>NC_134406.1:248124701-248724701 GCF_038048845.1 Mixophyes fleayi
AAATCTTCTTCTTTCCCTGGCAATCATTCCCATCAGGTGACAGACTTGCCCATCTTAGTATAAAATGATTAAGTAATAGGAAAGCCAATTACTTAATGCTATCTGGCTGGACTTCGGTAAGATGGCTGTCATCTCAGCAGAGTTCAGCCATTTTAGCTGTGCATGGTTTATGAATTTAATTTCCTTACACTCACCCATTACCACCCATTATTTTCTATAACTATATTTGGTTGCAGTTTGACAGTAAGCTTAACACATTTGGTCTTCACCTGTTCTAAGTTTTTTTTTGTTTTTACTTCTTTAACTCCATTTGTTGTGTTGACATCGAGGGGTATTGCATATGTGAAGATGTGCAGCTTTTGAACATTTTAATGTAGATCTGATTGTGTTACAGAACTAAAGGGTGGGTATAGGATAAATAATGGTGGCCTGTTGTGGATTAAAGAATTCTGAGTATCAGCGATTGGGGGAATGCACTCCCCTCCCAGGTATGGGGGCTTACATCAGCCTGTTGCCACGCAGCTGGTACCATATATAATATGGGATATATATCGAGCGCTGGCTTATTTTTTTTTTCTCTGGTTTTGTCTCAAAATATTGCCTTATGTTTTCTTAGCAGTTGTCCATCAAGCCTATTTAAGGCTCATTAGGGTGTGGCCCACAAACCAGCACTTGCTAGATGTAAGCCCCTATACCTGGGAGGTGAGTGCTTCGGAATTTAATTGCACTTTAATGGTGTTTAAAGCATATAGGTCAGTGTAGGACCTGCATATAATGAGCCTGCACCCCTTGACGCTGGGATGCAGGCTTAAATGTTTTGATCAAAATATGAACTAATACCTCATGTTCTGATTTTGCTAGATACACACAGATATGCAGGGTTAAGGATAAGCGCTGACAACTGTCTTATATGGGCATTTATATTGCCAGGCAGCTGGTACCATATACAATATGGGATATACTGAGCGCAGGCTAATTTTTTTTTTTTCTCTCTGGTTTTAACTCGAACTGTGATTAGTTTGTATACAAACTTCTCATAAGGCCAGACATAATTTACAAAACCAATTAGTAGGTTTGTGTTGGTACAATGAAACAATTTGTATTGTGAATCGCTTACAGTAGCATGACAATTGGGAGCCAGCCTCCATTCACACAACACAGATGTGTTCTCATAGTCAGATCCAGGACAGCGGAAGTGTACGTCTGATGCTTTGTATATAATCAGTGTCTAAATGTGTCCTGATGACTCAATAATCGCTTCCATTAATGCGAGTTCATATCTTCCAGATGAATGACGATTGCAGTTTGCTCCAAAACCTGCAGCAGTTTCAGCTTGGCTTATTACACTGGCACATATTTTTTTTGCATAGAGCCAATTTCATTGTTTAATTTAAATTGCATGGTATGAGGCACATCATTACACTGTTTGTTTGTGTTTTATAACCCTGGTAGAAGTAAATGGCAAGTACCCATGTTAGAAACTATTTGTAGGAACAGACTTTTTGCAAGAAAAGTAAACACAGTTTCTTTACACTAGTCCCTGGCCATCAGCTATAATTATTGTCCATGTGCAGGTGATACTTTACTTTTATTAATGTGTATATGCCCTGCTAGAATGATTTACTATATAGTAGGTTATATATAATATATATATATATATATATATATATATATATATATATATATATATATATATATATATATATATATATATATATATAATATCTCCCTATCATAGGCAAACGGAGGGGGGGGGGGGGTTCCTAGTGCCTGGAAACCCCCTCCAAGCCTGGGGCACTCCCACTTCACACAGCTCTGCTTGAAAAGGGAGAGCTGCGGGCACCTAACAATAGTGTACGCAGCATTGCCCATGTATATTATGGGGATAGGAAGAGTTGGAGAGCAGCCAAGCACTGTCTAAAATTATAGCCTCGCCCCCATACATGCTGGCGGCGTGGTGTGGAAACCCCCCTCTGCAAATCCTGCGTTTGCCCCTGTATATAATATATATATATATATATATATATATATATATATATATATATATATATATATATATATATATATATATATATATATATATATACACATATATATACACACACATATACACACACACGTGTATATATACACACTCTTTCTTTTTGGTCTCTGTGCATTTCAGCAATGTCTTTATGTGAATGGCAGATTGTCAACATGCTGTCTCATTTATGTTGAGCTCAGTTGTATACAGAGAGCAGCTTTTTGTACATCACAACGCATTTTATTGTGGAAAACTTTCCCAAGTTAGTGATCTGGGCATTAGCATCTTAAGTACATTAAAAATAGTAGGGCACAAAAGTTGGTGCTTTTGCCAAACCATGTCTAAAACAAATGACTATTGTCTCATTCTTACGACAGCCTGAGGAGGGAAACTCTGAGCCATGAATGAACAGGGAGGTGACTCACAGCCAGCCCTTTATAGGTGTTAGACTAAGGCATCTATTGTTTTAATTTGACAAAACTTAGAGTACAAGGACGTGAGGCTAGAACAATCTGTAGCCAGTTAGAATGTTAACAGTGGCACAGTTTTCGGCTCCACGATCTCTCAGGTATAATATAGTTGGAGTAGTATGTCCTTTAGGGGTAAGGGCACTTTTGAAAAATGCCAGAACAGGCACAAGGGAGATGAATGCAATCCTATGAGTGGGCTCACACACTGTACAAAAGAACAGTATAAAACTATCTTGCATATACATACACTTTGAGGCTGGCGTGCCTGGACTTTCTCCACATGTATTTAACATAATTCATCAACGTTTATTTATATAGCGCCAGCAAATTCCGTAGCGCTTTACAATTGGGAACAAACATTAATAAGACAATACTGGGTAATACATACAGACAGAGAGGTAAGAGAACCCTGCTCGCAAGCTTACAATCTATATAATTGCCTAAGTAATGTGTTAATGGGGGGGGGGGGTGTTGCTTGTGTTTTGTGTATGCTCATGGTAATTGCTAACAGTAGCCCCACTGTGACCTGACATCTTGCTTGTTGATCATCATCATCATCACCATTTATTTATATAGTGCCACTAATTCCGCAGCGCTGTACAGAGAACTCGCTCACATCAGTCCCTGCCCCATTGGAGCTTACAGTCTAAATTCCCTAACATACACACACATAGACTGACAGACTAGGGTCAATTTTGATAGCAGCCAATTAACCTACCAGTATGTTTTTGGAGTGTGGGAAGAAACCGGATCACCGGAGGAAACCCACGCAAACACGGGGGAGAACATACCAACTCCACACAGATTAGGCCATGGTCGGGAATTGAACTCATGACCCCAGTGCTGTGAGGCAGAAGTGCTAACCACTTAGCCACTGTGCTGCCACCGTGTTGATGAATAGGTGTCCATTTTGAGCTCAATCTCCTGCTATCTAACGATCATACAACCTATGGAAACTGCGGAAGGCTACAAAGCCGGCATTTTATGATCTAGTAGTTAACATGGCATAAACAATTCTCCACATATAGCTTCCTTTCTCGTATGTATGTTTTTATCTTCCATACTACTTGCTCAGCATTGGTCAACGAGAAGAATCTGTCATAGAAAGTCCAATTGTGAAATTAAGTTTATGCCCTTGTAGAATAGTTGCTTGGTATTTTGTATAAAATATACTTTTTAAAATGCCAGCCATACTTTGACCAATTCTGGTGAATAAACAGATCCTGGTCATAAACTAAAGAGGGGCCTCAGAAAGGTAAGATGTGTGGTAAAGATGGCTGATTCTGTGATGTGTGGTGGAGAGGTAAACGTTGTATATATTGGTACTAATAAATGACTGTTTTCTGCTCTTTATTTACTGTTAAAAAGTCAAATGACTAGATGAGAGAAACTGCGGAATTAGTGGTGATATATAAATAGCTGATGATGATGATGATAAGAATGAAGGCTACTGCTTGTAATGCCATTAACCAAATTGTTGCTGGCCAAAATTCCATAGTTCCAAAAGATTTGAGAGAAAGGTAAATGTAGTCTCTGTACACAAATAAAAGCAGTAAGAATGATGATTTTAAAGATCTGAGTTTTGCATCATTTTGTTTTTCTGTGTTTTGGATCTCTTGTACTATTTTGATATTTAAAAGCTAAACATGATTGTGCATTAGGGAGGGACCAGGCATATAATGATGGTGTATAGAAAAATCTATTGTTTTTTTTGGTATACAGTGTTTTGTTGCATATGAAAAATGCTTTTATTTTAATTTGTTACGTATACTTTGTGGTTGTTTTTATGCATATTGTGTTTTGATAAAGTAAAGGCGGCCACATGTCCATTTTCTTCTCCAACTCTTTATAAAGCACATCACTGTGGGTGGCAAGAAATTGTTTTTTTTTTTTTTTTTTCCCAAAAAAGATTCCGGTCAAAGAACGAATATGTCTAATATGGTGTTTTACAGAGCAGTTAGGTCCCCTGTCATCTGCTAGGACCACACACACCCGATTACATCAACACTTATGGATAAACAAACAGGAAAACACAAAGCTGCTTGTCTTCTATTGGCTTGTCTGTCTGTTTAGTTTTCACCCTGGGAATAGAACGTGTTTAGAACCCAATATAAATTTAGAAATCCTTTTCTGACTTCATGTAACATTGTAATATGTAATTAAGAAAAATAGCTTATTTATTCATTGTTTGTGCAAAGTTACTTACAGGGCAACTTAATTAAAGAACATTAGTGTTATGCATTCATTTGACTTAGTGTACTTGTTACCTAGGAGGCTGCAAATGGTCAGTGATGTCGCTGGTTGTTTTCATAGACCATAACTTACATTTTATGTATACGTTTTATTGTTGCGTATCTGATATTGGCAACCGTTTGCTGGTGACTTACAGCTGTGATATATCTCGGTGCAAGTGATGGAGGCAATTTCACCAGATGTCACTTGCTACACACACACACTATGTGCCGTATATATTTGTTTTTGAGACACACACTCTTCCCTGATCTCCATTGCAGCATTCAGTGTGTGTATATGTATGTGTATGTATATACACATATGCGCACGCACAATCATACATACGCGCATGCGCACACACATATGTATGTTTATAGTGCTTTTTTAGATATAAAAAATGGCGCCAGAACTCAATTCCGGTGAGTTCTAAGTTTTAAAAGTAACTTTTGAACATTTTGATGTTTGGTCCACGTGGACTTGAATCGCCCTGTCGAGCGTAGCAGGTCGGCGGCCAAATCATTGAAACGGTGCATGCGGGCTGCTTGTGTGTAGAGTCCGATGTATGCGTACTTGGTCCGCGCTAGTTGTGATGGCGCTGCTCAGCTTGTGGCGCTGCTCAGCTTGTGATTGGTTGTTGGATCACGCGTTGAGTACTTTCTGCGGACAGCGAACGTTATGTTTCGTTACACAACTGACGTGTGTGGGTGTGTGTACAGTAATTGACTACGTGATGCGAGTTCCGGCATCTTTTTCTTACAAAAACAGCACTGCTTATATGTATATGTATATACAATTTTAATAGAAGCACTTTATAGAATCCATAGACTACGTATAATGTACTGAGCAACGTTACAAGAGCTCCCAAGCACAGCTTCGGGTGTTGGTCTGGGACAACCCCTTTTTGTAATGTGTTTTGCACAATATTTACTGTATCCGCAAAAAAACATTGCATGCATGGGTATTATATAGTTGTTCCTTTCACACACACAAAGCAGTCGGTTGATACTGTTGTGGGTTATCATATTTGTATTGCATTTGTTAAGTCTTCTTTGTTTTCAGTTACCTTTTGTCTAAATTTATCCAATAGAATGATGCCTGTTTACATAATTTTTGGCAGTTCTATTCTTGAAAGCTTATTGCCATGTACCACACACACACACACACACACACACACACACACACACACACACACACACACACACACACACACACACACACACACCCCTACCCCTAATCCAAAGTTTTTATTGAAATACATTTTCCAATTTTCTGCTACCTGAGCTGCCAGGTCACTGGTTGGAAGTTGGTCAGGGGATAAGATGGACATACTGCATGGTAGAAAATAATTACAGATATGAAGAATGCATCTGAATTAATTCCCTTGGAAACATGCGACATGTATTTCATACAGTTTCAGTCTGGTTTTTGCTGAAATAACTGCTCCAGCTAGAACTAAAACTCGCCAAATGAAGTGGCTGGCTGGAGAGGCATGCTGGGATTTGTAGTCCCACAGCAGCTGGAGTGCCACAGGTTGCCAAGACGGATGTAATAAACCATAGTACACAAATGTATTATTACAATTTGGCTAGAGATGATCCCGGTTGAGTTACTTTATCGTCTTTTACCACAATGCTCGGATAAAATGTTTTTGTAATAAAGGATCACTTTGATTATGTGCTTTCATAGGGAGGGAACCAAATATAGAGATTAAAGTCAGAATGATTCCAGGGCGGTAACATCCCTTTAGATTTGAAACTTGGTTTCTACAAAACACGGTCACATTTCTAAACTAGTAAATACAATTATTCTACAGCAGTTGTAAATATGTTTAAGAAACTGAATGCATTGCTACAAAGCCCCGTAGACCCCTTGCTATTTCAATATCCATTTAGGCTAAATAAAATGTGTTTGAGGGAATGTTACATAGTAATCGTTTCTTTATCAACTTTTTTTTTTTTTTCTATTTTCTTTCCTGACATACCATATAAAAATAAAATTAAGTTGAGTGATTACTCTGCTCAGGGCTGGGGATTGCTGGTCCACGGCTGAAATCTAGATTTCCCAAAACTGTGAGCAGAGTTAGTGTTGCCCATACGCTGATGCTCCTGTCCTTTGTCAAACAAAGATTAGTGGTCAACTTGCCGAGAATAGTGCCGTTAGTCTCTTGTTGTACTCCTCCATAAAATCACATTACAAACTTTTTTTATATTCAAAGTAAATTTAGTTTTTCTTAATACAGCAGCCCTTCACATAGATGAGGGGAAGTGTTAAGGTGTTTGGTATGCTTGTGTGTGTTTGTGTCTGTCACTCTCGTTCTCCAGATGTGGGGCCTCCACCCAAGTCGTCTGCAGTTGTTTTGTGGTGATGGCGGACGCTGACCACCAGGGGCGACTTGTGAAACCTCTTGTGCCAACACAAACCTTGCACCAAAATCTGAGCGCGCACAAACTTGCTGCAGAAACCACCACTACGTATTTATTAATTGGCAGATAAAATAATTTTGAGGCAGCAGCAGTAAGTTGATGGTGATTAAATAATTTAGAATAAAAAAAACAGTGGTAGAGTAACCAGTATTTCAGATACCTGTACAGAAATCTGCATGTAGATGAGTGGTAAAAAATAAAATGAAATGTTTTCTCTGAAGTATAAGCACACATGTTACTCAGGGCATCGGAGGTAATCGGACACTGAAATGCCCACTCCATATCTCCCAACGTTGGTCTCTCCGGGAGCAGGATGGGTACATGGCCAGGTCCCCGGGGCCGTGTCTAACACTTGTGTAGTGCTAGGCTGCCCCATTGTCCTGCGCACCAGTCTTATTGTACTGCTTCTTTCACTCTATGGTTTATATGGCCCCTCCTTGGTGCCGTCTCCTCCTTTGTCGCCGGGCATCGGGTCCCGAGGGTCTGCTCTTATTAGCTCCCACATATAGTCTTCCTCCCTCACAGGAAAACTGCTGCTTCCTGTGTCGGCCCCATGAAGTGTCGGCCCCTCACTCTCCCTATGGTGAGGCTCGCTGCCTCCTCTCATAAGGACCATTGCTGGATGTGGGCGCTGAAATTCCCTACAGGCTCCCTAACAGAGGAGGGTTCTCAATCTGCCCCTTCTGTCATCCCCCCCCCCCCCAACTCTCTCCCCCTCTCCTGGTTTCTGCCCCTTTTTCAGCCCAAACTCCTCCTCCTCTCTTTTGTTTTTATAAATCTATTTGTGATCTTAGGCCTGTGCCTCATCTGTTCTGTATCTCATTCAAACTGAACAGTTAAAAAAGCCATTTTGAGAGCAACTAAGGTAATGTGAATATTGTTCAACTTGGTATTTTGATGTTTTGTATAGAGGGCGTTTTGTTTTTGTTTTTTTGTTTGTTTTTATTGGAATGGCCAGACTTGCAGTATAATGAATAACTTCCTGTGAACAAAGGGCTCTGTGTGCTAAAGTACATAGATCTCTAGTACTCCATTGTTGGCAAAGAGCGGAGCTATATGGAATACTGCGGTATTGCATCTAAATCGCTGAGGTGACTGGATTGTAAATAGCTGATTATGGTTTCAGAGCAGGTAGGAAGTGGCACACTGGGCAGCATGGGTAATGGGTAATATTACTAAACGTGGGCGTCCTTGCTCCGCCCTGACTCATCCTTTGGTCGCACCCCCGACGGAGATCCACATAAAGCGACGTCTGAAGACTATTATGGTGAAAATTTGTTAGATGTTTCCTACAGATCTGCCTTATTGTTTCCGCGATTTTTCAAGTTTATTTGGGATCCTGGAAAGGACTAAAATCTGACAAACTCTGATCTGTAGCAAATAATAGTTTGGCTTATCTGGCTATTAAATTACGTTGTACGATGGTACAACCAATGTGATATGTGGAGCGTGGACTATTTGGTATATTTTTATTTGTTTATTTTGTTTTTGAAGTTATGAAAGATTAGTTTTCAGTAAACATTTGACACATGAAATATTTTCTGAACCATTTGCCATAATAATAATATAGTTGCTTCTGGTTAGCTGCTTAATGGTACTTCAGCCTCTATATACAACTTTAATATGATACATATTATAGTATCTTAATCACTTTTCCTTTACATTGCAGATGGATCAGAGCACTACACACACACTTTGTACTTATGTGAGTTTATTATTTAAATTTTTAACCTTCATTAAAAGAACCGTTAACAAGGTTCCCAAACCTTTCTCCAACCAAATCCAAGGGCTTCACGTTAAAAGCCGCTGTTCACAAAAGTCAAGTGTGACTGTAGTTTGCTAAATAATGATATAAGTGTGTGTTTATGAGATTCAGCATTCTCTGTTTTTTTCCTTGAGTACAATTAAAATATTAGATCCAGTAAATGAGCTTCAGTGTGGTGATTCCAATGTGGAATGTGTGATCAGAGCGTCAGCTCTTTGACGAGTGCAGAGAGGGATATGACCTTCTTGCTTTGACAGCCTGAAATTATCACACATTATTCTAGAGTCCAGTCACATTTAATGCTTTTAATTCTGAGATGAGAAAAGCAAAGGTTTTAGAAGCCTAATTAGAAGAAGGGTGGGAACAGACCATTATAAAAGTATTTAAGCACACCAGTCACCAGGTCCTCAATAATATTTATTATTTAAAACATGACCTTGTGCACTGTGTAGTAAGGTGAAAAGGCTCCACTTGCTGTAGAAGAACAGTTTATTTTCTTTATATTTTTCTTGCTACAAAGCCGCTTGCCTTAAATTCAATATATAGATCTGCCCACTGTGCGGGGTGCACTGCAAGTTGTGGGAGTTCCACCCAGGGTCCTATCTGCGTGGATCTTTACATTTCTCACCGATTCCTCCAGTTGCTCCGGTGTCCAGGGTTCCAAAGACCTACTGGAAGTTTACCTGGCTTCTAACTAAAATGTACCCTGGTGTGTGTTGGCAATAATGAAATTAGATTACAAGTTTCTTTGGTGTAGGGACCAGCCTCCCAAAAAGTCAGATTGTACAGCACTGCAGAATATGTTAGCGCTGTATTAATAAAGGATTATGGTCGCCCTTCCTTCTGTTCACTTCATACTGTACACCTGATTTTTTTTTTTTAATTAATAAGACATCGAATTGTCACATCATCATCGCCACCATTTAGTTATACAGCGCCACTGATTCCACAGAGCTGTACAGAGAACTCATTCACATCAGTCCCTGCCCCATTGGAGCTTACAATCTAAATTCCCTAACATACACAGAGAGACAGAGAAACTAGGGTCAATTTTTGATAACAGCCAATTAACCTACTAGTATGTTTTTGGAGTGTGGGAGGAAACCGGAGCACCCGGAGGAAACCCACGCAAACACGGGGAGAATATACAAACCCCACACAGATAATGGCTCCTAAAAGCAATTTTGTAAATGTCCGTAAAAAGTTGCCTGATTTTTATTTATTTTTTGTTTGGACAGGAAATTTAGCAAGTTTTGCTTGCGAAATTTGGCCTTAATTGTTCCCAGTCCTTCCCCAAACACACAGCAGAATGAATTGACTATGGTTGTTCTATTTGTATTACGAATACAATGTGGAGCGGCGTTCCATATAATAGTGACGCAAAGCGGAGCTGGAAGATTAAAAACGAAAACCACAATTGCGCTCTTTCTCCACCACTCACCGTATATGGGTCCTGATCTGTTAAAATATATTTTAATTACAATTTAAGAGCATTTTTAACAAGTTCTTCGGACACTTGTCCAGGACACTGTTCTTGGCTTTAAAGTGCTTGTGTGACATCCTCTACATAGCACAAATATATAAATAACGTATTTCACCGTGGAACGATTTAGACCCTGCGCTGTAATGACACTGCCCTGTAATCTCTGTACATGTCCTGACTGTATTAACCAGGCTCCAGGAGGTTTGCACACATGCTTTGTAAAGCCCTTCTCCCATTATTTAGTTAACATTGATTTGTTTTACGAAGAACATATCCGTAAAAAGGTTATGTCTTTTATGAAGGCATTTAACGTGCATGGATTTGGTGGCAAAGCTCGCTGATGATATTTCCTGGAGCACATGAAAACATTTAGCAATTCAATTAATGGATTTATTTTTTTCCCCCTGTCAGTATTTGTGCTTGTATAATTGGCTAAAGTTGTCTTTTGAGTTTGCAAAGCTTTTTGTTCATCTATGATGTCCTGTAAAGGGTGTAATTATACAGGCGTTGGGGAGTGTGGTTTAAGATGTACAACATTTCAGAAAATATTTATCTTTAATTGGAAAGTAAGTTAATAAAGTAGATAATCTTTTTTTTTTTTTCAGTAATAGAAATGTTCTCTAAATAAACCTCAGTTGTTGTTTTAGATTAATTCATTTTCAGATTATTTCATAACTCCCAATAGTCAAGTATTTCGGATGACCCTCCTGCTTTTGAAGTGGCCTATCAAGATGGGCTTCCTTCTCAGGGTATGACATACCGCTCAACATTTCAGCTTTTTGACTTGGGTCAGGGGGTGGGCCACGTTGCGTGATCACGTTGCTATGGTGAGTGACCACACCCCAAGCGCGTTCCTAGTGCTAGGCTGTCCTATAAGGCCCTCCCCTCCAAACAGCCATGCTTTGGCGCGCTCGCCAGTCTCCGGTGTGCTGCACGTGTTCCCAACATGAGACAAAATAGGATTTTTCTTTTTTGTGGTGCAGGGGGGATTACTGTGGATTGGGAGTGAGTTTGTTGATTTTATCTTTTATGTTGAGGTATGAACTTTGCAAATTTACTGTAGGGTCTCCATCAGTCATGCCGAAGAAGTTAGTGGATGGTTTTAAATTGTCATAATTTTTTGTCTTTTGTTAACAAAGCACAGAAGGAATAACTTAAGGAATAGGACAGTAAAATCTGTTTTTGGGTGTAACATAGAATGTGATATGACAATGTATAGTCATCACAGACTGTTTTTAACGGTCCTGAACTTTTGTGAAATATTCTTTTTACAGAAAGGCAGCAATAAAGGGCAATGTGCTGCAGTGTGATGCCCTGCAGTGATCTGCTATTTAACCGGACGGCAAACCTTAGGGTTTGTCCACGGGGGCTGAATACAAGCTTTGAATTCTAAACGGAATGTGATGACATCATTATTTATTGATATAAAATTCACATCAGTCCCTGCCCCATTGGAGCTTAGTCTAAATGCCCTAATAGACAGACAGACACACACACACACACACACACACACACACACACACACACACACACACACTAGGGTCAATTTTGATAGCAGCCAATTAACCTACCAGTATGTTGGGTTTTTTTGGGCGTGCGGGAGGAAACCCACGCAAACACAGGGAGAACATACAAACTCCACATAGATAAGGCCATGGTTGGGAATCGAACTCATGACCCCAGTGCTGAGGCAGAAGTGCTAACCACTGAGCCACTGTGCTGCCAATGACAATATACTGCCAATCAAATGGCCTCCTCATGTGGCATAGGCCCTACAAGCAAAACAATAGCAGTTTTTGTTTTGTGATGGGCAAGATTAAAAAAGTGTCAGACTCCTAAACAAAAAAATGTAAATCTGTGATGTTGCATTTAGCGAGGGTGGTGGGTTGGTGCTTTATTAAGCAGCAGCCTGTCCTTTTTTGCAATCGCCTTAATAAATGTCACTGTTTTCAAATAATAATTCTAATTTAAGTGCTTAAACATTTCTGCTGAGCAGAGCAAGGCAGCCTGTGGAGCTACAGCGTGTCCTGTTGCTGCGATTTTCACTTCCGCAGAAGCTGGAGAACCTCAGTTTTTTGCCTCTGATCTGTGGCTTAGCATTTATTAAAAAGTCAGCCGGTTTGTGTGACTGGGTAAGCTGAATAACGCAGCACAATCAACTGCACTATACAAAACTAAGAAATAACATGACAAAGGCAACTTCAAAGCAAGAACAATAGTGGCTTAGCTGCGCTTTGCAAAGGATGTTAACAGAGGAGAAATATTTTCTTAATTGTGTTCCTGGCTGGAGCATCTCTCCAACAGTGAGGTGTTAAAGTAAATCATTTGTTTTGCATCAAACTGGATTCAAATTGAGAGTGAGCTTACAGGTTTTCTTCAGAACTCCTAGCAAATGGGAAACTTTCACTTAGTTTTGTAATGATGACATTTGCAGGCTTTTGTTCTGCTCAATAAACATAAAGCAGATTTTATTTGCTTGCTATTTATCAACACCCCCTTTTTTTTCATTTTTGTTTATTTGTTTTGTTTCTTTTTGTTTGGTTTTTTTTTTTTTTGCTTGTTATCTCTTTTTCTCCTCTTTTCTGGGTGGGGTTCTGAGAGATTTTGGATGCATAGAGGGTCTTAAATTCCTTACCTGTCCTAAAACCTGGCGAATTGACTTGAGTTTCTTGCCGTAAAAGTTTTTTCTCTCCAGTTACAATGTGGACATTAATCAATAAGTGGCTTTGAACATAGATGGCCCTTCCGGAGAACCCAGCACGATTGATTACAGCTGCTTTTGTGAGCTTTTAAAAGGAACAATCTGTATTAAAAGCATCATTCTTCTGTATGAGCTTCAGCAGTTTCAAATGGGTTTCCATGGGGCTGCTCTGCAATGTGACCACTGGTCGGAGTAGAGGGTAATCACTGGAGGACAGATCAGCGAGGGAGAGCGGAGGCTAGTAGATGAGCTGTTATTGTCATGCATGCCTGCAAAGTTACCCCAGCAGCTCTAATCGCCTGCCTTCTGCATGGGGTGTAGGAAGGAAAATACAAAAGTGTGTGCGAGTTAATGCCCCTTTGAAAAGCTCACAGCCTGGAAGTATAATTCAGATACTGTAGCATGTTTGGGTGGCTTTGAACAAAACGTTATTACAACCACACCAGCCTTTTATTGTTTTGAGGATTTGTTTGTCCACCCATCTCTCCCCCTCCAAGTTGACAGTCTCCTCTTAATCTAGATTTTATTCTGTGTGTAATAAATGGAGGTGCCAGCACTGCATGTAGTTCTATTTGTCCGCAGTAACGGTGCTTTTCAGGCCGTCTGTGGATCTACAATATAGTTCTATGAAAGGGTTCCCATAGTATGGGCGGACCAAGGGGCACATTTATCATTGATCGGCAGAAATGAGAAATAGTTATCAATCCTTATCGCATGGATAAGGATTGATCTATTTCTCAAATTTATTAAAAATGGAACACCGAAACAGCAGTTCCGAAAAACTGCTGTTTCTGTGATAAAAAAAAATCACACTTACCCCCCTCTTCGGGATGCGCTGTCTCAGGATCTCCTCCACGTCATCTTCGTTCCTCTTCTTCTTTCCATTGCGCATGTGCAGTTCCACAAAGATCCCGGTCTGTCTGCAATTCTGCGAGCGGTGAGTGACAGGGAGGGATCATGTGATCCCTCCACACATGCGCTGTCCAGCTCTGCTCTTCGGAGCAGAGCTGACAGCATTGGGTTTTTTCATTTATGATAATGTACGCCAGCTTCAGCTGGTGTACATTAACATGACAAGTTCCCGAAAAAAATGTTTTTTCGGAACTTGTTAGATTACAGCTGGGAGCGGTCACCATACTGTTGAATGGTGACTGGTCCCAAAAACGAAGAGGAGTGCAAAGCAGCAGATATCCATGATATCTGCTGCGATGCACCCTTAATAAATTTGCGGAGGACACGGAGGCACCTTAATTACCCGATAAAAGCACTATCGTGCTTTATTAAATATGCCCCCAAGTCTGCCAGTACCAAGAGCCTCAGCGCAAGCTGGCGTACTGTTTCGGGTAACGGGAATCTGTGCGTGTGCTCCCTCCACACCTCTATTTAGTATACCTCGGTGGAAGGATTACTTAGGGAGGAGTTGTGCATTTATGTGGACGGTTTTGTGAATACGCATCTACAATACTAAACAACTGGAGCAAGAACCTTAAAGTGACAAATGAGCAAAAAGGTTTAAACAGTTTGTAAAAAAAAATACAACAATCAATTTAAACTAAAAACAATAACAAAGATTTATTCCCATGAAGGACGGTCCCAATTGACATTCCTTCAGTGGGCAAAGCAAAATTGCACCCTTTTGAAGCCAGCATTCTTAATATAACATGCACTATATCAGTGTCGGCCAACCTGTGACACTCCAGGTGTTGTGAAAGTACAAGTTCCAGCATACTTTGCCAATATATATCTGGGTATGCTGGGACTTGTAGTTTCACAACAACTGGAGTGTCACAGGTTAGCCATCACTGCACTATGTAAAGAAACATTATGAAGATCAGGCTTGTTTTTAGAGTTGCTGTAGTACCTGCAGTTTATGATCTCCGTCCCATCCTGGGAGCTCCAGGGACTGTAACAGTTTGTTTTCCAGGGCTCCTTGGTTAGATGTTCATTTGTGGTTGAAAACAAGGGCTGTGTGGTGCTACTTTTGAAGGGAAAGGGGTTGAGTAGGACCAGTGAAAAGCACCAATCGGATGCGTAAAATGCACATTTACAAATAACATGGCAAAGCAAAATACACAAATCAAAGGTTGCACCTAAAATGGCCTGTACAATCACAAGACTCTATGTAAAACATTGCCTCTATTTCAATCCTCTCTGACCCCCCCCTATATATGCGAGTAGTAGTTATGCATGGCTCCCAAATCATCACTGCAATTGATCTGTCCATAATCGGGTATTCTGGTAAATCCTTTTGGAAGGTGACTGCTATGAAGCTGTGTGTGCAGTCCTCCCTCCTCTGACTAGACGTATTGTGGCTCTTTGCCCAGAGCACAGAAGCCATCAGCTTTTAGATGGGACAGACCTGCCAGTCAGGACCTTTGTTCCAGCTGGCTGAATGTTGGGAGGTATGTCAACAGCAGAAAGTGAGCAGATGCCTGGATGATCGTATCAATGCAGGGCCGTTTTGGGGTGCGGATGTCGCCAATTCTGCAGCGCTGTACAGAGAATATTTATCACTCTTATCCTTTCCTGCCCCATTGGAGCTTGCAGTCTACCAGGGGATGTGGCACGCACACAAGTGCCCCCTTTTCAGTGGCGGTGTGGCCGTGTTCCAATTCCAAAACATTGAATGATGGTAGTTATGTAAACTTGTGATCAAATTGGACATTGCTCTTTCCTTTGTTTCCTTCTGTTTCCCATAGACAGTCCGGCATTAATGGGGAGATTGCGTGAAGGATCAATAAAACAAAAGAACAAGGCAAGCTTTGCCCATTTATCACACATGTTAAGTAATCTAGAAGTTCTGGAAAGCTGCTGTCCTTCAGCTTGAGACAGATGCTCCATCTAAAAGGTCAATGTCCACTGAACAAATTAACACCTTTTTATCTCCTGTGTGTCACTGATTTCCTCTCCTGATCTGCCAAATCAATGGCGGTTTGATAAATAGTGCATGTAGGAAATGATTCTCCTTTTGTAATTGAATAATTTGGGTGTTAATCAGAGTATTTCTGCCAAGTGTTAAAGCAATAAATCACTTTTTTTTCTTTGTTCGGAGCTCGCCAGGTCGCATGAAGCTGTAACTCATTATCAAACAGCGCAATAACTATTGAGGCTGATAAAAATGCATCTTATGCTGCTGCACATCACATGATCACTATGGGGGAGCCAGCCAATGAGGGAACTTTGAATTTGTTTTCTGCTACTTCAATCTGTGTTATGGTTTTTATTGTGGTATGTGTCTGAAGACCCTGCTACCTGTGCTGTGTAAGTAAAATATTAGAGCTGCTTGTAAGAGCATTTGTATGACTCAAAGATGCGTCTTTCTTTACGCCATACTTACCTACTTTCTTCAGCTCTCTTCCGGGAGCCAGCCAGTGGAGGGGGGCGTGAAGGGGCGGGGTGGCCGAAATCGCGTCATTTCGGCCCCGCCCCCTGTGACGTCATGACGCAAATTGCGTCATTTGACAGCGGGGGCGGGGCCAAACGCCGCGATTCACCGGGAATCGCGGCGTTTGGGATCTAATTCTGCCCACTTCACTAGGAAGTGGGGCACTTCCTAGTGAAGTGGGCAGAATTCGGGAGATTGCCACACTCGCCCGGGAGTCCGGGAGACTCTCACAAAATGCGGGAGTCTCCCGGACATTCCGGGAGAGTTGGCAAGTATGCTTTACGCTTATACTAATCTTGCCCTTGCAACACTTTTGTGCCTAGAGAGATGGTTTGGGCATTAACAAGCAGGTACTGCACAGTAAGGGCATGCAGATGAAGTACACACTTCCTGATAAGACATACACAGATCTTTAAATACTTGGCTATGAGACCTACATAAGCCAGGTGTGTGTGATTTATAGCGGAGGACAACAATGGACACAATTTTGCAACCACTAAATCAGGCCTGTACAACCTGTGGCTCTCTAGGTGTTGTGAAGCTACAAGTCCCATTATACCTTGTTAGCTATCGGTTGGCTATCTTCTGGCAAAGCATGCTGGGGCTTGTAGTTTCAGTACAGCTGGAGAGCCACAGGTTGGCCAGGCCTGGTCTAGATGGTTGTGTTTTCAGTTGCACACATCTTAAGATACACAGACATGCAGGAACATCTTTAATTATACACAAAATAGGCTTCTTTACATTCAACTCTTATATGTATTTGCGGTTTGTGTCTCTTGGTGAGAGGTATATATGTTACCTGGTTCATCTGTTCTTGGGGTAGGTGGAAGATTAGGTACTGAATTACCATATTACATCACATGGCATATTCCCTTTCCCTTTATACTCTTCTGTGAGTACAGAAGCATGCAGTACTAGCCTGGAACAGGATATGTATAACTTTGTGTGGCACAATAACCACATAACCTACTGATCAATAGTCCAGGCTTGCAGACTCCCATCAGAAAGTGTGTGTGAGACAATTCAGTGCTGAGATTTCAAAGTGCGATCCCAAAGCAAATAAAAATAGCAATCCAAAATCAGTGGCCTTATTTAATGCAGTCATAAGGCTATTACTCTGTGCATGGTGGTTTTTCCACCAATCGCAGTGAGGTTACTATTGCTGCTCTGCAGTGCTTGGGCCCTCTGTATAATCCAGATGCATGCTGCAGCCTCTAGTATGTTGTTGGTTCACATGTTTCTCCCCACAATCCAAATACATATTGGTATGTTATGTTAACTGGCTTCTGACTACATTGGCGTGTGTCTCAATAGTAAATAAATTAGATGGCTGCATTTCAAATGGTGCACTTGACTGACAAACCCGAAAAACAGTCTCTTAACCTAGTGCGTTGATGGTTTCATTCTCTCGAATATTGGTTCAGCCCTCTAAAATGTCTTCTGTGTAGATAACAAGCGCTCTCTTAATATATGTGCACCTGGGTATCTGCATAGTTGTCTACTCTCACGGAATGACTCCTGATATCCTGCAGCTCTTCCCAAAGAGCAGTGCACCATCCCGGATCCGGCCCACTTCCCTAGTAAGGTTGGGCTTGGATGACGTGATTTGTGCCACTATGGCCTCGCCCATGACCCTCAATGCTGCAAATTGGGGCTTTGGGGGGGGTTCACGTGGCCATGATCACGTGCTTTCATAGTCACGCCCTCGGAGTGGAGCCATCAGATTTTGGCAAGTATGGGTGTCTGAGATGCCTCCATTTCCCCTTCCTAATCCTACTTTTCCCTTTACTGTTCCCACTGTAAAAAAAAAAAAAAAAAGTTGCCTACATTTCCACAAACATTTAATGTTAAGAAATTAACGCTGGTTTTAATTGTAGTTAATTATTGACGTTTTTATGTGCCAAAGGGGACCATAAAAATGAACAGACGAGTAATGACAGTATTCACACCAATTTAGATTTTCAATCCTTTGTGCCTTGTGTGTGAGATCTCCGTCTGGTAGAACAGACCTGACCTGACCAAAATCTTTACTCTTGACGTTCCTGCGCATTAGTAGCAATTTATCTCCAAAACTGTAGCGCATTGGACTGACCTTTTTTCTGAGGCCGCAATCTGCAGAATTTGGAAGGCTGTAGGAGCAACCTCATAAAACAACTGTATCCATCCTATTGGATTGTTGTTGGCCTTTTGTTGCCCACTAACAAATCTACAAGCAGACAAATGTCTGTGTGGTTGTTTGATGTGTCCGTCAAAACAAACCAAAATGCTACCTTGTTTTGTGTCTGGTATGTGCCAATCTCTAACCCTTGTAGCTACGAAATGGTGTTGGGAAATACTTGTACTTGGATAATCTGGGCGTTAATCATTGTGTTAAGCAACTGTGTAAGCAATAAATCAGCTGTTTGGTGTGAGATCACTGGATTACATAAAGCCGTAAATCAAAATACAACACTGAAATTAAATTTACAACGTGTGAAACTTGTAGGGTCAGTAATGACGGCTATGGAACATTGCTCACTGCATTAATGCATCCGTACAGTATAGCTAAAGAATCCCAGTGAATTGTGTGCTTTAAAGCATTTAGAGGAATAGATTATAGTAATGTATAGCATTAAGGCGTTAGGTCATTATGATAAATTGTCTGTCCATGAGAAGAATTGTAATGCATCATATGATTGAAGTTTTTTTTTGTTTTTGTATTTTTGCTGTTTAAATTTGATTACTGCAACTTCATTCACACAGTTGTTGTTGTTGTTGTTGTTATTATTATTATTATTATTATTATTATTATTATTATTATCATCATTTATTTGTTAGGCGCCACAAGGTTTCCGCAGCGCCGCACATAGTACAAACAGTAGACTATACAGGGTATAACAGTACAGAACAATAAACAAAAGTACCAATACTTCAGAAACTCCAGGCAGGCAGATGCAATAGACACGGAGCAGAAGAACGGGTAAGGAGACAGGAGGGGAGGGGGCCCTGCTCAAGCGAGCTTACATTCTAAGGGAGGGTTAAACAGACCAGGCACAAGAGGAGCCAGTTGAGGGAATGGGAAAGAGGGGAGAATGAGTGGAGGAGATGGGGGATTTGGCAATTTCCCTGTGCCCGTGATATATTGGGTCTGAGCTGCCATCTTTAGGATCGGAGACGACTTTTGTAAAATGAATATATTTTAATAAAAATAAAATTACAGCAATGTTCTCTTTCTAGAGGGGATTTTTAAGTCATTCCAATGGTGAAAAAAAATCTTATCATACTGTACAGCTCACATTGTATTTTAGTTTTGGCCTTCATAGTAGTTTATAGTGATACTTAAATTTTTTCCTAAAACAGACTTCTCATCTTCATCTCCAGGAGCTACAATATCTATTTATTTCATATATATATATATTTCACCGCTGCACAGTGGTGGAAGTAGAGGTGTATCCTATCCGGTGGTTTGTTATACCACCACGCCTACTGCCTTCATTGTAAAACTATCAGTCTCCATTCACTTATATTTTCCGTGCCGCCATTTGTACATTTCCACTTCGACCACTGAATAGGTGGTTATATGTTGCAAAATGTTCCCCTTTTTTGGTCCATTTTAAATCTAAAGGAGTTTTCTGCTTCAAAAAAAGAAAAATCTATTTGACTTTAATACTTTAACAATATTGGTATCATTTAGTTTTTGGTATGGTCCAGACACTTACAGGCTCTCTGGCGGGGTAGATCGAATGCCACTCCTCAATTTGAAAATCTGTTAGTGTGGAGATTTAATATCCAAAGAAACCATATGCTTGCTTGATTTATTTTGGCTGTTTGACAATATGCAAACCTAGGATCTAGCAATCCTTGTGATTTATGGTAAGAATCTCCAAAATATCTACACTCTGTAATTACACATATTATGTACCTCTCGGCTATAGCGGCTATCTTAAAAACATCTACTTGTAAGAAATATCACTGGGGTAGGAGCATTAAAGTTCTATAAATGTTTTTAAACCTAGTCTTAAAAGGTTAATTGAGTGTAACCACCGAATCGATTAGTCATCTACTGTGTAACACTCAAAGGGACATTTTTATATGTAAAATACAAACGGAGTCTTATTTTTTTTTATTTTTTTATACAGTCTATTAAGCTAGATTAGAAATTCGGATAAAGCGGCTTAGCAAGTGGCATAGAGCGATAAAATACCATTTTGGGGAAATTGAAATGTACAGCCAGGTTTAGTAGGCAGTCTGCATAGCATTACTTCCTCAGCATCGATGCTGGGGAAAAACTCACATCCAGCATGTTAAGCCGTGTCCATTTGCTGTGATTTTATTTTAATTCATGTAATGATCACAGAGGTTTGCAGCATGATTAATAGTTCTCAACAGTGCTAGGATTGAGGCCATAGGATTTAGAATTCATGTCCAAGTCTAATCGTGGCTTTCGGCCTTGCCTATAACAAACTGGTTAACTACATTTGCCTGCGAACAGAAGGTCGCGTACACATAGTAATGTGTAAGGATGTTTGAATTAGCCGTAGTTCTCTTTGAAAGAAAAAAAAATATTTTTCTTTCCTCACAAAGCAATGGGGTAACTAATGAATTGACTTTCAACAGTTTTCTTACGTTCAATGTTGAGGAGTCAGTACAGTATTAAAATTAATAATTACAAAGCGGTACATTACACAGCGCTGTACAATGAGAGTATTATGACATAACACAGAAGGTAATAATGGCCCTGTCCAAGTGAGCTTACACTCTAAGGTGCGGGGAAACAGCTGTGCTAGACGATGCACTCCAGAATAAATAGCACAAAACAAAGTATAACCTTCTCTCTTTTACATGGTGCTGTCTAGCTGATCTGTTTCTGCCTTTTTTAGGGTGGTCTTTATGAATGGAGTATCTCTTCAGTGCCATCAGCAGCGTGGTCTGTCCCACACATTGGGCACTTGTCCTCTGGCACTGAATGGAATGCTAGTGGCGTTGGTGTTAATGAGCACTTGTGGTCAGCGGCACCAATATTTTTGGATTTTCTGAAATGTAAACTATATATAGGACTTAAATAGTCTCCTCCTTCTTGTGACATCACTCATTTTGTGTAGAACAGATTCCCCTCATTGGTTTTATTGATTCAATCTTATCTTTTCATTGATAAGGCGGTGACATTGCTCAGCACTGTACGTTGATGGGACCGTGACATTCCGCAAACAAATTGTATACAAAGAGGCCGGTTTAACACATGATGTACAAAGCAGCAGAATAGTCACTGTATTTGCTGGTGGGGAACGTGTTGGTGACTATTGTAAGGCAGCAGCTTTATCCGCTCCAATAATAAAGCAGTCGGCATCAGGGGCACGCTGGGCTGGGGGGCAGGAGGCGTTTGCCCCTGGACCAGTCCCATAGTGGGCTACCTTGAGCTGGGTCACTGGCCCACCTGCTTTTTTTTTTTCTTCCTTTTAAAATGTTCCTAATAGGCTGCCTAGTGGAGTCTTGCCCCCTGGGCTAAAACTTGCCAGCCCTCCCCTGGTCATTGGCCACTGGCATTTCTGCGCAACTATCGGTGGTGTAGTACGGTGTCAACAAGTAGACAGCAGAAGACATAGGCACAAAACATGAGGTTGTCACTGTAGAAAACTTTTATCAATAAGCTGCTGGCAAGCATAATTGTCCATCACCTTTTAAATGAACTGAGCGGACATCCTCTGCTGGTTGTAGGGGGGACTTCTGCTTCGTGCCGCACAGACACTCTTACTGCAGTGTGTGAACTTTTTACAAGCGTTAACCTGTTTCACGGCCTCCTGTATAGGAGTAGCCTGAATTTTCACTATAGTTTCCATTTAATTGGTACCTCTGGGCATAGTACAGCGTTTGTTTATAGCTTGTTATAGCAGTCAGACCAGAGATTAAGAGGCTTGTTAATTGATTCACAACAACATATATCTTATTTTTTATTTTTTTTCTTTCTTCTAAATCTACATAGGTGCTGAGGCTTGTCGGTTTTAATTATTTTCTGTATTGTTACACAGCGTGACGTTTTTATAGATTTCATTTGTTTGATTGTGCCAATAGCCAGGCAATTGCCACTTGCAGAAGTACTCAGAAAGATGAATAAGGCATTGTTCTACTCCAGCAATTTCCCAAACCTATTCATATAAAAGATAAATGGTTTTGACTTGTATCCCTGGGGCTCAACCAACGCCTTCATTTTCCAGATGACTTCAGTTGTATCTATATTCTGAGGTGTATTTGTTTTAACCTACCCGTAATTCATAGAGAACTTCAAGTATCGGCATCAAGTTAGCCAATTTATTATGCACTTGTCCTTGATTTATGTTTTCTCTTTGGATGCAGCAGTATTGTGGCATGAACCAATATCCATCAGAAGGCAGACTATCCGTTCACTAAGAACCATCATACCACACAACTTTGAAGCACTGGGAATCACGACAGAGGTCATTTTCATGGATGTTGGTTCAGTGGTAGTGTAGACTGACGGTCAATTAAGTCTACTGTGTTTTTAATCCAAAGAAATGTGCAAGTTAATAATCTCCATTTCCCTGCCCATAATTATCAGTGCAGTTTTTTTCTTTTTCTCCTGGTTACTTAACTTATCCGTATAAACTTATACATTGTGAATGGAGGAAATTACATTAAACACTGGTTGGCAAGACAGTGAATAATTTGAATCCAATGTGGTGTCTTAGTGGTTAGCATTTCTGCCTCGCAGCACTGGGGTCATGCTTATGATTCATGACCACGGCCTTATCTGTGAGGAGTTTGTATGTTCTCCCCGTGTTTCTGTAGGTTTCCTCCGGGTGCTCCGGTTTCCTCCCACACTCCAAAAGCATACTAGTAGGTTAATTGGCTGCTATTAAATTGATATTTGTGTGTTAGGGAATTTAGACTGTAAGCCCCAATGGGACAGGGACTGATGTGAATGAGTTCTTTGTACAGCGCTGCGAAATTGGTGGTGCTATATAAATAGCTGATGATAATTGGAAGTAAACTTCCTGGATAATTGTGAAACTGCAAAAAACAACTATACATATTGTGTATAAAATATGTTGGTTTTTTTTTTTTGGTTTTTTTTCTTTGGCCCATTTGATAGATTCAGTATGAATTAGTTATCTGGACAGCAGACATCGGGCAGTGACATAGCAAGGAGTCTAGACCACTTCTATGGCGTAGCAGTAGTTATTACACATACTTCAGCCTCTAGCATCACACTTGTATATTTTCATAATAAAAGCCATATTTGCTTTTCCTATTTTAAGCTTGACAACCATCTGACCACGTTCCACATTTGTATTTGCAGCGGGTGGCTACAACATCAGACAAAGACTTGTACATTGATAACACTTCAGTTGAAGAATCGTCTGGAGTATATCCCATTGATGATGATGATTACTCATCTGGCTCTGGATCAGGTAAAGGTCACAAATTATTTATTTTGGGTTTATTTTCTCCCACTATGAGCTACGCGAAGACTCGCCTGAAGCTTGGGCAGAAGCCACAGTCATGGATTTCTACCCAACAAATATAAAGCGCAGAGTTTCTTGCACCATTTTTAAAAAAAAGTCAGATAAAAATATTTTTGTTACAAGGGGCGTTCAGGTCCTTCTTTCTTCCTGGTTTTGAGAGAGACTAGCGCTTCTGTGAATGGTGGCATAACTAGAAAATATTATTTATAACAATTTGATGCATAAAATACATACAGTTTTTAAGAAGCTTGGTGTGCGGAGGCCCTTTCTTCATAATGATACATATTTCGTTTGGGAAACCTTGCTGTGGCGCACAACGTAAAATACCAACACAAATGAGCATAACCACATACTATAATAGAATAAAAGTAATGTAAATGGTTATAGTTAGTGAATATGTTCGACACTAGTAGTTCTCAAAAACCTCTTAGGCATTTCTCTTATTTAAAAAAAAAAATTGATATTATATTTAGCACATATTTAACTACTCTCCCGCAATGCTTGGGTAGTTATCCCGGTCCCCCAGGTGAGCAGGCATTTTCTCAGAGGAAGGGGCAGGACAGGGGTCTCGATTTACGCATTTCATATTTTGGCTGCTGCAGTAAGGTGGTGGGGGGGGGGGGGGCGAAGTGACTGTTTGCGAAACCACTTTCCCCCCCCTCCCCTCCCCTCCCTTGGGATTATACCACAATGGATTGTGAAGAGACAGCCATAGATCCTCATCTTAACATAGTTCTCAGGACCATCAACGATGACCTGAAGTTGTGAGGTCCATGTACATTTAAAAAGGCAAAGTCTCTACTTTTTGGAAGCATGTAGTATCCTTTTAAGCCGTATGGGGAGTAGAAAAACACCACCGAATGCAGGTAACGTGCTCAGTATTTGTAAATAGATGTTTGTGTAGATGATGAAGAATTGCACACAACATATAACAATTTCCATTAAAAAATATATATGATTTTGATCAACCCAGTAAATTTAGTGGCAGCTAATACCAGACTGTAAAAGTCAGGTTATGAATAAATAAGAGTCCATGGGTGGTTATATCCCCTACACCCAGATATTTAAAGAAGTTACTTTTGTAAAGGGTGCAGGATACACTATAGGTGTTCGGGAATCCATATCCATTGGAAATAAGAATGGGCTCCTATTAACCTTTTTTAAAGCTTAAAACTCCAAAATCTACCTACCAGGTCTATGAAGGCAAGCAGTGAGGCACTAGGATCTTCCAAATATACCAGCATGGCTTCAATATAAAGGGATAACAGATTCCCCAATATCTCAAACCTCAATTCTGCTCTGATCTTTGGATTGTCTAATTAGAATTGCCTGTGGCTCCACAGTCATGGCAAATAGGAGTGGTAAGAGCAGACACCCCTGTCTGGTGCCACTCAATGGGAAGGACTCTGATATTATCTGTCCATGATGAAGCAATCTTACCCAGGGGAAGAATTCTGGGCTGCTGAACTGGAAGGATTTCAAACTGCTGCATCAATACGTTCAATTAGACTCCCTTTGCCACAAGCTATACTAAATGACTGCATTATATATAGCAAGCAGTCTTGTAGTGTTTCTACACCCTTAAACTTGGTGACTTATATCTAGAAGTTTTAAAATGCCATTGGTAACCTCATCTAACAGCCAGTGGGACCTTCAGTATATCCCTATATTCTCCATTAAGAGAACAGAAAGGAATTATTCCTAAATACAAGGCTATTGCATTGTTATAATATACTGCAGTGTATGTTGTTGATTTGCATAAAAATGTTAAATAAATGAAAAGCTTTGTTCATATCATTAGAGAAGTTTCTCTATGTATTGGGACTAATAGGAGATATAGAGATCCCTAGGTCTCATTAGCCACATTCTGTAACTGGAGTTGCCTGGGACCGTTATGTAATTATGCTACATTTAGAGGGATCAGGTTGCCTATATCTAGACAGTGTCATGTGACCTGGTGTTCCATACCTAATGTGGTGATGTAAAGGGCACATTCATGTTCCAGAAGGGCCCAAAGGATTCTGTACACGTCTGCAGTCTGCCTAATGTCATTAAGAGCTCATAGAATAAGTCCTATGGATCAGTGGTCAGAGATGCCTCTAGTGAGAAAAATCACTGTCTATATGGGACATTGACTTGAGCTTTAGAGTGACAGGAGGGGCATTTTGGTAAATGTCCATTTCCAAACATCTACTAATCTGGTAGTTTAAGCCTATGTCGGCAAATATGAGCAATCCGAAAATACCCCGAGAGTCTATCTATAGTGGAGTTTATAGCCTAGTAAGAATCCCCTCCTATTATAATCCACCCTTGTGCCCCACAGCTAATGTTTACTATCAATTTATTCAATAGTGAACCATTAAAGGAAGGGTGTGTATACCAACTAACTAAAGTGTAATGCTGACCACATATATATATGCAGTTAGAATCATAGAACGGTCTGCAGGGTCTAGTTTGATCTCGCCCAGTTGCATATGTAACGCCTTGTGTAGTATTGGAGTTGATTTATGTATATTTAACTTTGATCTTGGGATATAACTTGGTTGAATGACACCTTATTTTAAATGTTGCCAACCATGTTGAAATTTGATAAACATCAATCCGATGGATCCCCTCAGTCTGCAGTGTGACTATAGTTCACAGGGGCATGCAGAGTAGAAGCAGGTATACAGTTTCACAGTGACCAAAAACCTTTATTCCCTCCCACCAACATTTTGTGCTGGTAGTGGAACGTTGGTAGGAGTGGAGTCTTTCACTGGCAATAAAACAAGCGGTATAACATGAATATCATTTATGTTCCACTCCAAGTGAAGGATAACATACTGAACACTGACAAACCAGTTCCATCATCCTATGCCACAGGCTAATGTTTTGCTGGGGTCAGAATTTGTAGACTTTAAATGATTGTTTAAAGAATATCTATGAAGCCAGTTCACTTAACTACAGATACTCCTCCTCATAGCTGGGCAGAGTAGCTTAGGAAATACAGTGGTAATATCACAAGGTTATCGGTCAAGTTGATATATGGGTCATTCCACATCAGATCACCCAAAAAAAAAATGAATAGTCCACCACCCATCTCAGATTTGTTAGAAAATTTTTTAGTTAAGAGAGGATGTCAAAACAACTATCTCAGACAGTCGAGATATTTGGCAGACAGTTGATTTGAAATAAAAATAAATCGCGGCTTCTTTATTCCGATTATTTGAAGTATCGCGGGTGTTTATTAAGGAATCGCCACAAATTGCTTTATCTGCCTCATGTTTTGCGTTACGGCAAAAACGCACGTTTTTGGAATAGAAGTAAAAGTGCTAGGTTAAATCAACATTAGGGATCTCATTTTTTTTGGGGGGGGGGGAGGTGTTTAAAAAAGGTATACATTGCTACCACAAAAAAAAAAAACAGCAGGGTACTTTGTTTCATAGTGGAAAGGCAGATAAAGTAATTTGGTTTGGATTTTTGGATTCAGGAGGAAGAGTTACCTTAGGGGTCCAAATTTTGTGGAGATTACGTAATAAACACCTGTGATACTTCAAATAAACTGGATAAAGAAGCCGCGGTTAGTAAATTAAATATTGATTTTTACAATTTATTGAATCCACTAATTGTCAGACAGTCGAGATATTTGGCAGAAATAGTAGTTTTGACATCCTCTCAACTAAAAAAATTTCGAACAAATCTGAGATGGGTGGTGGACATCGCTGGTTGAACTGACATGGAATGATCCATACAGTACCCTTAGTATCCAGAGAATTGGCAACTGACATGGTAGATGGGTGTCCACTCTACCCAGCCCAGTAATTGGCACACAGCAACATGGAACGTCCACATCCGTCTTACTCAGAGGGAAGAAGACTTTCCAGAGAACCCACGGGCTTGTGACTTAGTCTGATTATCCAGTCCAGCACTTTCACGAGTTTACAAAGAAATGAGCTTTACCTCCATCCACCACGTGCGGATGTACAGAGCAGATCATACTGTGTGACAATTTCTGTTCTTTCAGCTGTCGTTGCATATCCGTAAAGTGGATCATAGCTTCTGTCTCACACCGTTGTAGTCATACATGGAGACTGTTGTCTTTCAGTTCAGTAACTTTACGGACTTCCTGTATGTGCCTCATTGCCTTATGCACTTTTCCTCCTTCCATGCCAGTTAGGCTCCTGGAGAGTGTTACGGAAGAGTCGATGGTGACCTTTATTTGGGGAAAGATGAATGCAAAACTAGGGGAGGCAACAAGGATAGTACACGTTATTTTGTATATGAAATTTTTGAACATATAATAGAACTACTAATAATTCTGAAGTGAGCGAGAGAGGGTACACTATATAGTGTACATATTTTATGAACGGATTAAAAAAAAAAATGTGCTTATCAGATAGCAGAGATCCTGTACCCCAGCTCCGTTCTAGAAACTAGTAAAGACAAACATCATTTCAAACAGGATTCACTGCCAGTTCTCCAGGAGGTGTAGTACGGCCCAGACGCGGTTTTGAAGAATTCCTGATGACCAAACTCATTGGCATTGGCTCCGTGCACTATTCTTCCATGAAGTACTGGCAGTCAATCATGTATGAAATTGTATTTGCTCTAAACAAAGCTTTTGGAATGGTATTGGTATGCTAAATCCTGTATGATAAGCATCTATTGTATTATATCTGGTACTCGTAATGTTTATAAAATACTTATCTACACTGAGACTTTCATTTTTAGAACTTATAATCTAATAACCATTTTAGACTTATTGCAGTTTCTTTGATTGTGAATATTAAGTAACTGAAAACTTTTTTTTTTTTTTATACAAACCTTAATTGTTTTCTTCCGTCTCATTATATAGGGGCAGTAGACCTTGAAGAAGATGACGTTGCTGTGCAGTTGACAACCCTACGATCGCTCCCAGAGAGTCCGCCCACTAGTGAGGCTCCAGTTGTAGAAATGACTACGCTGAAGATACAGACGAAGATAGTAATAGAAAAAGAGGTACGTACCTCATCCCTTCTGCGTTTATTGTGCAGATGGGATGTTCTGTAAAATACTTTCATATTCTAAACTCTGGTTTCTAGCGCAAGGATATTTTTAGCCATCTGTAACTTCACCTATCACAAATGTCATTTATTAGACTGTTATCTTGACAGTGTAATGGCCCTCTTAAAGGGACTGCTACCCTACAGAATACTTGAATTTATGGTCCACCACCAACTTCCGCTCATTGCTTTGTATTTATTTATTTTCTTCCAGCTTGCTTCTTTCTGTGCTTTTCAGCTTTGACTTTATATCAGTGAAAGGCAACCTGTATACACTTCAGGGGCCACATGGGCATCCCTCTAACCTTCAAAGGGGCCGCACATTTCCCTTAATCTCAGTAATACATTAGAACAATGCATTTAATCAAAGAAACAGACACCCATCTGTAATAACATTTCAGGAGGTGTATTAAACAAGTGTTAAAACTATAAGAAAAAAAATCTTAACAATACACCCTGAAGGAGTTGGGGGCCGCAGGTGAAGGTTTAGGGGGCGGCGTGCCCATGATTGGTTTTTATGAACACAATTTTTGGATGTGTTTTTTTGTTTTTTCTTTTACTTTTTTTTTGTCCTTTGATATGAAACAGCTTTGCTGATCTGTTCATTGGTTACAGCCGTATCCCATGTCAATGGGACTAAACGCTACCTGTTCCCCTGAATTTGGATAACACTTTCCAAAGAAGAAAACAAAACAATCAATTGATCTTCTAGTGTAATCTTATGTGGCCTCTATCATAAAATGAAAAAATAACTTTGTTGGTTGCATATTATACAATACTTTGCTATCTTAGGATTGCATTCTCCTATATAAGTGATTGTATACCATTCGTGGCCATGTACCGCTTCTCAGCCTTTATATTTCCAAGTAGCTAAATGGATTTATGGATTAGACCAAGTAGAATATATAAGACATAATATAAATTATAATAGAAACCTTTGTTTTGCTGTTCTTTTAAACAATGTTGCACTGTACATGTATCTTTCTTTATTGTGTAAATAATATAAAGGCCTACTAAGAAACAAGTTCGCTTCTATAAAAGAGCAGTTGCTAATAACATTCACAAATACATGTAACACTCAGGAGTTTATCAGAACTGAAGAGTCCGGAGATAGCAGCAGTCATGAATGTGCGTAAGGACACTGCGGTTTGGTTTGTTTGACTGTACTTTAGACATGTTTGTCAATATTCTCTTAGCGCCTAACAAGTGAGACACAACCTGAAACACTTCACGGGTCTCAAGGTGGGTCCCTCTGACCTTCAAAGGGGCCGCACATCACCCTTTAATCTCAGTAGTTAAAATCAATGCGATTGATGATAGAAGAGACACCTATCTATAATAACATATAAGCTGCATTTTAAACAAGTGTTAAAAGCTGTGAGAAACAAATCTGACACTAATGCAAGAAGGAGCTGGGGCCGTAGGTGAAGGGTCAGAGGTCACCTGTTGTCCATCACTAGGCTAGGATATATAAGGCAGCCTATGCCTTTGTAGTTTAGTGTTCTATATAACACTATGTATAGGAATCTGCTGAATAAAACTATTTTACTTATGTTGAGGATAGCTGGCAGTATAGCCTTAGTTGCACGTCATGTTTTGCAAGACTGGATTGGCCCCCATCTACAACCAAAGAGTGGAGTTATAGGAGCCATTGAGCTGAAGGGACACGTAATGGAGCCATAGAAAATACTTTTCATGCTACGTGAGAGCACATTCAGCTCAAGCGTGCATTCATGTGACTAGGGAAGGGTGTTTCCAATTAACCATGTGACATCAAGGAACGAATCAGAGCGGTTAGTGTTCTGTGTACTTAATCGTGGAAAAACAGAACATTTAAACACTCCTGTGTCACATCAGTGTTACTAACGTAACAATGCCAAAATAATCCATGACAAGCACTACAAATCCTGCCCATTGAATATTGAACTAATCCGTAAGCCATTCCATCAGTAGAATGGCATACAGAGGTTGTTTTCCTGAGTTATAATAACTTTATTACGGTTTTATATAAACTTCCGTTGATTTCCTAGTGTGCTTACACACTAGATTTATAAATGAGCAGGGAGCACATGGACATCTTCATTTTGGTCTGTGCATCATGTAGCTAAAAGGAATGATCAGTCCATGATGAAGAAAGGACTAAGTGCACAAGCCAGATGCTAATGTCTGATCGCCTGGAAATCGTTTTTATTTTAGGTTTTGTTTCATTTTGTTTTATGTTTGTGTGTGTGTGTAGAAGCCTGAACTAGAGAAAAATGAAGAGCTTAAACCCAAAATTGAAACGGATGTGTACACAGAGAAGCAATCAGAGAACCTATTCCACAGGACAGAAGTTCTTGCAGGTGAGCGTTAGATTTGTGTCTGTGTATATGATAGGTTTACTTTTCCTTTGTTTGTACCGGCTGGTATAATTGTGTTTCTCCCTCCATGCTTTTTTTTTTTCCCCCAATATGTCCAGTTGAAGAACTAAAGAAAAATTAAATAGAATGTTCACCTTCGGATAACTTTAATGGATTGACTTGTATGCGTCCTCCAATAACAGTTTTGGGGGTTTTCTTTGTTTTTTTTTTTTAATACATTTCTTTATGAATTACTTTTGTACTTTTGTAGCCTTGTATCTGTATGAACAATGCAGTGTCTATTTTCATTGTGGTCGGTTACCACCGCAATCGAAATTGCTCTCTACATTGGATACAATGGTTTCCCAAGAGCGGCTTGTCCCAAAGCAAAGGAAATACAATTATACCCGAGTACATAAAAACATTGCTGAAAAGGACTGAAGGAAACTAGAAATGTGAAGGCGTTGTATGTTGAAGTTGTAGGAGGGCGTGTACAAGCCAATCAGTCCTTTGAAGCTGGAGAACGTCTTTTTTAATTTGTAGTAATAATCTAACAGATACCATTTTATTTTGTAAAGCTATAAACGGCCTGGGTGACATCTAGCTCAAACACATTATTTTACTAATTGGTATTCTTTTTCTTTACCTGTCCTATGAATCAAACCTATTAACATTGTAAATTCATCCGCTATTTATATAGCGCCACTAATACCGCGGCGCTGTACAGAGAACTCGCTCAGTCCCTGCCCCATTGGAGCTTACAGTCTAAAGACAGACAGACCCACCGTCAATATTTAATAGCAGCCAATTAACAGACCAGTATGTTTTTGTATTGTGGGAGGAAACCAGTCTAAATTCCCCACATACATACACTGACCGAGAGACTAAGGTCAATTTAATAGTAGCCAATCAAAGATCATACACTTTTCCCGACATTATTGTGGTATTTCTGGATAACTTATTATAGTATTATGCAGAGAGCAAAATCTAATTTATTCTGAGTATTTTTTTTAAAAAAAAACGGCCAACATTATTTAAAACCATTTAGGCACCCTTTGCATTTGTTGCTTTTTATACATTTCTTTTTGAAAGTATACATTACAGATAAGTAAGACTTCGTTGCAGCATTTGGTTCCCACTGACCACCAATTAGACGCATCTTAACTTTGTAAGTGAAGTACAAAGTTTGTAGCTTGTGACTCATTGCGACGTTCTGTGAAATGAGTTAAGTAGACTATAGAATGCGCTGTAAAGTCTACTCCACCATTTAATTTATAAAAAACCTTCTTAAGCTGTTGTAGCAATGAGGATTCCATGAACATTGTTACATAGTGTATGACGGTGAACAGTAACGTTGGTATATAAGCACAGAAATAGGAGTCAAATGGAAACGTTGCAGTCTTCTGTCGATAGTCTGATATCGCTAAGTTACATATGAGGTCTATTAAATAAACATGTGGCTCTTTGTGTTCACCATCTCTCATCATATGGCCTTGTGCTGAGAACTTTGAATTATGTTTATTTCTGTTTTACATGATTTTGGCAAAAAATGTGGGAATGTAGTTCAAAGGCTGATTATGAAACCGTTTTTATTTTGTGTTCAAACACTAATGAGTGTGTGAGCAAGTCATGAGTATTTGCAAGGCTGAAATTAGGGATATCCAACATCAACATATACACTTCTGTTTGTGACTTGTTTTACAGTAAAGTATTAAAAAGCTAAACAATTTTCCTGGCTTTAATTGAAGATCCTACGAAACATAAATTATTATATGGTCTCTGCTATGTGTAAGAATTCTATGTAACGTGTGGATAGAACGTTCGTTTTCAGTACAGATCAAAAATCCTTTTTTTTAAAGTTCCGTTTACTGTTTGAATACAAAGTTTCCCTAACGAGCCATGTCTGGTCTTTTTCAGCGGTTATTGCCGGCGGAGGCATCGGCTTCCTCTTTGCCGTTTTCTTAATCTTGCTGCTGGTTTACCGCATGAGGAAGAAGGACGAGGGTAGCTATGACCTGGGAGAAAGGAAACCATCCAGCGCCATCTACCAAAAGGCACCGACTAAAGAGTTTTATGCATAAAAACTCCACCAATAGTGTCTCTTTTTATGAGATCACTGAACTTTTTCTTTCTTTCAAATAAAGCTTTTGCATAGAAAAATGAAGATTTTTTTTTTTTTTTTTTTTGTTGTTGTTTGTTCATTAAGGAGCTTGGGAAGCGAATTTATGAAATCGAAAAAAAATAAATAAAAAAAAAATCCCAACTTTATGTATTCGTTAAAAAATAAAAACAACAAAAAAAAATTAAGTAAAAAAAAAAATCTTTGCAACGTTGAGTGGGTAACAGTGGCAGAGTATTATTTTATAAGACCATTGGTATTCACCAAAATGTCTCAGACCTTTTATGCATAAACGTAAGAAAAAATGGAAAATGGTGTCTTTCAATCTTCGGGTCTATGAAAGGTTGTTGAATATTTTTAGCATGTCTCGGATCTTTCAAATTTTAGTTTTATTTCATTAATTTATCTGTTTCCAAACAAATGCCTTTAGTAGTTGTCATGGTGCAATTGTCTTAGAACTCAGATATACAGTATATTAGTGTAAATGTACTATTTTTTGTTTTGTTTTGTTTTTTTTCTTCCTATGTAAACAAACATTTGTATAAATCTGTGTAATGAGATTCATTTTTTACACTACCGCTCTGTTTTTCAGTGTATCTTCTGCCCCAATTTATGCTGACTAATGTGTAAAAAGGAAATTGGAATATCTAATAACAAGCTGTTACTTTGTAAACTACTTTTATTTTCGCGGTGCATACTCTTAATTGAGATCTGTATTGACAGACTTACAATATTTTCTGTACTCTTTTGGCAGTAAACCTTTTTTATTTTAAGTACAGGGGAGTGTATTTAATCAATGTGTTTTTTTTCAACTGATTCTCTGATTTCAGTACACAGAAATCATTTAGTCTTAATTGCTAAATTACCAGTGGATACTGTTGGAGAACTTGGTCAAGGCCCCAGTCCTTTTTCTTTAATTTACTCCTGCATTGAATAATACACGTTGCAATGAAGTCATTGTATTTTTGTTTTATATACATTGTCTTTATATAGTGATGTTTTTGGTCTGTGACATCAAATTTTTGTTTTGTCTTTTTTGTAATTCAGAGATTTGGTCTTGACTTAGTATAGCCACACACCCAATATCAGTACTTACTAAGGAATGTCAATGTATAAGGAAGAGCCGGTTTTAAATGCAGGAAATGAAATGATCAGTTATCTCGAATATAGATTTATTTTTTTTATTTTTTTTTTCGCATTACATATCGGAAAAACAAATCTCAAAATGATAAAACCTGCACAAAAGAAGGGTTTCATTACCATTTTTTTTTTTTACGTTTTAAGAATTGATAACATATAGAGATTATACAAAGATAATTTGTCATAAAATTACAATTGTTTGCTTATAGGTAACCTCTATAACTTCTGAGTGTTCTATTCCGAGTAACCGTTCAAAATATGGTCTTAGAATCAACTTGGGTTTAGATTTACAAAAATACAGGTTTTTATTAATTTTATTTTGATCTTTGTTTTCCCTCTTTAAGTGACCGACATCTATACTACACTAAGTAGTTGTTTGAGCAAAGTGTTTAATATTAGAAATAAAATTGCAGACAAATATACAGTTTTGGGCTCTTTTTATATAATGAAAATTTCAGGAATGAAACCATGTTCTCTCCAATTATAAGATGAGCCTGTAAACACGTTATAATGTCTATATCATTTTAGGAGTGGATGCACCTTTTAATACCACCTCCTACAGGAGAGAGGGCCAGCCATACTTTGCATTTAATGATGGGTGGGTGACACTAGCTACTAATGTATTACATATGTGATGCAACCAGAGTTAGACTATAGAAGGCTCTTCAACTGGCAAGGGGTGCTGGGAGAATAATAGCAGCCCAAGAACCACGGGCTGCCTAATTCTGATACGGACTATGGGGAGGAGCAAATCCAAAGATTAGAACAGTATTCTGACAAAATTGCAGAAGTCCGTGTCCGCTGTACAAACTCCTTCCCATTTTGGTTTTTTTTTTCTTTTCTTCAAGGTACGAGTAGGAGTTTTCAAGAGCAATTTTCGTCATTTTCATCATGCATTTAATTTGTAAAAGTCATTTTAAAGCCTTTGAAGTGCCTATGATTCCATGTAACTTGTTGCAGACTGTGTTACAGAGTGTATGACCGTAAACAAAAAATGTTGGTATTTTATAAGCACAGAAAAAAATCTAATGGAAATTTTGTAGTCTTACATCAATAGACCTAAAATGTAACTTGGGAACATAAACACTACTAAATAAAAAAACAAAATGTGGCCTAATAGCGGCTTTTTATGTGTCATTATTTCTCATCATACGCCCTTATAATGAGAACCTTGGATAATGGGGTTTTTCTACATGCTTTTATCAAGAAATGATGGATTTGAAATCAAAGGCTGATTATGGAACAACAGCTTGTTTTTGTGTTCATAAGAAAATGCTACATTACTAACAACTCAACAAAAGCGTGAGAAAGTGAAGAAATTAGGTTTTGAAGGACTGCAAATGCAGGGGAATATTTAACTAGAACATTTTGTTTGTGCCTCATTTCATAATAAATTTAAAAATAATTTTGGAAAAAGGTTTTGTCTTCGTTACAGTATTTCTGTAAAATGTACATAAAGGGGCTGAATTAGTGTTAGGAGTAAATTCAGCTACTGGGTGCAGATATTTTGCACCAGGAAAAAACATGTTGTGCTACAGGGAGGAAAATGTAAAATGCATCAATTTAACTTGCTGAGCTGCCTAGCCCAACTCTGAAATGCAGAGTAAAAATATGGCAGTCCAGTATGTGTGTGCAAAACCGTGCACACGTTGCCCTGCATGCAAAAAAAAAATGTGGGCATTTCCACTGTTTATAGAGCAATCATCAACATTTATATAGCGCCAGCAGATACCGTAGCGCTTTACAATTGGGAACAAACATTAATAAGACAATACTGGGTAATACAGACAGAGAGGTAAGAGAACCCTGCTCGCAAGCTTACAATCTATGAAACAATGGGAGTTTGAAACACAAGGGCATGTGCTACATCATATTGCACAATGGACCAGCTAGAATGCAAAGATAAAAGTACTGAGTGGGCTATGTGTGGCAATGTTGGTCAGAGGGTTGTTGTCTTGCGTTAGCTGTGTAGAGGGAGGTAACAGGGTAAGATGGTGGTTGAGGAAAATCATAAGCTTGTCTGAAGAGGTGGATTTTCAGTGAACGCTTGAAGATTTGAAGACTAGAGGAAAGTCTTACTGTGCGATGGAGGGAATTCCACAAAAGTGGGTGCAGCCCGGAAAAAGTCCTATAACCGAGAATGGGAGGATGTGATGAGAGTGGAAGAGAGACGCAGATCTTGTGCAGAACGGAGGTGTCGAGTTGGGAGATATTTTGAGACAAGTGAGGAAATGTATGTCGGTGCAATTTTATTGATGGCCTTGTATGTTAGTAGAAGAATTTTATATTGGATTCGTTGAAAGCAATATGGTTTGTTCTGCTGCAAGTTGTGCAAACAGGCAAAATGTGCAAATGTGCACCTAACTGTAAATCAGCCCCAAAGATTCTTTGTAAATATTTCTCCCTTGGTCTATGGGAAAGGCGGCCGTGATGTCATGGTATTATTTATTATGGGGCATTTTGACCTTGCCAGCAACAAGTTCTTGTATAAATTATGCAGCCTCTAATAATTGGAATAGACTGAGAGTCTGTAACCTACTTGGAGTTTAAGGCAGGACAGGTTAGTAATGCTCAGGATCATGAAGTTAAATCAGGTATTCTGTGTCTGCTACTTGGTTTTTACGTTTGGGTATGATGGTGGTTGTGTATAGTTTTTGATTAAGCTGTTATAAAAGCTGTGGCCTTGCCCTTATCTAAAAGTTACCTGTTTCCAGTTCCATTTATTTAAGGCAGAGAAGGTCTTCGCTCACTAAGTGGAAGTCTCACTGGATCCTAGTGAATTGATAATATGCTTCCTTAAGAATACCCAGTGCCCTTTTGGGGATTGTAGTGAATTAGGTTGCAATTATATATTGGCAAAGTGTTGGGAGCAAGTAACCAAGACAATCCTTATTTATATGTAATAATTTGCTATTTAACTAAACTGCTGTAAGGAACGTGTGGGTCACTGTCAGGCTGGCTTTCCATGGCCAAGAGCTGCAGAGCAAGCTAGCACTCTGCTTTAGGTAACATGACTGTAGCTTTCCCCTTGTGGGGGGGGGGGGGTCGCTAGTTGCCAAATTTTCCATTTTTGTTTGTTTACTTGTCCACCCTTTTTTTTTTTTTTTCTTTCTTTTTGTTTTTTTTCCGTCAGTCCAATTTTTACATTTTCATGGTCCTTTGGTGTCATACATTTTGCAACACTTTGACATTGGGTAATGGTGCTGCTTATTCACATCTAACACAACCAGGGGAGTTCTTTCAGAAATTGGGGGAATACTTTATTTTCTTTGTGGGTTATGGACCATGTTTATTTTGTGTGCTGATGTGTTGCTAAGTACTTATTTGCTGTTTTTAATTAAAACCAAGTCAAAATTTATGTGATAAGCAAACTCTGTACACCCTAAAATTGGATTCATTACTTTTTTTAAAGTAATGTTAAGGCCTATAAATTTATATCTTCATTGTGTCTTCAATAATACGTTTAAAACAAATACATGGATTTTTCTCATGATTCAGGTTCTGATTGTCTTTCTAGCATTGAGAAGTAGCGGAACAAACCTGTCCTGTTGTGGTGATGAGTTGTAGTGGGTAGGAAACCTAATAGTGTACAGTCAGAAGTGATAAGCAGGTAGCAAAACAATGTGTCCTGAAGTATAAATGCAGCACTACCTTTCCCGTAGATCTGCTGGGTGTCTATGTAAAGTGTATTGTGACATGTGGTGTTTCCTTTACTGCTTTTTCTCAGTTAGCGCAGTGCCTCAACCTTGGTCTGAGTGCAGTAGGGTCTTCGTTGGGTAGTGTTCTTGACAAGCAACACCAGAGAGAGACCAAGGAGCCCTCTGCCCCCTACTAACAAAACCACACAAACACACACACACACACACACACACACATGTCTTTGACAGCCACGCCGGCATTTTTACTGATTGGGCTCGTGCTCTCAAAGGATTTTTGTATCTATTTAGACTATTACTTATACCAAAATAGAATATCTCTTAAAACAGATCAAATATAGGAAATGTATAAGAATACAATGTAATAACTTAACCTATCTTACTCTAGCCAAGAGGTACCTCTACCTTTTAAATGCTTACTTGATCACCATCATCATTTATTTATATAGCGCCAGCAAATTCCGTAGCGCTTTACAATTGGGAACAAACATTAGTAAGACCATACTGGGTAATACATACATAGGTCAGCACGGTGGCTTATTGGTTAGCACTTCTGCCTTACAGCACTGGGGTCATGAGTTCAATTCCTGACCATGGCCTTATCTGTGTGGAGTTTGTATGTTCTCCCTGTGTTTGCGTGGGTTTCCTCCGGGTGCTCCGGTTTCCTCCCACACTCCAAAGACATACTGGTAGGTTAATTGGCTGCTAACAAATTGACCCTAGTCTGTCTGTGTGTGTGTGTGTCTGTCTGTCTGTCTGTGTGTATGCTAGGGAATTTAGACTGTAAGCTCCAATGGGGCAGGGACTGATGTGAGTGAGTTCTCTGTACAGTGCACCGGAATTAGTAGCGCTATATAAATAGCTGATGATGATATGTAGATGTAAGAGAACCCTGCTCGCAAGCTTACAATCTATGGGACAATGGGAGTATGAAACACAAGGACATGTGCTACATCATATTGCACATTGGACCAGCTAGAATGCAAAGATAAAAGTACTGAGTGGGCTATGTGTGGCAATATTGGTCAGAGGGTTGTTGTCTTGTGTTAGCTGTGTAGAGGAGATTAAGAGGGTGGTTGAGGACTATTATAAGCTTGCATGAAGAGGTGGGTTTTCAGAGAACGCTGGAAGGTTTGGAGATTAGAGGAAAGTCTTACGGTGCAAGAGAGGGAATTCCACAAAGTGGGTGCAGCCCGAAAAAAGTCCTGTAACCGAGCATGGGAGGATGTGATGCGAGTGGAAGACAGTTGCAGATCTTGTGCAGAACGGAGGTGTTGAGTAGGGAGATATTTTGAGACAAGTGAGGAAATGTATGTCTGTGCAATTTTATTATTGGCCTTATATGTTAGCAGAGGAATTTTATATTGGATTTGTTGAAATACAGGCAACCAATGTAGAGACTGACAGAGTGGCTCAGCAGAGGAAGAACGGTTTGCAAGGAAAATCAATCTAGCTGCTGCGTGCATAATAGATTGCAATTGTTCTTCAACTGTAATAATTTCTAACAATAGTATGTTCTAAACTCAACACATTTCTACTAACTTAACATATTCTACATCGATATATACATATTTAGCAATAACATGCATTTAAGAGGTCTTATGTGGAAATTGACAAGCAAATGTCTTTCCCCTTCTCTATCCCAGAAACTAAACTATGGTAGGAAAGGCTTCAGAATAATGTTGCTGGTGTCCGTTTTCCTTAGCTTTGTCAAACATAAATCTCTTTTAATGGTGACACTTTGTGCTTATTGGAAAAGTGAAGGAGACTACAATCTAGTCTGTCTTTATCATTGTGGAATATAACTTTAAGAAGTTAGGATGAAACAAGGAGGAAAGTGTGTACGAGCCTATTACACAGGCCTAGTCCTGTAATGAGCTATATCCTCCTTTTATCAGCAGGGTTGTCATCAGGCCTGGACACCATGGCAGAATTGACATCAAGGGACCCGGACTGGGCAGTATTGTCCTGAGGCCTGGAGCCCATATTAAAATTGACTCCAAGGGACCTGGACTGGGGGTTTTTGTCCTCTGCCAGAGAGACCAAGGCAGAATTGACCTCTAAGGCCCCAGATTGGGTAGTCTCCTCAAGACCAGAGCCAGCGTCTGTGCCCCTGGATTCCAAAGTGAAAGGCGGTTTGAATAATGACGGGGAGAACAATACACCCTCTGGAGCAATGATGGACGGTCATGACCGGCAGCTCAGACTTGGCAGAATGGTTTTTAGGAGATCTAGGCTTTTGCATAAACTATTACAGAAGATCATTTTCAGATCTGGCACTGACAATAAATGGTGAATTTTTCTGTGATTGCGTTTCTTCCTCTGACAGACAAGGATGCGGACCTCCTAAATCCAGATGTCTTGTTTTCTGCTTAGTTCAGTGTTGGCTAACCTGTGACACGCCAGGTGTTTGTGAAACTACAAGTCCCAGGATGCTTTGCCAATATATAGCAGCTTATTGCTGGAAGGGTATGCTGGGACTTGTAGTTTCACAACACCTGGAATGTCACAGGTTAGCCGACACTGGCTTAGTTGAAGCCAAAAACACTTTGGAAGTTAAGAAACACTTCAAGATATCAGGTACCAAAGTCATAAGCTGAGTTAGTTGAGAACGGAGCAGGATAATATCTAGCTGTAATGTGTGCAGTGAAGATGTATCAAAACATGGTCAATTAAAATTCCCCTTTAAGTTTCCTGTTTTACACTTGCTGAAAAGAACCAGAAATTGAATAACTTCCATCCGTCTTCATCTTTTGACAACACAGCTCTGGGCCAGTTGTAATGTTAGGAAATCAGAGGAGCAAAGAGGTAGAAAACAGTTTCTTCAGAGGGCGACACCTGTGTATGGCAGATCTGAGTGCGCGCAGAATTAATCCTAATACTTGCTTTATGTATACACATAAACAGACTGCAGTATACGCACATGTGTAAGTACAATAAAAGATCACATCAGGAAGCATAAAACTTATTTGATCATAAAATATAATGTATCATTATAGCAATTTATGTAAATATTTTCAAATATATATTTTTTTAAATGTTTACATTAATTACATAAAAGATGCATACTGTACATACAATGCATTTTAATAATCAATCTTTGTGTCATAGCTAGTGACACACATACGTGTAGTTTTCAATACAAAGATGATGCCGTGTGGGTCATCACTATCAGTCAACACCTGCCCTGTAGTGAGTACAAATGATACGACTGTAAATAAGCACACTTCTGAGAATAAGGACTTGAATCTAGGACATCTGTGTCTGAACGCCCTCACTGGACGTGTATTATGTTAGTCCCCCTCTTCCCTCCCCCTGTTCCGCCTCTCAAGTCATTGGCAATTGTCATTTGAGTTCAGACATGAATTGCATGTGTTCATTGGGATAAGGTCCATATTGGAGCATGTGCAAATGGATTTGTGTCTGTACATGAGTCGGACCCATAGGCAGTAGATGCAGTGTTCAGGTACGGGGGGAGATGGATGGTGAGGGAAATGGGACAGAGTTGGAGAAGCTAGTCCAAGGCAATAAGAGGTTCAGAGTGAGAGGGATGGCTACGGTTGGGTTAGTTCACGAATTGGAGTGTGAGGAAGAGCAGGGCAAGCACTGAGGTAGCCGGACAGGACTGGAGAACAGCTTGGTATCCAGAGAGGGGCACTGATTACAGATAAGTACAATAACATGACCCTTTTACTTACATCCGTACTCAGACCATGCTGTTCACTGTTGGCATTGCAGCCAAAATTGCCTATTTTAGAAAATCTACATGAAATGACCATGTATGTAATATATTGTATATAATGTGGATCCTGCCAACACTTCTATACTACTTTTACTGACTTGCCTACAAAATTTGTGCTGTGTTGGATTGTTTCCTGGATTGTTGGATTATTATTTTTTTTTTTTATCTAGAATTACCTAAGCCCCGGACTATATTAATGAAGACTTGGTCATTTAGAGGAAGTGCTATCCCTGGGAATACCGTGTAGCAGCACAGTTAAGCAATCACTGTTACTTTTACTACGTCAAAACAGTTCTTTAACCCCACAATGGGTCTTCATAGAACCTCACAGGTTAAACTGGCATTCTATGAATGAGATTTTCTGCTTTAATAAGACTATGCCTTAAGACCTTGTTTCCAAAACCCAGTCGTTTGAACAGTGCAGGTTTTCCATATCTCCTTGCTGGAGCACAGGTGTGTTCATTACTGACTGACACATTGTAACAGATCCACAGGTGGTAATTATTTCACTTGTCACCTGGAAAACCTGCACTGTTAGGGGGCCATGAGGACTGGGTTTGCCTTAAGATATTTATTTACTCCCTTTTGCTTCTTAATATCTGGGACATGTCTGCAAACTAAATTCAGTTATCAATGTTTGATTGAAAATGGTTCCCATTGATTTACCTCAATTTCATTTGACTTCTAACTTAGATATCCAGTAGATATTTTAAAACAGACTGATCTTGCATCAGTTTTTTGCTTCTTTTATTCCAAAGATTCCGGCTGATGTGAAAATACCAAATCATATTTAGTTGAGCTCTTTAATGACCCACTTATACATTATGAATAGTTCATTAATAACTGGGACTCTGAACGGCATGATGTCTAAATCATTATTGTGATTTGATAATCAGCATTTATTTGTATGGCGCCACTCTATAGCACGGGAAATTCAGTATAAAAAAAAAAAATCATACATGGAAACCAGTATTTGTCTCCTGAGACTTTTTGAAGTATCCTATAGCAGTAATTCCTAAACCTGGTCCTCAGGACCCCTAATAGTGCATGTTTTCCCTATCTCCTTGCTTTAGCACAGGTGTATTCATTACTGACGGAAACATTGTAACGGACCCACAGGTGGTATAATTATTTCCCTTGTCACCTGGAAAACCTGCACTGTGAAGGGACCTGAAGACTGGGTTTGAGAAACACTGTCCTATAGCACAGACAGACTCATCTGACCTAGTCTTTGTTTTCTCTTCCAACAAAATCAGGATGAGGAACACTGAATAAGATGAATGTTAAACCCCCAGGGAAAATAATATTCTTTAGTAGATAGGAATGTCTGGCCGTAAAATGGGCACTAGAGATACTGGAGTAGTATCTAATGGGCCAAGAATTTTGATGGGTAACTGGCCATGCTTTGTCCACCTCGATGAGCTAGAATAATGCAGAAATATTAATACAAGAGTAACGAGGAGGTTCCTTAACTTACAGCCGTTCAGTTTTTCCTTAGAACACAAAGCTGAGAACACCATGGAAATGTTAATGGAGTCTGTGTTCCATTTCTTGTTGTTTGTTGTTGCTCACCCACTAGATAGGAGTTAGGGTGGAAGATATTTAACAGCGCTTTGGGTACAGTCGTAGAGGGCAGATATTTTGGGTCAAGAATATTACTAGTTTTTACTATTGGAGAATCGAATGCCTCAGGGTATTGCTAAAGATATGCTAGTATGCATTTAGTTTCATTGGGCAGCACGGTGGCTAAGTGGTTAGCACTTCTGTCATACAGCACTGGGGTCATGAGTTTAATTCCAGACCATGGCCTTATCGGTGAGGAGTTTGTATGTTCTCCATGTGTTTGCGTGGGTTTCCTCCGGGTGCTCTGGTTTCCTCCCACACTTCAAAAACATACTAGTAGGTTAATTGGCTGCTAACAAATTGACCCTAGTCTCTCTGTCTGCTGTGTGTGTGTGTGTGTGTGTGTGTGAATTTAGACTGTAAGGTCCAATGTGGCAGAGACTGATGTGAGAGGTTCTCTGTACAGCGCTGCGGAATTAGCGGCGCTATATAAATAAATGGCGATGATGATGATGATGATGATTGTTATTATGGGACCCTGGAGTGGAATTTTCAGGGACAGGAGACTAAGCTATAGGTAAAAGTCTGGTCCAGGATTTCTCTGAAACTTACTTGCCAGAGTATTTCCACATGATTTCATATGATGAATTTGAAAAGAAAAAAACAGAGGCAGGCCTATTCCAGGCACCCGCTTCCTCAAGGAAAGTGAAGTAGGTGGATAACCCAGGAAGGTCTCGGAGGCAAATTTTTCAAAATGTTTTTAACAAAAAAAAAAGAAAAAAAAAGGTTGTGTGCAAAATATTTATTCTGGCAAGAAGCCTAGCTGCCCCATTGTCAGGTGTGTTTACGTTGTATTAGAGCCTCAATTTTTTTCCCTATTTTGTTTTCTGTCCTTATGCTTTATAATCCGCTGCATTGCACTGTGTGTGTGTGTGTTTGTGTGTGTATATAATATATATATATATATATATATATATATATATATATATATATATATAATGTAGAGAGAGAAGCACAAAGGGAGCCTAATAGTGCAGTAGTTTAGGGACAATATCCCTGAACTATAAGGTGTCAATTGAAAAAGTATCAGGTGTATGTAGAGTAAGGCACAAAAGCAAATCAATCCTGGATTCCTCTGTAGTAACCGTGTTTGTTGCCCCAAAAGCAAAGAAAAGAGGATTCCAAAGATAGTGTGTATGTATGTGATTCAGTGCGCACAGCGAGCCAGTTATGGCAGCACACTTACTCTGTGCTGTCTCCACTGTCTAACTGGATTTTAAAACTAGCATACGGTTGTGGCCAAAATTGTTAGCACAAATGCAGTTTTTTTCTAATAATGTACATTTTCTTCCAGAAAATTGTTAAAATACCTAGCTTATTCCACACATAAATCCTTATATGAACTCGACAAATTTTTTTTTATTTTACTTGGTTAGAAAATAATTAGACTCAAGCAGGTGACTCCACTTTGGAACTGAACTCACTGTAGTGAGTAATATAAAAATCACAAAGAAATAGTCTCATTCTCTTGTTTTGTGATACTGACTGTACTGCAATGAGCATGGAGAAAAGAAAGAAAGCCAGGTAATTGTCTGAGGAGGTCAGATAGAGGATTGTAGCCAAGCACTGATAATATCAAGTCTATAAATCAATCTCCAGAACTTAATGTTATTAGGAATGTTATTAATAATTTGAAGGCCTTTGGCACTGTACTCAACCTCCCTGGAAAGAAACAACATAATTGAAGATTGCAGCACAGGGTTGTTTAAATGGTGGTGAAAGCACCTCAGTCAACTAACAAACAGATTCAAACAGACCATCGGGCACAAGGTCTGACAGTTTCTTGCACCATCCATCACCAACTTAATGAAAGTAGCTTATATCTAGGAAGCCCCCCCCCCCCCCCCCCACTACTGAGAGAGTTCTAAAAACGCCTGACTGGACTTAGCCAAACACACATGAACAAGCCAATTTTTTTTCTGTGAGAATGTCCTGTGAATAAAAGAGACCAAATCAAAGCTTTCTGGCAAATATCATTCCTATGTTTACTGAAAGCAAAATGAACACCGTCCCTACCATCAAACATGGAGGAGGTTCAGTGATGTGTTGAGGTTGTCTGCTGCCTTTGGTACTGGGTGACTTGAACGTGTGCATGGCATCAAGAATATCTGGAGATAGTCTGTGGTCAACAGAGCAGATGGAAATGACTTCTGTGAAACAGCCAGACAAGAGAACCCGGTAAGAAATTTCTAGCTTGCACTAAAGGATCTCAACTGAAATGAAGCGAGTCCTCCCTGTCTTACAAGAGGAGCGAAGAACAGCAGGTGCTCTAAAGTCAGATGGAGGAAATACTTGATTAAAGCGGTGTTAGTCACTTCAGCGACTACCCAAAATCCGACAACACTTTAGCCGATAGCATAACTCTGATTGTCATGCTCCCTACCTTGCACCCCACGTCTACAATGTAGAAAAAAAAATTCTAGACGCGGTGCTTCCTTAAATGACCACCTTAATGCGAGGAGTGTCAGTGTCGCAGTTTAAGTTGACGTAATTTTTCCGCGGCGGCATGTTCATTGGCCGCAAATGTTTCCAGGATGTATTACAAGCAGTCAATGTGACAGCAAGGTAGGGAACATGACAATCGGAGTTATGCTATCGGCTAAAGTGCTGTCGGATTTTGAGTAGTCGCTAAATAGTACCCAACCCGATTATAGAGGGCCTGGGAAAATTATTTGAAAGATTGTAATGGACATGCATTGGAGGTATACTAGGATGATCCCACAGGAGGAAAATTGAGACATCTAGGGGCTCATTTAAGCTAGGTACACACTACACAGTTTTCATCCAATAATCGGCCAAATCAGCCGACATACGACCGCTCGTTCAAAAGTCAGGTCAGTGTGTGCAGTGACACAATGGTCGAAAGTCTGCCCAAATGGACGATTGTCGCCTCATTTGGTTGGTCGTACCATTTAATATCTTCGTTCCAATCTCGTTTCTGCTGTGTAGTGTGTATAAACTTCCGACCGATCCACAACAGTGAGTACGAAATTACAGTCATTGCTCACGACAACATGGCTGTAAAAAGTCGCTAAAGGGACGTCCGCTGTTCCCTTTATCGTCCTAAACAAGGCTAGTGTGTATGCAGTCCATGGGCCGAGCGATCAGAACATCGATCACATGTAAAATCGATCGGCATAAAAAGTTGGTGGAAAATTCTGTAGTGTGTACCCAGCTTTAGAGGTGGACGCATTTGTGTTCCAAATGTATATAAAAAAAGAGGCACATCAAAAAGCACTTTTGCGTGCTTATGTTGAGTCGGACACATCCCAAGATGCATCCAGCTCAAAAGCAGTACTATTTTCGCTAGGTGTAACAAGATTAGATACTTAAAACCCATGATAGCGTAAAGATGTGGCTAGTAGGAAATAGTAAAGTCACAGTACCCTATTTGTACACAATAAAGTAATCTAATGAAGTGTCATATACACAAGATAATATTGCCTTAAATTACTAATAAATGCTAGAATTACATTTTCAATATAAAATGTAATTAAATACAAACAACTCCACATCTGCTTACCTCTTTAAAATTCAAATTAAATCTTTACTGCAGTAGTACAAATTTAATGTCAATTAAGTAATGCAAATACTGACATAACTTCATATATAGTATAGCCGCCATGCTAATGGATTATGTACTATTAGCTGGAGGGGTCATTATGAAATCAGCCAATAAGAAGTAGCTAGATAGTGCTGCTCATCATCATCATTGCATATAATTGCACCAGCCTTCTGGCAAGAAATACATATAAGGAGACATAGGTCAACAATGCGCCAAAAATATATATAGATGTATGCACAGTAAGAGAATGCATACAATGATATATGCCCAACTGTAAATGAGCCCCCTAGTGTTCGTTCTTTCTTTACAGGAAAAACAGATTTGGTCTCACTTGCTGCACTCACTTTCCAAAGCCTTCAAGCTAAAAGTATAGCAAATAGCAACCAATAAGCAACAAAGATTGGCAGCACAGTGGCCTAGTGGTTAGCACTTCTGCCTCACAGCACTGGGGTCATGAGTTCGATTCCCGACTATGGCCTTATCTGTGTGGAGTTTGTTTGTTCTCCCTGTGTTTGTGTGGGTTTCCTCCGGGTGCTCCGGTTTCCTCCCACACTCCAAAAACATACTGGTAGGTTAATTGGCTGCTATCAAATTTGACTCTAGTCTCTCCCTGTCTGTCTGTCTGTCTCTGTCTCTGTCTGTGTCTGTGTGTGTGTGTGTGTCTATATTAGGGAATTTAGACTGTAAGCTCCAATGGAGCAGAGACTGAAGTGAGTGAGTTCTCTGTACAGCGCTGCGGAATTAGTGGCGCTATATAAATAAATGATGATGCTGATGAAAGATTGTTCTGACACATTAAGTCCAAAGGGCTCAAAAAGGGGGAAATTCTGTCAGCCTCAGAAAAAGCGGTCAACACGTCCAATAGAGAAAAAGGCACTAAGCCTCTGGGGGTCAGCAGTAGCTAATCAATGCTATGAATGTTACTCAGGCAAAGTCTCCATGTTTCTTTGTTCCCCAGCTGTAATAGGACTGCTAGACATCTGATACTGAAAGAGGTGAAGAAAGCTGATTGGTTTGCTGTTCATAAACACCTTCTCCAAATACGTGGGAGAATAGTGAGGACTCAAACTCTTCTGTGGCTTCAGCTATTATCACTATTATCAAGGCTAAGCAAGAAATTAATAAAGCTCTTTTATGTAAAATAAACCAACCAATGACCTAAAAGTTAAGCACACCACAAGTTCTGCTACTTGGTAGAGGGAAAGTTACCCAAATTGGCAAATAAGTTTTGACATATTCACACCTTGTTAGCACCAACTTTATTTTACAAGTCATAGAGATGCGAACAAAAATCATCATTCTTTTAAGTATTGTAATAGCTGGAAATAGGCACAACCACAAATTGCAGAAGGCTCCATTTGGACATCGCGCTGAATTGAATCGGCATGGAGTAATAAAGTTGCAAGTTATTTAAGTAATTTAGAGCAATAAAATTAATTAGTAAAGAAAAATTAGTTGCATTAAACCTAAACCTTGTGCTTGTTGTCCATATGTCTATATGTTAGGGAAAATGCATTCAATTTGAAGGGGTAGATTTACTAAAGGTTAAATTACTAAAGCTATCCTAGAAAATAATAGCTACAACTTGACTGTGTCAGGTGCCGCCCCTCTTTCGTGTCAGGACGGCCGCCTGTCAGTTGTCCTGCTGTTTCTGGTTGCCCGGCAATACTTCCTTTCTCCCCACCGGCTTGTGAACTCATGCACGCCCCATTGCTAGGCAATTGGATGCTATTAGGAACTCAGATGGCGCACGCTGATGTCACGCTGCCAGGGCAGTTGATTGGTTCTGGGCACTATTTAAAAATGTCTGTGGCACAATGCTGGTGCCAGAGTATTGGGTCCCCTAACTCCAGCATTTCAGTGTATTTTTGGCGATCTCCAGTGTATGACTTTGGCTGTTCCTGACTATTCTCCTGTTATGTGCCTGCACTTCGCTTATGGTTTTAAATCTTTCTTGTGTACTACATTGCCTGAACATTACTGACCCGGCTCGCCTTGACCACTCCTCCTGGACACACTTGTGTATCTCTGCCGCCCATGTGTTGCTGATACGGCTAGACTGACTACTCTCTATTTTCTGTATTTCGCTGGCGGCTCAGTGGAAGGATCGCGACCTGCGCGTCTCCTGGAGCAAAATTCATACCTCCTTGCGGGGGTTACTGGAGAAGACCGGGGGAGCATTAGACTTCACGCCTTCCACTAAAGCAGTGCCAACGACAGCAAGTACAGTGTTCTACAAACTGTGACAGACTGGTTGCCATGAGCAACACCACCCTTTTACTTTGCACCAGTATTCATAAATGTCCTCAATAGAGTTCCATATCTTAACTTTTATAAAACAAAGCAACAGAATACGTTGAAATGTTAGACCATATATATGGCCATCAGTCATGTGACAGCTCAGGCTCTGTGATCATCTAGTTTAGGCTTAGATTACATGTGGCTTTGTAGCTGTGGTGGAATTAGTTCTCCAAACGCAGCCTGACAGCCGGGTATAAAAACCACAGCTTAAGCCTCATCTAGATTTTACCTGTCTCTTATCTGAATGTTTATTTTAAAATCTCCTGTTTGGGAAGATGTCATTTATCACATGTGACCTACCTCCCAACATGTTACCTTAAAAAAAAATTGAGACAAATTTGGTCACACCCCTAATCCACCCATACTACCTTCAGGACTCAATCGTTGATTATATTCAGGGGGCTCCACTAAGAAAAACACTATGTAGTTAATGACAAAAAAAATAAATTCTCATATGTGCACCCTATTGGCTATATACCTCTTGAATGAGATTAATTTAAACATATATTTTGTAACCTTAAAATTATTATCTCTCAATATCAATTAAAAAGTAGACAAGCATAACATATGATTGAATTTCTTACGTAATAAAGCCTTGCAAGATATTAAAAAAAAAAGAAGGAAAGGTGAAATGTGAGGTGGAATGTATACAATCGTAAAGGCCCCCTATTTCAGAAATTACTTGTAGACTAATTTCTAATCTAATAAATAAATCCACTGATGGAACGCTTAAAACTATATATATATGTTCAATAAACAGAACTAAACTGATACAAAGTAGCAAATCTATGCTGAATAGGAGAGAGGCCAACTGTATTCTAACAATAATGTTGCAATAGTTGAGTGATGAATATTTGTATGTTTCAAATGCTTACAGTCTGGAAACTTGAAATAAGTAACAAAACATATGGTGGAATATAGTAAAACTGTGATAGAAACTTAATTCCTATCAATGGTCAGATAAAGTGAGATACCATCAATAATATGAGCTAGTCAGCTATGGAACTATCATATCGCAAAAAGAATTTAATAATATAACCCTAAATTCTCAAGTCTCTTGTAGACACTAACTATGCGTTCTCTACCCCTATAATGGTAAGCTGTTCATTATAGTAAGAGTCATAGTTTCTAATATTAATTTGTAATAATTCTCCATGCTGTGTGACGGAAGGGGTGCAAGATGTTGGAACTTTTAAAACGAGAAGAAGGCAGATTGGGACATTCCATGCGGATTACAGGCTTGGTGGCTGAATCCTACAATGCAGACACAGTGCACACCTTGCTACCCCTTGGACACCTGAGACTTGTTGTCGCCATCAAAGTCTGCTCCTCACTGTATCCTTGCAGACGTTAATCATTCCCTGAGCAATAATAATCTATGGAAATTGTTATAACATCTTTGCTGAGGACTTTGGCCCCCATCAATCTACATCACAGGACAAATGGATGAAAAATCACAAACTTTCCTGACCGGTGGTTGACACGGATCACATTAGAATGTTTTTAACATTGGCGTGAGTTATTGCTGTCTGAAAAAGAATAATTAATTAAAATAACAGCCAATCTGGATTTGTACAAAACGTTTAGTGTTTGAACACAGGAAGAATTTTGACTAGACGGCTAACGGAGGATCCAGTGAAATAGAAGTCTTATAATAACACTGTTTTAAACATAAATGGATTGGGAATCACATTTCTATAAAATATTATGCCTTCCTACAGCCCTTAAATTCCTCACATTGCCAAGACAAAGTCTACCATGCCCAAGAAAATATTTCATGCGTACCATTGACAGACACCTACATTTTTTTTATAATAGAGATCAGATGATGACGTTAGCACTAAAAACAGTCCACTGATTAAAAAGCATTCTGTTATTTACAGTTGTCCTAAGAGAGAGGCAGACATTAGAGGTGGCAAAAAGTGTTCCTCTAAACATGGGTTGTGGTATTATGGGATTGGGAAAAGTGGAGGCACAGCATTGTAAAGTGCTGCACAACTAATTGGGGGTGGGATTATGCAAATTAATGGGTATAAATTTTTGGGAATGTTATGGCATGCCAGTGATAATCGCCATACTTAGTCCTCTATTTTGTAGTAATGTGCAATAAAATGTCTATTAATTACCAATAATGCCCAGTAAGTTGACCATTAAACACATAAACATAGAATTTAACAAACAGAAACTAATCTACAATTCCATTTAGTCTGCCCTACTTTTGTGTGTGTTTATTGATTTGGTTTGGGACTGGGGTTGAGGTTTTTATTTTGGGGGGGGGGGGGGATTTATTTCTTCGTAATATTCTCTATCTAAGTCTTAACAATATGCCTTTTTCCCCTTGCATTCTTGTATTATTTTACCATATAAGTCCTCACCATAACTGCCGGGAGAGTACCCCAAAGTTCTATCACCCATGTTCTTCCCTATGTTGCCTCTCAGTCTTGTGCCTTCCATTTTCATTGTGTGCCCATTTGTTCTAGAAATCTTCTTCTTTAAAATGTTGCTGCCTTCTTGAACTCTGTTAATACTTATGTTATTGTTAAATGTTTCTATCATATCTCCTTTTCCCCTTCTCTCCTGTACATGTTAATTATGCAACCATTGCAGTATTTTATTAGCATTTCTCTGTATGTTTTTTTAGTTTTATTAATGTTTTTTGTAGCTAGGGCTTTCACAACTGTACCTGGTACTCGGGGTGAGATCTTACCAGTAACCTGTAATGGTTTTACTGCTGCTAATACCTCTTCCTATACAACAAAGTATTTTATTGACTTTTCCCACCTCTATTCTACACTTCATGATTATCATCATATTATTTGAAACTATAATTCAAAGTATATTTTCTCGGTTATTCTTGACATTATATCAACCCTAAAACAAATCTTAGTATCATCTGCAAAAAGACATACTGTCTCTTGTAACCTACAAGTAACATCACTAATAAATACTTTAACCAAAACAGGGCTCAGGACTGATCCTTGAGGTACACCACTGGGTGCCAACCCAACATCCAAGCTTCCACTAGTGACTATGTCAGTCTGTCTCCTCTCCTTAACCAAGCCTTTATCCTTTCCACTATCTACAAGTCAAATCCAAGCATTTTCAGCTTCTTAGGTAATTTATTGGGGTATATTGCATAAAATACTTTGCTAACATCAATATAAGCTAAACCCACGGATCCACCATTGTCTATCATTTTAGTTACTGAGTTTAGATAATTCCTTAGATTTGTTTGTCATCATCTCACAGCAGCAAATCCAACCTGTCTTGGATCTTGTCATTTTTGATTCCGCTAATTTCCCTAATATTGATGTGAGACTCACAGGGCTATAGTGGTCATATTCTTCCCCACTGCATTTTTTTGTGGAGTAGAAATACATTTGTCATTCTCTAATCACCTGGAATTATACCTGCCGGCAGCAATTGGTTATAAAGTTTTTTAGTGCTTTTAATACTCTTATTTGTACTGTATATCATCTGGATCTCTTTTTAGAGGTGACCTTATGATGCAATTCACACTAATGCACCTTCCAATCTCCACTCTGAGCCACACTAGATCCTCTTGTTTCAGCTGTGCCCTCCTCCACTTATAATGTAAGCTCTCTAATGAGCAGGGTCCTCCATACCCTTTGTTTTCGTGTTCACATTTTATTTTGTCTATCTTATATGTCCTTGTTTTATGTACGTCCTGTTTTCTCTACTGTACGGCGCTGCAGAGCACTGTGGCCCCTTACAAATCTACAACAATAATAATAATGCTTTTGTTTACTGATAATAGACATAGTTTGTGGTTACATTATGTTAGAACAAAGTCAAGAGTTATTGTGCATATTTTATCCACAATTCCATGTATATCATTTTGGGATTGTATACAAAAATATGTGCAATAATGCAATTTTTTTTTACTATTTATGGTCCTCCAAACACAGTGAAAGAAACATTTAATGTCATTGATATATCGGAGCACAAATCGGGAGTAGAATGTATTTTGTGTATCATTTTTCACTAGTGTGACATTGATATATATTCCTGATCATGTGAATAGTGTTCTAACATAACTTACTGTCCTCAGAATAGGAAGGAGTGTAGACCATAATTACTCAGCATAAGTTAAAGACATCATCTTCATGTTGCAAGAAAATTCATGCAATAATTAAGGGTACGTCAGCATGAAATGTTGTGTGGTGTCTACTTTATTACAAAAACAAAATAAGGTAAATGTAACCTCAAAAAATTAATTTACATAATTGTACCCAGGAATTGTACCCAGGTTTAAATAAACTGGATATAGCTGCATCTCATCTCTCAGGCCTCACACCTTCCTGCTGACTCAGGGGCGCACGCAGGGGGGGGGGGGGGGGGGTTTCTGGGTCTCCAGAAACCCCTCCCCTCCGCTAACGAAGTGCCCCACATAGCGGCACTGTACTATATAGCAGCCGCGGCGCTGACAAAGAAGCGTCCGCTGCGGTGCTGTATTGCATACAGCATTGCGGCTGCTATATAGTACAGTGCTGACGAAATGGAGCTGCTCTCTCGGTTTTTTGGGTTTTTTTTGTGGGGGGGGGGGGTGCGCCTCTGTGACTATCATATTTTCAGACCTTCTACCTGGCTATGTCAATAATGTCATAACAGTCCATCAACAGTATAACCAATCCACCAAATGTACTGTGAGAGAATTATCACACATCACTGAGACCCACTGAAAAGCTTTGGAAGAAGATACAGCGATTATGTCACATAGCCAAAAGTTCATCTTCTGACCCCATTTACTAACCTGATGATGGTGATCGGCCCGATCTTGATTGGATTAATATCGGGCATGGGGGTAATTTTGGGACCACATACATAAAAGGTCAGTCACCCAATCTCGCTACAGAAATTGCAGCAAGTGTGCCCAGCATAACACTTTTTTAGAAGCGATTGAACTGATGTAATAACAGCATTATATTTTCCTATTTTAAACTTTTTGATAGACAAAGAGGAAATACAAATAGAGTTAGTATACCTTTAGGCTTTTTTTCTCTCTCTTTTATTGATTTGAAGATTCAAATCTGTTGTGTTTCTACAAGAACCATGCACCGCAGTCATGTCTTACTCAGTATTGTCTTCTCTACTCACTTATTTACTTCAGGCTGTCATCATCATCATCATCAACATTTATTTAAATAGCGCCAGCAAATTCCGTAGCGCTTTACAATTGGGAACAAACATTGATAAGACAATACTGGGTAATACATACAGACAGAGAGGTAAGAGAACCCTGCTCGAAAGCTTACTAGGCCATATAGACAATATAATAATTATTTAGGCAGTAATAATACCAAGCTATGATTTGCAGCAAAGCGGAAAGAAGTCCAGCCAAAATATTCTGTTTTAGGGATTATTCACCACAACTGGAGAACCTGGAAATCTCATATCCCGAACGTCCCGAAAGTCATTACACCCACCCACTTTTACGCTGCATTTATATTTATTCTAAATTCTCATGGGTGTTAACCTCGTACTAGCGCCAACACAGGGGAGTTTCTCAGGAAAAGTGAGTGTCCTGGATGAAGTTTTCCCAATAGAGGGGAAGAAGATTCCTCGCCAAAAATAATTTTACTGGACTTCTTCTTTAAGACTAAAGTAGTAAAGCTCCTATGATTACAACTGCAGCTTTATCATGTATAAAGTATTAAAAAGTAGACTTTTGTAAGTCTACTATAACTATACCATACGAATAGATTATATTGTCTTGTGTTGTATGATGTTTAGAGTTGTATATATTTTTTCCATATTGTTGGTAGTATTACTTTTTGTTAGTTTATTTATTCATTGTTAAAAGGGTTTTGTCATGTTCATTTTTTAACTTCTCCCCAGAGCTTTCAATTCTAACTACAGTGAAAGTTTTGGGTGACCTGGAATCCAGGCCAAGAAGATAGATTTGCACCCTGCGACTGTCACAAAGCCGCTGGCCTGTCCCTGCATGGTGGAGAATTTGCATAATTGTTTGTTAACCTTCCTCGACAGACGCTTGTAATTCCCGTCACATACATGCGAGCTGCACATTCCCCGGTCAATTTAAGGAACCAAAAAAAGTTTCCTTTTCTTTTTTTTGGAATCCTCAAACTGCTCTTTTGACTACAAAATATATTGGAAAATAATTGATTAATGCAAAAAACAGGGCAGAAAATGTATAGTTAAAAAAATATATGGATATTTTAACATGCAGACAAAAATGTTATTATAAATGCATTTGAAATCCTGTTACATCCAATTATATGGGAAAATGTGGCATTATAAGTACCTACTTGATAGACAGCAATTGCAAAGAAAAATGTAATTATTATGACTTTTGCAAAGGTTTTAGCAGTAACTAACAATTACATAACGTACTGAGATAATGTTTTTCAGACAAGACTTTCTTCACTAATTGTAGGCCTATAAAAAAAAAGTATATCTAAAAATTTGTAATTTTATCTTCAATAAATTCACAATTTGTAAAAATATCTTCAATAAATTGGGGTCTACAATTTAAAACATGAGTCAATTAAATCTTTATGATTGTGTTTAGTCTTGAACTAATTGTTTTTTTTGTATATGTGGCTTTTACATTTTATACTTCTGTATTTCATCATCATCATCACCAGCTATTTATATAGCGCCACTAATTCCGCAGCGCTGTACAGAGAACTCACTCACATCAGTCCCTGCCCCATTTGAGCTTAGTCTAAAATTCCCTAACACACACACTAGACTAGAGTCAAATTTGATAGCAGCCAATTAACCTACTAGTATGTTTTTGGAGTGTGGGAGGAAACTGGAGCACCCGCAGGAAACCCACGCAAACATGGGGAGAACATACAAACTCCACACAAATAAGGCTATTGTCTGGAATCGAGCTCATGACCCCAGTACTTTGAGGCAGAAGTGCTAACCACTAAGCCACCCTGCTGCCCACGCTATGTAATGTATATGTTATGCCAGTGATGGTAAGAGCATATAGTGTATTACAAATTATATTTTTTTAACAATAGAGCAACTAGAGGTTTTCTTCAGTTTTTGATTCATTGTAAAATCTGCATAAAATTGGATTAAACAAGTTGTATGTATTAATATTACTTCAGAAAAAACATATTGTCACGAGCCGCTGCCTCACTGATAGCCATCACGGCTCGCTGTCTACTAGGGTCTCGCAGCCTGGCCGTCTCCATGATGACCGGGACGTCACATCCTCACACGTGCCCCGGCTGTTACCAGGGCAACAGTCGGGACGCTTCTGACATACACCTCTGCGGCCTAGCTAGTTTGAAAGCTGGGTGTGCGTGTGCGCATTCAGTGCCACTAATTACAGCCTCCTGAGGCTGATTGCCACCCCTGTGGCTTCCTCTACTCTTTGGCTCCCTCGTGTTTATAAGGCAGGGAGGGCTTAGCCCCTCTGCCGGTTATAGCTTCCTGTCTGGTGCTGACCTGCTCCTCTATTCCTGTCTGTATTCCTGTGGATACTCTGGCTCACTGGTGTTTGATCTCTTGTTGTAACCCCTGGCCTGTTAACCAGATTCTGCCTGTTTGCCTGTTGCCCTGACCTCAGCCTGATTAATGGATTCTGCCTGTTCACTTGTGACCCTGACCTCTGCCTGGTTACCGGACTTTGCTCACCAGTCTGTTGCCCTTATCTCTGTCTGGACACAGGACTCTGTTTGCCTGCCTGCCTCCCAGGATCACCTGGGATTCTGTCCTATCTTCAGGTACCCTCCTACCACCTGTCCTGCGCTTGCCAAACATAAGCTCCTACTGCTAAGAGTTAAGACTTGGGGACATCTGAGTACCTGTGAGCAAGACTCGCTTTACGGGAAAGGCAGCTGCTATAAGCGAAGACCTCTGATACCTGTTCTAAGGGTTTATGTTTGCAGCGCCAACCTAACACATATTACACATCATTACCTACAGACCCCTTCCTGATACACAATACGAACACCTTCCTGTGGCAAATATAAAGTATAATACAGACCCATTTGTTGGTGGTTAGTGTACATTACAAACACCTTCCTGGTGTTATGGATCACATATAGAATACGTTGTATATATGTTTTTAAACCAGAAGTGACTAGTGTACATTACAATCCACTTCCTGTTAGCTAGTGCACAATACACCCTCTTTCTGTTGGCTAATATACCATACAGGTCAAAATAACTTAGATCACATTTCTTCCCCATTCTTGTGTTTGGTCTAAACAACAACTGAACCTCTTGACCAAGTCTGCATGCTTTAATGCATTGAGCTGTTGTCACATGATTGGCGGATTAGATATTTGCATTAATGACAAGGTGTGCAGGCGTAAAGAAAGTGGCTTCTGAGTGTATATTGGCATTTAAACATATATGAAGGTAGTGGGGAAAATATAAAGCGTGTTTTAGAGTCTAATCACACCAAGGACAAGGTTGCAAAAAGGCACAGCAGCACATATACCAGCTACCCAGAAGTAAGTGGTTCTAGGTGCCTAGTGGTGGAAGTGAGATTCTACTACAACTACTGCACAGTTGGCATTCACAGTCGGCAATTGTCTGGTGGCAAAGTGACACCACTAAGAGTGGACAGTAACAGTCGGTTACTGACGGTTAGAAAGAAACCCAGATAAACTGTGTAAGAAGAACATCTCTTCCCTTTTCCTCTTTCTCCCAACAGACAGTGAAGTCAGCCCATCCAATCACAGTATTGTAGTGTCCACAGTGTCCTATGCTGGAGAGTGAGGGCTCAGTGTTCATTGCATCCCTTGCCAGAAGTCAGTCTATCTCAGCTGCCTTCGGTGACTTAATTTTGGGTTTTTTACGAAACTTTCTCAGCTAAATTCAGACTTCTTCAGTTAATTATGACTGTTCAAGGGGCCAATGGGTTCATCTATAAATGTTTGTTGTGCAGGGTAGATTCCAATTTATATTAATTGTACACATTGTTATTGTTTCCTTTTTTTTTATTCTTATACCCTTAACTGCATGCACAGCTGGAACCTTTTTTAGGCAAATAATTATTGTTCACTCACTGTTTTATTGGAAATTATATTACAATCTCTTTAATTATCTGTCTTCAACACTCGTAGAGAGACTAGAGTACGAAATAGAGATACTAGGTAACTAGTAGATAGAGATTACATTATCAGTTCAAACACTAATAGAGAGTAAGTAATAGAGACAACTAAGGTCACTAATAGAGAGACTAGATTAACTAATAGAAAGATTGAGCAAATAATGGAGAGAATCGGGTAACTAATAGATAGACTAAGGTCACTATTAAAGACTAAGGTAACTAATAGAGAGAAAGATTAGGATAAGTTATACAGAGACTGGATTAACTAATAAAGACTAGGATAAATAATAGAGACTAACGTAACTCATAGAGACTAGGGTAACCGCTAGAGGGACTAGATTAACTAATAAGGATGCTTTAGTAATTAATAGAGAGACTCTGATAACAAATTGAGAGACTAGAGTAAATAATAAGAAGGCTTTTGTATCTAGAGTAATGAATAGATAGACTAAGGTAACTAATATGGAGAATAGTATAACTTTGCTTACCTCAAGCAGATATTCACAATTGAATTACTGTGTTCTTTTTCTGCTTGCACTTTACTTATTTTCTTTATGAACATTCGTTATATAACCTTTTAAAAGATGTTTTTTCTTCTTGTGCTCTGAAAAGATTACCAGTAATTTCATACATACTGCTTCCCAACAGTCTTAATTGCACTCTTCCCCCATCGTTAAGTTAATGTAAATATCCACATGTCCTTCCATTAAGGCGGAATCTATTACTGTAACTTTAACTGTAAAAACATTTTATGGAACTCACTGTTCTGGTTTTTGATATTGACTTTGCTTGAGCTCTGCAGATGGATGATGTTATTTTAAGGGTTCAAAACAGTACAAAAACCTTTTCATTTCTTTTTACACATCTGTGTGAGATCTAACATTTGTACAAAAATAATGTACACAATACATAAATCACATGCTGCGGATTTCTGGCCAAAGCGTTTAATGTTAAACTTAAATCACCATACTGTACAGTAGCACGAAAACCATAAAGTTTACACAGTGTAACTGGGTGATTACATTTCCACCTGTTTATTATAACAGGAGACATTGCAAGTGCTGTATTTCTTATGGAGCCAGTGTAAGAGAAGGTGAAGTCATTCTGGCTGACACTAAAGACCAGCCCAACATAGCTGTAAGGGAATGGGGATGAAAATACGTTTCTCTGGGGTCCTTACCTGTGTCTAATGATGCTGGCAAATCACAGCATCCAGATGTGAGAAAAAGCCTTTTCCACACCTTACAAATGAAGCATTGATATAGACTTACTTTGTCAAACACAGAAAAATAGGCCTTTTATCTGCCAACTTCTATCCAAAGTTTCCTTGACAACAGGTAGCACACGGTATAAAGATGCTGCCTGCTTTGTAAAGAGTGTAAAGAGACCCTATATTATCAGTATCTCACCTTCATGATGTAGCGGCAGAAAGTGAATTGTTTCAATGAAGAGTGCAATTGTAATAGACTGTGGCACATTATAATAAGAGTGTTTGACATTGTAGGCAGAGAATCCGACTCAGGGCTGTGAGGGAATCCAGACCATTTCAGTGAAATTGGAGCGGGAGGGGTTCTTTGTTTTACTGCAAAATGCTGAAAGAATGTGGTTTATATTAATGTACTTGAGGCGAGTGGTTGGCTCACCCAATGTAAAGGTGATACCGAATGGAAAAAGAAATTGTTTTATGATTGATCAACAGCGATATCTGAGTTGTTGGTGTTTTAGTAATCTGGCCTTAAAAAATGGACCTCACTTGTAATAAGAGAAATAGAAAATTGGAAGTGCAGACTATGGGGTATATTTACTAAACTGCGGGTTTGAAAAAGTGGAGATGTTGCCTATAGCAACCAATCAGATTCTAGCTGTCATTTTGTAGAATGTACCGCAGTTTAGTAAATATACCCCTAGGTCTTTCAGAAGAGGGTGAGGACTCTACACATAATCCAGATAGTTCAGTAAGGGACTTATGCAACAATATGGTGCTGTAAAAAAACCCAATTGATCGTTTGGTAACATTAATATTAAATACGCTCTTCTTGATAAAGGACAGTTGTAATCTGATTTTTTGCTGTGGGTTATAGGAAATGTTGATATGGTATTTGCAGCAAACTGAAATTTATTATCATTCGCAATTCCCGACCATGGCCTTATCTGTGTGGAGTTTGTATGTTCTCCCTGTGTTTGTGTGGGTTTCCTCCAGGTGCTCCGGTTCCCTCCCACACTCCAAAAAAACATACTAGTAGGTTAATTGGCTGCTATCAAATTGACCCTAGTCTGTTTGTCTCTGTCTGTCTGTCTATGTGTATGATGTTAGGGAATTTAGACTGTAAGCTCCATTGGGGCAGGGACTGATATATTAGTGGTGCTATATAAATAAATGATGATGATGATCATTCACCTTTCCTTTGTCAGTGTTGTTTGTTCAAGAATTTGTTTTTCCTGTTGAAGCTTCCTCTTTCCATCCACTACAATTTCTAATAATGATTGCTTTGGATTGACAATACATCTTTAGATTACTTTAGTATATTGACTTACATATACCATCCTGCCATATATTTTTCTTTCTATCTTCCATCTGTGCTTGTTTGTGTTTCCCTTTTGCACTAGGAAAGCTGCCTTCTGGATGCACCTGTATACAATGCACAAAACACAGCAGTGTCATCACCCAGGGCACCAGAAAGAAACAAATCTGCCTGATGATATAGTATGTGGCTAAAAGACACATACGAAATCTAGAAAGAAAGAGCAGCAATATATCTAATAAAAGTCGCAGATGGACATGTACGAGTCGATGCATTAATTTCATCTGAAGGAGAAGACCACTTTGACATCTCATACAGGTTCTGGGAACGATAGCACAAGACGTATCTTATATCTGTTTTGGTCGGTTATTACCTTGTTGGCTTAACTGCCTCATAAACTGGGCATTTGAATGGTTCTGTTTACACTATGTTATATCTTCAGAGACCAGCAACTGCCTAGTCAGAACGCTGAAGCCGGCAGTGACCACAGGAGTTTATTGCAGCATCTGATCATTTTTGATAATGACCATATTGAAATGTATTATCTTGCTGTAATAAATCTATTAGTCATTTTACACTTAGGGGTATATTTACTAAACTGCGGGTTTGAAAAAGTGGAGATGTTGCCTATAGCAACCAATCAGATTCTAGCTGTCATTTTGTTTAATGTACTAAATAAATGATAACTAGATTCTGATTGGTTGCTATAGGCAACATCTCCACTTTTTCAAAACCCCACTTTAGTAAATATACCCCTTAGACTCAACAACAATGTTTGCTGATCCTGACCTCTTCTTAGGAGGCAGAAATGCCAACGTGACGTTAGCAGCATCATAATCTTCAGCTCCTGTTTCTACCTACTAACATTTGCAGTAAATGCAAATAATAGTTTAGCCCAGGTTGTCAGCCAGGAACAGTCACAGTATGCATCAATTATGCTGGACAAGCACTGGAGGGGAATGTGAAATGCCAGGTCAAGAGATCGCTGCAAATGATGATCTACAATTGCTTATTAGATGTATCACTGTGAATGCTTCTCATTCAGTGAACGTTGGCTGCAATCACCTGCCAGTCTGTAAATGGAGAGTGCTATCGCCTAATATTGAACAAGGCATAAATATGGGCATTGTAGTCTCTACTGGGTGCATGGGAGCTGTACTACATGGTCGTTATGTATGAGTGTGTATTTTATACCAGCCAACAGATTTTATTATTGAATTGGTCATTTTGATTTTTGCTAGGGCTTTAGTCTATAGGAAAATGTTTGTTTGTTTGTTTGTTTGTTTGTTTGTTGGCGGATATATTCCACAGCTCTCAAAGTAAAGCTGCCAAATGTTATCTAGTTATTTGGTGTTGAAAAAGTAACCTATTAGATCACATAGCGACTATGCGACAGAGCAACAAATATTGAAAACATAATATTTTGTTATAAACAATTGTTTGACTGCTGGAAGGACACCTCACCACAACATGACATAACAACAACGCGAGAAAGCAACAAAACTTATGTTCTAAATGGCATTTTTGGTCTATTTACCAAATAATTTGCTAATAAATAAAAACTGCTACACATTACATTACAAATCTGACCCGCGCAGTGCAGGGTAACACTGCTAGTAAATATAAATATATATATGTATCTAAATACATATATATGTTGTCCCTTGCTCTATGTACGGCGCTGTGGACCCTTTGTGGCGCCTCATACATAAAAGATAATAATAATAACTATGCTGTGGACTGTAAAATAACTTTACTTGATTTGGTGGAAAATCTTATTACACACACACATATATATATATATATATATATATATATATATATACATATGATATGTACAGGGTAACAGTTCATGGCATATAGGCAGAACAAAAACAAAGTTCAATACGTACGGAAAGTACAACTAAGGTGCAGAAACACAAAAATGTCAAATTCAGCAGAGAGCAGGTGCACAGGCAAAGAGGTGAATGTAACTACCAGAGCACAGAGAGTGGGGTTGGAGGGAGGAGAGGAGAGAGAGGAGGCTGAATCCTACGCCCAAGAGATGATGGTAGAGCCAATGGTGATGCAGAGGGCGGGAGAGGAGTCCCTAGAAGGGGGGAAGACAATTAGTTCATATTTGGCCATATTGAGTTTGAGGAAATGTTGAGACATCCAGGAAGAAATGGCAGAGAGGCAGCAGAACACCTTATTGAGGATGGAAGATTGAATGGGACAGGACAGTAAAAGAGAGATAGATATGGGTGTCATCAGCATAGCGGTGGTACTGGAGGCCGAAGGAGCTGATAAGATCGCCCAGTGAAGAGGTGTACAGAGAAAAGAGCAGAGGGCCAAGGACGGAGCCCTAGGGGACTCCTACGGGAAGTGGGGAAGGGGCAGGGGAGGAGCCAGACCAAGAGACAGAGAAGGAGTGGTTAGAGAGATAGGAAGTGAACCAAGAGTGGACAGTCAAGGAGCGAATGGTATCCAGCAGGAGAGGGTGGTCGACTGTATCGAAGGCTGCAGAAAGGTCCAAGAGAATGAGAAGGGAGTAGTGGCCTTTGGATTTGGCAGATAAATGGTCAATAGTGACTTTAGCTAGGGCAGATTCTGTGGAATGGAGGGGGCGGAAACCAGATTGGAGATTATCGAGGAGGGAGTTGTCGGGGAGGTGATTATTGAGACGGCTGTAGACTAGCCATTCAAGAAGTTTAGAGGCGAAGGGGAGGAGAGAGATAAGGCAGTAATTGGACAGGATGGTGAGATCAAGATTTGTTTTTTTAATAATAGGCGAGACTATAACATCTTTGACGGATGAGGGGGAAATTTCAGATGAGAGTAATGAACTAAAGAGGTGGGCTAGGTGGGAGCAGACATTGGGCGAGAGGGATCTGACAATGTGGGAGGTGGAGAGGATAGACGTAAATAATGGACTTCCCCACTTGAAGTGGGGTGGAAGGAGGACAAGGGATGAAGGATGGAGGGCAACGGAGGGGGTGAGACAGGGGAGGGAGGTTTGTGGGAGGATGAGATTTCAGTTGTGATGCATCGATTTTGGTGGAGAAGAATGTAGCGAAGTCAAAGGCAGAAATGGATGATGGGAGAGAAAGGAATTGAAAGTAGCGAAGAGGCGGCAGGGGTTTGAAGACTGGGAAATAATGAGAGATTTTGAAGTTATTATTATTATTATTATTCTTTATTTATATGGCGCCACAAGGTATTTGCAGCGCCGTACAAAATACAAAAATACAGTACAGAGAGTATACAAGGGTATAACAGTATAGAGTAAAAGGAACAGATGGTTTTTGAGAGCCCGTTTGAAGGAGCTAGACAGACGGATGGAGGGAGGAAGGTCGTTCCAGTGGAGGAGGTCAGCACGGGAGAAGTCTTGAATTCTGGCATGGGATGAGATGATCAGTGCATGCTAAAGGCAAAAAGCATGTAGCGAAACGCGCGTTGGCGTTTACCCCGCTACTGTGCTCAATCACTCCTCAATATTAGTCTCTATTTAGCATTCTCAGATAATCAAACCTTGTATGGGTTATATAGCAGCATGAGTGTGTGTGTGTGTGTGCATATGACTAAAAAACGGCAGGCTTCCAATTTAGAAGGAGATACATCAGATGTCTGTTTGATACAAGAATGACTGATCAATTCAACACACATGTGTAATTACTAGAGCAATATAGTGCTAGGGTATATAACTAAGACAAACAACCGTCAGGCAGAGACCCTATTTTAAGCACTAGTAATCCCATTACTAATATAACAATAGCTTAAGCCCTTATTGGGCTCTATATGCAAGCAATTATATGGATCAGGGTTATTACACTGAGAGTGTGTTTTTGATTCATATGGAGTTTCTATTATATCAGGATATCCCATTATCGATAATACAGTTACTATAAAGGATTACTGGGATATTGAATTAAAGTAATAACTGCCAAATTAGTCTTATTTATACCACACACACTTCAATTATTTTGATTTGAAATAGTATCCAATTGTGAGACTGGTCTAATATAGGAGTATTATATTATATACTGAATACTTATATAGATATATATAAAGTAGCGGGGCATAGCAATTTATTTTGCTATTTTAATTCACTTTATTCACTTTGGTTTTAATATTTCGCTATTTAATTAAGAGGGATTTTCTTAAAGCATACCAATAAAGATATAGTTATTTTAATTTATTATTGATATCGCGAAGTGCCTTCGAATACACAATTTCTTCCTATCTTCTTTTCTTACCTGCTCTCCAACTCTTCCCATCCCCTTCAAATACACAGGCAATGGTAGCCAACTGTCCTGATCCTGGTGGGGCAGTCCTAATTTTGTTTGTTCCAACTGCAAGGATAGTTGGGATGTGTTTCCTGCTTCACACTGTGCTGCTTATTAAGGGTGAGCTGCTTGCATCTAACTGTAGTGCAATGGAAATGGTAATGAGAAGCGACATACATCCCAACTATCGTTGCAGTTGGGACAAAGTCCTAACTGTGCGGGATAGTCACACAAAATCAAGACATTCAGCTGGCGGTGCTGCGCTCTCCTACCTGTTCTTGTAGTTTTAAGTACCTGCGGCTGCTGGTCTCTTAAGCTCAGTTGCTGCTTATCTGGATCCTGGAATGTTGGGGCTCTGTTTGGTAAAAAGGGAAATACATAATATATGGAAAGTCTAGCAGTGAGTGAGGCCATTTAGGCCTCACTCCCCATCCCTGGTGTTATATCAAGAGCACCTATGTTTAATATTTAGGCCTCCCTACTTAAAACAAGCCCAACATTAAATTGTTATTATTCACATTTAATAAATGCACCTATCTCCCCCAAACAGCCTTAATATTAAATAATTGGTAACAAGACAAATTGGAACTATGCGCTTCTACGGGTCTATGTATGGTGGCTGCCGAATAAGGAAAATCGATTATAGAGGGAGATCTCACCCTCCTATTGTAAACAAGATTGAAAATTCCTTGGCGTCTGGATGTCTTTCTACATTTATTAAAATTGTATGCAAAAAAGATATTAAATCTAAAAACATTTCACCCCATATGATAGTGCGTAGGTGAAAAAATTAGCATCCTAATGCACAAAAGATATAAAAGAATTGTATAACGGTATTGACGTTTATTCACAGATATATGCTCAATACCGTTATACAATTCTTTTATATCTGTTGCCATTTTTGTGCATTATGATGCTAATTTTTTCGCCTATGCACTATCATATGGGGTGAAATGTTTTTAGATGTAATATATTTTTTGCATACAATTTTAATAAATGTAGGAAGACATCCAGGCGCCAGGGAAATTTCTATCTTGTTTAAATAATTGGTATTTACAACTACTAAATAGTGCTCCTTCTCCCTAAACTCAGTCCCACATTAATTTAATAATTCCCAAACCACTGTAGCATTGGTTAAATAATGCCATCACAACGCCTTAAATTAATAGTCATTGCTATGACCCACTATTAAATTAAATAGTCCTCACCATTAAATAAGTTGCTCCCCACCAATAATTAATATTTCCCACCCACTATCAAATAATTGTCACCCACCCTCACCATTAATACCCAGCCTCTACCCTTATTACAAGAAGCCCTCACTTACCTTCTTCCATTTGGCAGAGTCTTCTGTCTCCTATTTCCTGTACTATGACATACTAGAAACAAACAATGGAATGAAGAATGGCGCTAGTAAATGACAAAAACAAATAAACTTTCTAGTAAAAAACAAAATATGTACACAAATGTGACAAGCACAATATATGTGATAATGTCCACAAAAAATAAAAAGTGTGAAGAGAAAAACTAATTTCTCACAGTTGAATTGTGAAAAAATAATTCATAAAATGTACAAAATTCTTTTTCTTGTCCAGCTGAAATCCTCCGTATTAAATCCCATGTGCCACGTAAATATATAAAAGTCAAAGACACATAATAGTGCAACCGATTACATCATAATAACATTAAGGGCTAGATTTACTAAAGGGCAGTTTGGTCAAACTGCTGGTTTTTGGCTATTTTTCCAGCGGTTTTGAAACCTCCAGATTTACTAAAGCCCAAACTGCCGTTAAAACGCCCAGAATAGATATATTTCAAAACCACCACTTTACAAACCGCCATCCCGATTTTAACAATGATGAACATACAAACAGCCGGATTTACTAGGCTGGGGTTTTCAAAACCGCTGCAAAACTGCCATCTAAACGACCAAAATGAAGTGAGGTGGTTGTGAGTGGCGAGATTGCTCAAACTGCTTCTGTTTGAGCTTTTTTGCCATTCAGAACATAAGAGAAAGCACCATTGACATTTAAATTATTTGGGCAATCATTATTTATTGATTAAGGGGCAAAATTAATTTAATATTAACTTATGTGGAAATTTTTATTTTTTTTTACTTTTTTAAGGGGAAACTATTATAGCATTATATTATCGGGGATATGTGAATATATAATAATATTAACTGATTGTTAATGGTGGATATAATTATTTATGTTGCACATTTTGGCATTACATAGTGCCCGAATAATATAATAATTAAATAATTTTGTACCTCTAATATAATGATTTTTTGCCCCCCCATAAGTTAATATTAAAATAATTTTGCCCCTTAATCAATAAATAATGATTGCCCAAATAATTTAAATGTCAATGGTGCTTTCTCTTATATTATGAATGGCAAAATAGTTCAAACGGCATGTTTAAGCTATCAAGCCATTCAGAAGCAGGTATTAAAACTGTCCAGTCCTGTGTTTTAGATAGCGGCTTTGATGGCAGTTTGGATAAAACCGGTTTAACTTTTTCAATCTGCCATACATCGCCATTCATTTTAAAACACAGCTTCAAACCGCCTTATAGTAAATACGGCAGTTTGGACAACTAAACCGCCGATGATGGGTGGCTGTTTCAAACCACTACCAAACTCAATTCTTTGTAAAAGTAGCCCTAAGTCTTAGATGTAAAAATCAACATCAAATTTTCTCATGTGCATTGATACATTAAATTGAGACTACAATGATCTTGTCCCTTCAATATGTACACTTACAAGATAATTGTATTGGTGTCTTTAGATACCAATACAATAATAATATGTCCAAGATTTATTATCCTTTTCCTTATTTATTCTGATGCCAAAAGTGAATCAAGACAAGAAAGAAAAATTACAAATATTTTATTACCAAAAAGAAACCCTTGCTAACACAAACATAAAAAAGCAAAACATAACTTTAAAACATCTGACACAGATACAGGTAAGTTGGAAGCAGTGCACCTAGTTTAAAGATAAACAGGCGGAGGATATATGTGAGTCAAAATAATAATATTGTCTTGTTTGACTTACATAGTTTGAAAGTGCTTTTTCTCACAGATGCAGCAGGTTAACAGGCTGTGTCTGCAGTAAGAGCAATCAAAGCAGAGCAACATATGAGAACTCCTTCTTAAAGGGAAGGTGAGAGTGTCACCTGCCCATCAAGCTAGGGCTGTGGGAAGAGTTTCAAGTATAATAACCTGCCTATTTAATTGTTCAGTGTGACAGATGCTGAATAAGTCAGCTGGGGTCTAAAGAACTGGGTTCCAATAATTTAGCGTTAGGGTCACCAGAAAGTTTGTACTACGTTCCGGAGCCGCTGAACCGCTGACTAGATTAGAAAATCTAGTCAGCGGCGCCCTGCAGGTCCCGCCGCCCTAGGCAACTGCCTGAGGTTGCCTAATGGGAGCACCGGGCCTGGACCTGAGTCATTAAGGAGAGCAAAGCATAAAAAAGGGAGTAATTTTGCCTCTGGGCAAAACCATGTTACGTTGGAGGAGGAGGTAAATGTAAAATGTGGGGACAGATTTATAGTTGGGAAAGGGCATGTCCTAGAGAAACTTTAAATTTCAGTGTAAAAATAAAGCTATTAATTATTTGTGTGATACATGAAAAAACAGCCAGTATTAACTGATGTGCAAAATAATAAACTAATTTGCACCCCTTGCATTGTAGCATGGTTTGTCCAGGATCAAATTTATTCCTTTTTTTTGCTTTGCTCACCTTAATGACTCTAGCTCATAATTACTAGTCCATTAATCCTAATAAACACAATCGATGTGTTTAAAATAAAAAAGCATGCAATATGCATCTAATTCTAATACATGCACTTCATAGGTCTGTTCATCTATTAGCTCAAACAATAATCATCCGGGTTTCTCTGACTTAATTAGTATAATACTAGCGGGAAAAACATTCATATATGCCCCAAATGAATGACCGTGATTTATATACAAACAAATTAAATGCAGGGAAAGATAGTAGAGTTTAATTATCTTCCTGTCACCAATGTAAGTGATCTTAATCTTATCGGAATTGAACACCTGAATGGAATGCCCCCTTGTAAACTACAAGCTAACAAAACATACCCAAATTGGCAAGCAATAGGTGTACTTCTAATAAAATGTGTATATATATCATATAATAAATATGTTATTCAACCTAAGGGCTAGATTTACTAAGCTGCGGGTTTGAAAAAGTGGGGATGTTGCCTATAGCAACCAATCAGATTCTAGCTGTCATTTTGTAGAAGGTACTAAATAAATGAAAGCTAAAACCTGATTGGTTGCTATAGGCAACATCCCCACTTTTGCAAACCAGCAGCTTAGTAAATCTAGCCCTAAGTGTGTACCTTATTAGGAAATACATAAAAAACATAAAACATATATATATCTCTAAGAACCACTGCACATCAAAATTCATTTTGGGTCAGATTCCTAAATGGTACACAATCAAATATAAACCCCTTTCATATTATAAATGATACTAGAAGATCTTTTTAAGTGTATAAAAAACATATATACCTATCCTAACTCCTATATCCAGACAAATATCCCTGGTACCTCTAGGAAAATGGACTAATGCTTAAAAAATGTTCTTCTAACAGGACATATATAGGTCAAATGTTAAACAGAATTCTTAAAACGTATAATTCATCCATGTAATGTACTGGGCCAAAAGTCAGTGGCAGCATATAAGATCCAAATGATCAAATGATCAAATCTGAACTGCACCTATCTTACAAGAAATGGGTATATAATGATCACATATGTATACTTCAACTGTATAGAACTAATAAAGGAATGAGTAACAATTATATATATATATATATATATATATATATATATATATATATATATATATATGTATATATATATATATATATGTATATATATATATAGATATATATATATATATATATATATAGATATATATATATATATATATGTATATATAGATATAGATATCCAAAGTACATGGGAGTGATGAAAGAAATAAGTTACAACAGTAAATCAGGTTCCTTAATTCTGTTTAATCAAAGCTGTATCTTACCAAAGGGTAAATCGATGGTACATAAGACATATTGCCACCCCATGAAAAAGGGGGGGCAAGACGCATACCGCAGACAGGGCGGAACAGGTCTGTAGATCCGTGGCTGGTCCAGAGGAAGGTGATCAGCCTGACAACAGTTCTGACTGCTGGAGGGGGGGGGGGGGGTTCTAGGCAACTGGAAACCCCCTAGGGGTGCGCCTGTTGCCCCCCTGTTTCTGTCTCCCCCTGTGTGTATATCTCTATTACCCCCTGTTTCTGTCCCCCCTGTGTATATATCTCTATTACCCCCTGTTTCTGTCTCCCCCTGTGTATATATCTCTATTACCCCCTGTTTCTGTCTCCCCCTGTGTATATATCTCTATTACCCCCTGTTTCTGTCTCCCCCTGTGTGTATATCTCTATTACCCCCTGTTTCTGTCTCCTCCTGTGTGTATATCTCTATTACCCCCTGTTTCTGTCTCCCCCTGTGTGTATATCTCTATTACCCCCTGTTTCTGTCTCCCCCTGTGTGTATATCTCTATTACCCCCTGTTTCTGTCTCCCCCTGTGTGTATATCTCTATTACCCCCTGTTTCTGTCTCCCCCTGTGTGTATATCTCTATTACCCCCTGTTTCTGTCTCCCCCTGTGTGTATATCTCTATTACCCCCTGTTTCTGTCTCCCCCTGTGTATATATCTCTATTACCCCCTGTTTCTGTCTCCCCTTAGCTCCACCCCCTTCAGTTCATGCCAGGGGCGGACTGGCCATCGGGCACTTCTGGCAAATGCCAGAAGGGCGATCGCCAGAGAAATAATAAAAAAAAAATGTAAAAAAAATAATTATACTTGCGACGGAGCCGTCATGACGTCACACGTCATGACGCCTCTGTTGGCCGCGTAGGACTGGATCAGAGGGCGCACAGAATCCCGGAGGCTGCAAAGGCGAGTATTTTTTTTTTTCACAGGGAAAATGGGTGCAAGGAGGGGGAAGAGAATGTCTGCACGGGGGGAGAGAGGACAGAACCTGATAATCTCTCACGGGGGGGCTGTGTGTCACTGGGGGACTGGGGTGGGCTGGCTGGTTATGTGTCACTGGGGGGGGGCTGTGTGTCACTGGGGGGGGCTGTGTGTCACTGGGAGCTGGCTGGCTGTGTGTCACTGGGAGGACTGTGTGTCACTGGGGGGGGCTGTGTGTCAGTGGGGGGGCTGGCTGTGTGTCACTGGGGGGGCTGTGTGTCACTGGGGGCTGGCTGGCTGTGTGTCACTGGGAGGACTGTGTGTCACTGGGGGGGGGACTGTGTGTCATTGGGGGGGCTGGCTGTGTGTCACTGGGGGGCTGGCTGTGTGTCACTGGGGGCTGGCTGTCACTGGGGGGGAGCTGTGTGTCACTGGGGGGGGGGCTGTGTTTCACTGGGGGGGCTGGCTGTGTGTCACTGAGGGGGGCTGGCTGTGTGTCACTGGGGGCTGGCTGTGTGTCACTGGGGGCTGGCCGTGTGTCACTGGGAGGACTGTGTGTCACTGGGGGGGGGGCTGTGTGTCACTGGGGGCTGGCTGGCTGTGTGTCACTGGGAGGACTGTGTGTCACTGGGGGGGGGCTGTGTGTCACTGGGGGGGCTGGCTGTGTGTCACTGGGGGCTGGCCGTGTGTCACTGGGAGGACTGTGTGTCACTGGGGGGGGGCTGTGTGTCACTGGGGGGGCTGGCTGTGTGTCACTGGGGGGGGCTGTGTGTCACTGGGAGGACTGTGTGTCACTGGGGGGGGCTGTGTGTCACTGGGGGGGCTGGTTGTGTGTCACTGGGGGCTGGCTGTCACTGGGGGGGAGCTGTGTGTCACTGGGGGGGGGCTGTGTTTCACTGGGGGGGCTGGCTGTGTGTCACTGAGGGAGGCTGGCTGTGTGTCACTGGGGGCTGGCTGTGTGTCACTGGGGGCTGGCCGTGTGTCACTGGGAGGACTGTGTGTCACTGGGGGGGGGGCTGTGTGTCACTGGGGGGGCTGGCTGTGTGTCAATTGGGGGGGCTGGCTGTGTGTCACTGGGGGCTGGCTGTCACTGGGGGGGAGCTGTGTGTCACTGGGGGGGGGGCTGTGTTTCACTGGGGGGGCTGGCTGTGTGTCACTGAGGGAGGCTGGCTGTGTGTCACTGGGGGCTGGCTGTGTGTCACTGGGGGCTGGCCGTGTGTCACTGGGAGGACTGTGTGTCACTGGGGGGGGGCTGTGTGTCACTGGGGGGGCTGGCTGTGTGTCAATTGGGGGGGCTGGCTGTGTGTCACTGGGGGCTGGCTGTCACTGGGGGGGAGCTGTGTGTCACTGGGGGGGGGGGGCTGTGTTTCACTGGGGGGGCTGGCTGTGTGTCACTGAGGGGGGGCTGGCCGTGTGTCACTGGGGGCTGGCTGTGTGTCACTGAGGGGATGCTGGCTGTGTGTCACTGAGGGGGGCTGGCTGGCTGTGTATGACAGGGGGGCTGACTGTGTGTCACTGGGGGGGTGGTGGCTGTGTGTCACTGGGGAGGGGGGTGCTGGCTGTGTATCACTGGGGAGGGGGGTGCTGGCTGTGTGTCACTGGGGGGGGGTCTGGCTTGTGTCACTGGGGGGGCTGGCAATTGTGTGGAGTCTGGACATATATATATAATATATATATATATATATATACATATATATATATATATATATATATTGTGTGTGTAGGGCCATATTTATATTAGTGTGTGTGTGTGTGTGTGTGTGTGTGTGGGGCCATGTATATAGTGTGTGTGCGCAGTATTTTAATATAATATGTGAGGGAAGGGAGGATCCTAATATATGGTGGGAGGTAGGCTATTTAATGGTGGAGTGTAGGTGGGGGCTAATTATTTAAGGTGAGGTGAAGGAACCTTTAATTTCATGCTGGGGTGGTTTAGGGCTATCGATTGAATATGGTGCTGATTTTGGGGAGGAGGTCTATTAAATGTAAATATGAATTATTTTTTGCTGGGGATGGTTGTGGAAAATGGCTATATTTATTAAACTTTATTGCTATTTAATTTATTGCTGGGACTGTTTACAGGGAGGGAAATATGTTTTGAGTAAATGGGTATACTGTTAATATAATGTTGGGGCTGGTTGGAGGGTAATAGGTCTACTTATTAAATGGGAATATTATTATTGTGGGGACTGGAGGGAAGCCTAATTATAAATCGTGAGTGCTATTGTTTTAACACGGGGGCTGATTGGAGTTTTCTAAATTTCATGTATCCCATTTTTTTTCAGAATGGGGCATCCAGTATTTCAGGATCAAGATAAGAAAGAACTGAGCTAAAGAAACCAGCTACTACAAGTGGTGAAAGTGACCAAGACAGGTAGGAGAGAGCAGGACAGTCTGCCAACTGTCCTGAATCTGGTGGGGCAGTCCTGAATTTGGATGACTGTCTCAGTTAGTCAGGATGTGGTTTGACGGCAAGGACAGTTGGGAGGTATGTCCCGCTTCACTACGTACTGCTTGTGAAGGCAGAGCTGTGTGCTTCTAACAGTAGTGCACACAGTATTGCCTGTGTATTTGTCTAAAATGATAACCATGTTACATAATAGGGGCCCTGCTGTCTTAAATACCCCGGGCCCCATGAGCCTTAATCCAGCTCTGGTTAGGGGAAGGGAACTGATAGCTGCTCTCGGTTCCCGGGCAGGACATAGACTGCAGAACAAGCTGAGGAGCTCTAAGTATCAAAAGATCTGGTAATCTCGTGAGACAAAGAGCTTCCCTGCTCACTCTACAGGAAGTTCCCACCCTGATGGATGTCAGCAGCACCAGAAGCATAGATAGGTACAGTGGGCTGGTGGTGTCATAATGTGCCTGGGGGGTGGCGTGATGTGGCTGGGAGGGCGTGATAAATGTAATGTTTTATTATAATATATGTATTGATACCCCATGTTGGCCACACCCACAACACAATGTGGTAACACCCTTTTTGGTGGGCCTGTGTACTTTAAATGCCAGGGCTGATTTTTAGTCCCAGTCCGGCCCTGGTTCATGCCCAGTCTGACACTAAAGTCCACTCCCCTGCCGCCATACACTGACCATGCCCCCTATCTTGGCAGAGGGGGGAATGGGGCACTATAGCATGTTCATGCTCCGGGCACCAGGGCTCCACACTACACCTCTGATTGTTACACAAGTTGCTGCTGACAGTGTTGTTAATGTATTGCTTGAAAACAGTGTCTTGGGCACAGTTCACAATAGTAACCAATTGGAAAACTAGGACAAATTAGGCAACACCACAGTGATACATGAAAACAAACAAACAAACAAACAGGACACTTCCTGCAAGTTAGGAACTGATTTATTTTTTTCTGTATGTGTGGGAAACAGTATCATGTGTGACTAAGAAACCAAAGTGACTCACACGTACACAGTGGGAAAACATCGTGTAAATAGTTACTAAAACTGCAATTTCTTTTTTTTTATGTTCTTTATTGGCCATTCAAATAGGAAAACCACAAATCCTTTTACAGTCGCATAAAACAGTCTTTTCTCAAACCTGCTCTTGAGTACCCTCAACAGCCCAGCTCCTGCTTTGGGTAAAACAATTAGTATGTGTGTGTCTGCGTGTTTCTTTTAGACATAATACACCTGTGCTGCTAAGAGAAGATCTGAAAGACATACACATATGCAGGGAGAAACTCTCTGCACATTTTGCTACTTGTGTAAGGTAGATATAGATAATGTCTAGGGGGACATCCATGTCCTGCACTTGTGCTTTAAGCCTTATCCAGGGCAGGGACAACGTTTTAAGTAGAGGGTACCATGTTTAGCACAGGTGACAAGCTGTGTGTTGTTGGTTATGGGTACATGGGTACTGGCACAGCAAGGTGGTGACAATGATAGCGTGGCATCTACCATCGTCTGCAGTGTTTCTGTCAGTTTGTCCTGCAAAGTGAAGGAGGACCTGGACTGGGGATGGGCAGAGGGGCACACAGCTGGGAGTGAGGTGTATGCTACCAGCATTGGTGGGTTCATCAGGAACATGACAACAGCAGAGGTATTGTAAAAAGCAACACAGTAATGATAAAAAATAATGCTCTCTGTCTTAGAATAGTTGAAACATTGTTTTCTAGCTGGATTTTGATTGGTTTTGGACTAATCATGGACTTTATATTGGAAATACAAAAATCAGGGTTGGGACTGAGCTCTTTGGGAAGATACATAGGCTGCCATTTACAGGTAAACTAGTTTTAATTTATTATCAAGACTTAGGCACTGGGTATCAAAACATTTCCTTAGACCCTAATTCTCCTATACACTATAGATCTACTTTCACAAGAGGTAGGCTTGACACTTGTGGTCGTCCATTGCCCATATCTTCTTAAACTGGCCGGTACAGTATCAAAAAAAATTCTAAAGCCACTGATATCCTATACTACTTATTCACTATATCACATTGGCGGTGAGAAGGTATGAACGTTATTTTATATAGAGGTGCCTTGGCTATTGCAGCCTCCCCTTATCTGGCATTGCCCTCATCCATATATCCATAGTTCAATCCATCTAAAATGCCTCAGCAAGACTGACCTTCCTCTCTAGCAGCTCCACCTCTGCCGTATCATGTGCAAATCCCTACACTGGCTTCACGTGTCCTGCAGAATCCAATTCAAATTATTCACCCTTAACTGCAAAGCTCTGAACAGCTCCACCACTTCATACATCTCAAATCTCAAAATACTCTACCTCCCGCCCTCCTAGATCTGCCTCAGACCTGCCCCTTGCCTCATCTGGTAACCACCTCTCACACCGGCCTACAAGACTTCTCACATTGAACAAGTAACCACTTGTTGATTTGCGATCACTGGAGTTACCAGCATAATCTGCGTCCACGTAGCCTTTGGGTTTTGGGTCAACTTTTGCTAAAAACGTAGGATTTCTATCTTTCTGTTGAAGACATTGCATGTGTCTCTTGACTTCATTCCAATCTCTTTGGCAAGACTTACTCATGCGTCTACAGAAAATACCTGTGGCGGCTGCAGTACCTGAATGTATAGTTGTTGCCACGTACAATGCCTCCACTGTTTGTCTGTACCACGCCTTGTCAGGTAAAAGATCATATTATCCTCCCAACTTCAGGTAGCCTGTATCCACCTGTGCTGATTCATCTTTGGTTTCTGTCATTTCAAACCGGTTAAGGATTGTGCTGATTTTAGGTTGAGTAGAACATTCCCATCTTCTTCCCTATAAATCTAGATTACCAGATAGTATCTCCCAAGTCCTTAGTTTCAAAGTGTTTATTAAGAAATTTACTTAACATTTTCATTTCTTTTGTCTTTGCCTTGGCTGCCAAAACCAAACCAAACAAAACCACTGTATATGTTTAAAGACAGCAAAGGATGGTTATAGTGGATATACAGTGGATCTAAAAAGTCTACACACCCTGAATTTGCAGGTGTTTGTGATATAAAGCCCAAGATCAACATAAATCATGCCAGACCATTTTCCATCTTTAACTTTGCAACCAACATAATTCAAGTGAAATACAAATAGACAATTTTTAGAAAAGAGAAGTGAAAATAAAAATATACACTGTTTGCATAAATGTGCATACCCCATAAACTAGTACTTTGTGTAGGCACCTTTTGTTTTTATTATAGCAGTGAATCTTTTGAACAAGTCCCTATTAATTCTGTTGTTTTCAAGGTCTCATTAAAGGTGGAAAAACACTTGCAATTTCAATAAGAGTGTGTAGACTTTTTATATCCGCTGTACTTACAGAGTAAATGTGGATAGCTGACGTTTGCTCCTGGATAAAAAAAAAGGATATATTGTAATGTATCATGCACAATATTTCCAAAAAGTAGATACTGTGGTCAACAGTCCCAACTCTGTTTACATATGGCCAATATAAAAGCCCCATACCAAAATATACAGCATCATCATGCTATAAAACAGCTCTATCATGTCACGATATAGCTTTATAATGTCATCATACAACTCAAGAATGACAAAATATAGCCTCATGCCACCATGCAGCTTTTTAATGTCCACACATCGCAACATAATGCCTTGATACAGTCTCTCAGGGCCTGATTCATTAATGAATGCTGATACGTGCTGTAGTTTGCGTAAAGTCGCACTGCGCATGGGCAGAAACAGACTATACGGCAGTGAACGAAGGAACATTCAATTTATCTTTAAGCGTAAAGGACATGTTCAGCAGGATATGACTTCATGGGCGGAACAGAGAGGGGAATGGGTGTATGCACATAGTACAGTAAGAGTGTACCTAGAGCCATATTCAATGAGATACTTCTTCAGATCCGCTTGTAGTTGAATACGGACGCGCGTATGCCCGAATTACATGCATTTGAAAAAAACACACACAATACGTTCGTTTTGCATGCCTTAATGAATCACGCCTTCAATGTACAAATGTGGGACCTAATTTACAAAGAGCAACATGGCCGAGGAAAAGCGACAAATCTTCTTTGATGATGTCACACATATCTCAGTCTGTGCGGGTGCACCTAGATTTCTAGCTAAATGCAATTTACATTTTTACACTGATATCTTGTGGGGACATCTCCCTACAGCAAGTAGTAGGCATGCACTGGGCGGATGATCTAGACTGAAAATAAATGAAGACTAGTATAGAGATCATCATCATCATCATCATTCATCATCATTTATTTATATAGCGCCACTAATTCCGCATCGCTGTACAGAGAACTCATTCACATCAGTCCCTGCCCCATTGGAGCTTGCAGTCTAAATTCCCTAACACACACAGACAGACAGAGAGAGAGAAAGAGAGAGAGGGGAGAGACTAGGGTCAATTTTAATTGCAGCCAATTAACCTACCAGTATGTTTTTGGAGTGTGGGAGGAAACCAGAGCACCCGGAGGAAACCCACGCAAACACGGGGAGAACATACAAACTCCACACAGATAAGGCCATGGTCGGGAATTTAACTCATGACCCCAGCGCTGTGAGGCAGAAGTGCTAACCACTTGTAGAGATGCAAATAAATGCTAGGCTTGTGGTACATCAATGCACTTTCCTGCGAAGGGTTCATATTTCTGGCTTGGATTTCAGTCATCCAATAGGTTTGAAGGGGAGTGGTTAAGCAACCCTTTATAGTAAGGCAGGAACAGGAAGTCATTCTCTTTGCCTCCCTCCTGACCATGTAGTCTATGTATGCTCTGCTGTGCTGTTCATTTTGTTACCTTTCTCTTTTCCTCATTCAGACGAGGTTCAATCGGCGGGAAAGTCATGCAGTCATACATAGCGCATGAGTTTGTCTGCCCGCAGGATTCTTCACCTTTCAATATATGTCTCTGTTGGGGTCATTTGTGAGAATGCCTTGGGTATTGTTTTTTGCAAACGTGTCCATTGAGGCCAGAAGGGGCGTAGATTCATTTACACCGTAATTTAGCACCTGAGATTCAGTGCCGGTTGCCCATGCCTTTATTGATTGGGTAGCTGTGTAGCTGAACTTGCACCTGCTTTAATTGCCACCATCATTTACAATAAATCTGAGTCCTCAGTGCACCAAAATTTAAACCTGTGTCTGTGTGTTTATTTCAGGTAATAAGTCAAGACGTAAGAAGGGTATGTGCATTAGGAGATTATCAGCCATTTGACGTTTAAAACACAAGAGCAAATTGCAGTCGGCATCCAGTGGGCTTTCTAAATGATGCCCACAATCTCCTACTGCCAACGTTAAGCCTCCATACTAAGCCCCGGCTAATGTTGCTTTCGCAGTTGGTCTCCCACTGGCGGGCACTAGAATGTAGCTGAAACTTCAATGCCGTGGTTGGCTAGTGAGGTGTCATGTTCTACTTTCTACTAAAACCTGATTGGCTGGAGCTGACTGGGAAGAATAATATTAATAATATTAACATTGTGTAACCAAGATCTTTGTGTGATGCGCTTCACTCACCAGGTAAATGTGGTAGGTGTCCCAAGGTGTCAATTGATGATCTTAGTGATTTATACTGCACTTGAGTTAGGTGGTGTAGTGGCTCTAAGATGTTTTTTGAGTAGATCCAGGTTAGACAGTAGGTTTTTCATGCAGTGGCAATGTACACTGTGTAATATAAAGCGAACATTTGGTGCCCACAAAGCAGTTGTTTGAATATACAGTACTTATTATGAAAATTTCTTAAAATTACTCTTGACACATTTCCATCTTGTGATGACCTTAATACTAACAGGCCACTTTTCATCGGCCCTGCTGTAACTTTGCTTCGTGGTGGTTTTGAGTAAATGACTAATTTACTCTTATAGATATATGCTGAGCTTTCTATTTGTTTCAGCTTTTCAAATCATTTCCCAACATGTGTACTGCAGCTTAATCTGGGAATAAAAATACTGAGCCAACGGAACCATCTGCTGACACAAAACTGACCTTTGGGGCTCAACTCTGCAAATTAATTATCTCTGCCTTATGCTGGCAGTCATGGATAAATTGTTTTAAAAAATTACCTTAATGTCAGTAGTAAAAAACACAATTTTTTATGCAATTTAAACAGGAAAGCAACCTATTAAAGGGAACTAATAAATACCAAGAATTCCAACTTATATGAAGAACGTGTTCAGAGAAAATGCAAATTTAACTACTATATGAGATGATTGTTTGATAATTCATTGTAACAAGCATTGCGCTGCTCGGGATAAGAATGCATATGTCATCATCATCATCATTTATTTATATAGCGCCACTAATTCCGCAGCGCTGTACTACATTCTAAATTCCTTAACACACACAAAGACAGAAACACAGACTAGGGTAAATTTTTGATAACAGACCTCGGCCTTCATAGTGCTGATTTGTTCAGCTTACAATGCTGTATTTAGGACTTTGGGTTGAGTGAGTAAAAAATAACATAACTCTCCTCCCCCCCTACCCTGCACCGGGACCCACAGCTCGTTAGTTCCACCTCTGCGTACGCATAAAAAAAAAGCGGAGCAAATTACCTTATCATTTAGGGACAGCGCGGTGGCTCAGTGGTTAGCACTTCTGCCTCACAGCCCTGGGGTCATGAGTTCAATTCCCGACCATGGCCTATCTGTCAGGAGTTTGTATGTTCTCCCCGTGTTTGCGTGGGTTTCCTCCGGGTGCTTCGGTTTCCTCCCACACTCCAAAAACTACTGGTAGGTTAATTGGCTGCTAACAAATTGACCCTAGTCTGTCTGTCTCTGTTCTGTGTGTGTATGTTAGGGAATTTGGACTGTAAGCCCCAATGGGGCAGGGACTAATGTGAGTTCTCTGTACAGCGCTGCAGAATTAGTGGCACTATATAAATAGCTGATGATGATGATACCATCTTCTTTTCTCTCCTCTTATTCTTACAATTGACCACATCATATTATTAGTTCTGTACTTATATTGCAACCTTCTCTTCTCTGGCACAGCTCACCCACCTCTTCAGCAAGACTGATCTTCCGCTCTTGCTGCCCTGCTTCAATCCCTACACTGACTCCCCATCCCATATACAATCCAATTTAAAATCCTCACTCATGAAGCCCTCAGGCTCTCTCCATCCACACTACCTCCTGCTCTCTTTGTTCTGCCAATGACATCACCTCACCTCCCCACTTGTAACCACGTCTCACTCCCACCTTCAAGACTTTTCCTGTGCTTCCCCTCACCTATGAAACGCACTCTCTCCCCCATCAGACACTCCGCCAACCTTCAATGCTTCGAACGCTCCATAAAAACTCACCTCTGGCACTCCCGCCCCACTCCGCACCAATAATCTGTTCTCCCCTTCCAGGTGTCAGTCAATCCCCTTTAGATTATAAATCAAACTTGTTTCCGGGAGAGGGGGCGTGACTGGAGGGCGGGAGGGGGCGTGACGAGGCCAATTGCGCCATTTTGGCCCCGCCCCCAGCGAAACATAATTTACGGCGCGGGGGCGGGGCCAAAATGACTCGATTGGCCTCGTCCCGCCCCCTCCCGCCCTCCAAAATGGCGTGATTCACCGAGAATCGCGTCAAATGACGTGATTCTCGGTGTGAGATTGGGATGCGGGAGAAATGGCAGCTGACCCGAATTTCGGGAGTCTCCCGGACTTTCCGGGAGAGTTGGCATGTATGTTATAAATTCTCAAGAGCAGGACCCTCCTTCCTCTTGTCCCTTTACCGCCATAGTCTCTGTATTTCCCTTTTATGCTTCCAGTATTTGCTCTAGCATGCTGTTTCACTGTATCATTCTGTTATGCTTATATTATGTCTGCACTCTGTTATGCGCTTTGAGTTGTGTCACTTGTGTTATTTATGGAATTTATGTTATGTTTCTCATATTATATTCCACGCTGTACGTATGCCCTAACTCCCCATTGAACGGCACTTCAGCATTTTGTGGTGCCTTATACACAATAATAAAAATAACATGGTATTATAACATCTAGGGAGTTTCACTGAGTTCGACGGTGACTCAACATTGATATGGCGGTATTTAAATAAACTTTAGCTTTCAAATCAGAGAAAGATCAGAGAAAGAGAGAACCATTTTTTGCATTACATTTTTTTTTTTTAAAATGTGCATTTGCATTCGAGGTCAACTTTCAATGGTATATTTTTTTATCTATTCTTCTTAACAATTTATTCTTTGGGTTGTACTGCATTGTCCTTGTACATAGAAAGATTTTTGCCATATAATAGAACAGCGTGTTTATTCTTCTTAATGTAGCTTTGCTCAGTAATTCTCATGCGGTGTAGATGCTGGGGATTCTTTCAAAGTGGAAAATAATTCTTGTCTTTATTATCTAATGTGCATCAATAAATTATATAAATGACTCATGCTGTATATAAGAATAAAGCATTGTTGGTAATGACCCATTAACATTAATGAAGGAGCATAACAGTTATAATATATGCGTATCATTCCGAAACCTCCACGTCTTGTCACAATATTTTCCCCTATGTTGTTCCACTAATTAAATTGAGACCCCAGAATCGAATAAAAATCAATCCATTATGAAAATGAATGAAATATTTTAACATAACTATATATGTCTTTAAAGAAAATGCATCATTAAAATATCTATAGCACAATTTCCACATTTAGGTTCTGAGCAGCAATATTGTACAACTTTATAGAGCAGCATGTTCGACTTTATGCAGATCTGCTTTGTTTTATAGTAAAGGGACAAACAAGAAAAACATAGCTTGTAGTTTTCCTCTATATGCATGCTCATTTATGTAAAACCCTACATTTATTCATATATTATTTGCATAGATCTTTACATGTGACGGCTGGAGCATTCATATAGTGAAGTTACTATGTAGGTTCTCCCCGTTCAGTTGTATAGGTAAAAGAAAATAAGAAAAAAGGGAATAGTAGCCTGGGGGAAATGTAACTATATGTAAGGTTTCCCCAAGGAAATATTATGCATGTGCATTTTAAAAAATAAACTGTATTGCCCTAAAAACTACATTAAAAATGATACGTGTCATGCTATGTATGTCTTATCATCATCATCACCATTTATTTATATAGCGCCACTGATTCCGCAGCGCTGTACAGAGAACTCATTCATATCAGTCCCTGCCCCATTGGAGCTTACTGTCTAAATTTCCTAACATACACATACACAGACAGAGTGAGACTAGGGTCAATTTTGATAGCAGCCAGTTAACCTACTAGTATGTTTTTGGAGTGTGGGAGGAAACCGGACCACCCGGAGGAAACCCACGCAAACACGGAAAGAACATACAAACTCCACACAGATAAGGACATGGTTGGGAATTGAACTTAGGACCCCAGCGCTGTGAGGCAGAAGTGCTAACCACTTAGCCACCGCGCTGTCCTAATATGTTATGCAAGTGATGGTAAGAGCATATAGGGCCTGAGTCATTAAGGAAAGTAAAGCAAAAAAAAATAGTAACTTTGAACCTTGGCAAAACCATGTTGCATTGAAGGGGGAGCTAATTTTAAAATGTGGGGACAGATTTATAGTTGGGGTAGGGCATGTCCTAGGTCAACTTTAAATTTCAGTATAAAAATAAAGCTATCAAGTATTTCAAGCTCATGACCCCAGTGGTGTCATTCAGAAGTGCCAACCACTGAGCCACTGTGCTGCCCATGCTATGTAATGTATATGTTATGCCAGTGATGGTCTGAGCATATAGTGTATTACAAATTATATTTTTCTTAAAATAGAGCAACTATAGCTATTAAAATCTGAATAGCGGTGAATTGCAAGATAAGAGGTTAAAGAGGCAATGCAGCTTTCACTAGCAAGATGCCTCCCACTGATTCCCTGCTAGGGACCATGATTCCGCAGCGCTGTACAGAGAACTCATTCATATCAGTCCCTGCCCCATTGGAGCTTACAGTCTAAATTCCCTATTATACACACACACAGCGAGAGAGCAATTATTATTGTCAACATTTATTTGTATGGGCCACATATTCCGTAGCATCTGACATAGTCATCGAGTAATTACATACAGGAAAACAGTAATAATAATAACAGGTACATGGGTACAGTGGACCAGAATAAAAATTCATGGATGCAATTAAATGGAACAAACCGCATAGCATACACAAACATTCAGCATATAACATAACAGGGGTATACAAGAGACAGAGAGTGTACAGTAATGAAATATAGGGTAGGGGACCCTGCCAACGAGAGCTTATATTCTAGAGGGAAGGGGAATGAGAGCAATAGGAGTAAGTGGCTTAGTGGTCAATGCAAGTAGAGGAGGTGGAGGCTAATCAAGTTGCAGAAGGCTATGTTGCAGTGGTGATGGAGGGACAGGGGTTAGGATTGTTGGGCAGAGAGGATGGTGAAGAAGGGGAACAGAGGAGGTAAGGTGGAGGGAGTAGAGAATGGGATGGAGTAGAGGATGGAGGTGAAGGGGAACAGGGAAGGTAGAGTAGTATGGGAAAGAGTGGACGATAGGGAGGTGGCTGGGCAGGGATTACAGAGGAGGGGAAGCTTTGGAGTGCATATCGGACAGAGTAGGCACATAGACATATAGGACCTTCAGCTGGATGTGGGTGGTCGGGAGCCGTAGTAGTGCAGAGTGGTCTGGATATGGGGGATTAACGCAGACAGAGTTCCAGTATAAATGGTTCTGTGAGTCGCTGGACACCAGTGAGAGAGGAGCTACCACTAGGCTGTGCTACACAGAGGGGGCTGTGGGAAAAGACCACCCTCGCCTACTCTCCCAGAATGAGAATTGCTGTGAATCACATCCTCTAGGCCCCACTTCCTAAAGTGTAATGATGCAAATCTCAGCATTGTGCTCTGGTGCCATGATGATGTGAGTCACCACATGACCCGCACTAGCCACTTGCAGGCCAAAAAAGTTGGCAAGTAAGGGAAAGATAAGAAGAATGTAGAGAGAAGGAAAGAGATCCAGGGTTTAGGCAGAGGGGAGAAACAGATGCATCGTAAGGGAAAAGACAAGCAAAGGGAATTAGTTAAGAAGGAGGGAAATAGCATAACAGTAACAGTAACAATGACAGCTGAAGGAAGAAGTATGACAACGACCATAGGATTTCAGGGTCATAGGGCATGCCAACACCACACTAACCACATAATAACTCAACTACACACAAATTTTACCCTAAATGTGACACCACAGCTGACCAGGTGAAAAACTAACAACCTAGCTGTGATAAAGGAACTAAGCAGCGGTAAATTAAGTACCGGAGACACAGTTTAGGGAGGATCGCCAAACTATATTAATCATATTAACTACGGACACTCAGCTGGAATAATATTAAGTTATAATGAGAGCATATGAATCAAACTAATTCTTAAGTTATAAGGTGTTTATATGTCAGTAATGATAAGAGAGATCCCATGTTAACTTTGATGTAAGATATTTTAATGTTATGTGTTGGTCTTATGGAAGGAGAGATATTATACAAGTTGATTTGTTTATTTATATCTTTATCTGCATAGCTTTATAGATATCCATATTTAAAATAGTGATTATTATTTATCATTTATTGTTGCAAGTAATATTAGTGTACTGTGGGATAGACGTCTTATCCAATCTCTTCCCTTACGTTCCCCTAATAAAAATCATTCCCTTAAAAGAGTCTGTTTTCTTGGGATAGTGCCTCGATTGGGGGTCTCCCCTTCCTCTGCATTGGGGTCTGCGACATTATCAGAGAAGAGATCTTCCCTACTAACAGTCACCGACCAGAGAACACAACATAATTTAAAAAGTAAGCTTTATTTTAATTAAATATATATGACATTTAACATATCTTATTAAAGAGCAAGTAGAGCCATTATTTAACATTAATGTGTATAAAAGGTTGTTTATTATTAAGCTGAATAATATGCATTAAATAATTAAGTTCTTATATGTCACAATCCTTTCCTGCCCAAATCCTGGCTGGTGTCTGTCTCGGGTCACATTGTTTCCCGATGTGTGGGCTTGTCTAGGCCTCAACCTCAGATCCAAACCATTTACCAAGATGGCTATTCTACAAGTACGGGCAAATGTTTCACGGGCCTTTTTTTTGTATGTCAGCAGATGGGTGAAGTTTTACATACGTCAGACAGAAGTGTCTGGAATGCCCTATAAAATATGACTGGCAAACAGCAAGTTGCCAGTTTATTGAGTTTGTTCCTTAAACCATCACTTCTACTATCTTATTCTACTATCTATTGTACTTACTGGCACCATCTGACTATCCTTCTGGCTCTCAACCTCTGGCTACACTCCTATCATACTTCTCTAGCTCCATAATTACATACCATTGTAACTCACCTCTGCCTGCATAGGTACTTATCAAACTTCTGCAGCAGGTTTCCATGTCAGGAGGGAGGTGCGTCTATAACAGAGCAGAACCAGAGAGACTGACGATTTGTCCGACTTTGCAGAAATTCTCTGTGCTGATTGGTGGATTTATGTACAGAGGTTGAGCTAGTTATGTCACATCTATTCAAATGGCTGCAGTCTCAGCTTTGTGATCAGATAACCAGAGGTGACAGGAACTTCAGCTCTCTGCAATAGAGTGTGGAGGTAATCCTTTACTTTTTACCAACGCTGCAGTGAAATGTCAGGTTAACACTGTAGAATGTATCTTACTTTTATTTATTTATGGTAATTTAGTGGTCCTTTAAATGTGCATAAAAATAAAAGTGAGGTTATACATTGTCCATACTTGTAATAAATGCAGATGAAAATGTTTATAAAATCCTATGACTGATAAAAAGATGAACTATCATTTTTAAATGATTAAGAACATAGCATCCATTATGCAGTTTTCTCTGGATACTGTAGAAATGCAAGTTCAATGAGCCCTGTCAAGCTGACAAGTACAGGCAATATTGCTGAACAAGTGCTTTGGAAACATAGGGCCTGATTCATTAAGGAGAGGAAAGCAAAAAATGAGTAACTTTGAACCTTGGCAAAACCATGTTATAATGCAAGGAGGTGCAAATGAGTTTATTATTTTGCACATAAGGAAAATACTGGCTGTTTTTTCATGTTGGACGCAAATACTTGATAGCTTTATTTTTACACTGACATTAAAAGTAGATCTAGGACATGCCCTACTCCAACTATAAATCTGTCCTCACATTTTAAATTTACCTCCCCCTCCAATACAACATGGTTTTTCCCAGGTGGAAAGTTACTCATTTTTTATGCTTAGCCAAGGTTGAAAGTTACTAATTCTTTTTGCTTTACTTTCCTTAATGAATCAGGCTCACAATGTTTTATTTGTTACATTCTGTCAAAACGAGTATCCTTTAAGTTATTCATTGTGACTGTTATATAGACCGACTTTGAGTACTTTCTAAATGAAAACACTCAAAGAAAAAAAGCTAAAATTGAAAATTAAAAACTCTTTGGGCTAGATTTACTAAGCTGCGGGTTTGAAAAAGTGGGGATGTTGCCTATAGCAACCAATCAGATTCTAGCTGTCATTTTGTATTATGTACTAAATAAATGAAAGCTAGAATCTGATTGGTTGCTATAGGCAACATCCCCACTTTTTCAAACCCGCAGCTTAGTAAATCTAGCCCCTTGTCTTGCTTATATGATATTCTATATTACAGTAATTGTATTTAATGAAAGCACATTTTGTACTTTGCCCTAGATATGAGTATCTTAGTCATCTCTGTCCCTGTGATCTTTGTTTCATTATTAGTAAGAGAAAAGATCATTTTAGTTGTTTTTTATTTTTTTTTAAATAACCCAAAATATGTTATTTGTTTCCGTATAGGCAGAGTCTCTTATTCGTTCCTGTTTTTCTCCACATGTACTGCAGCCCACTCAATGCAGCTCACTCAATGCAGCTATTCATTCAAACAGATGATATAACCATCAGCCTCCAGTCAATGGAAATTGAATCCGTCAAAATGAATCAATAAAGATTGATCGGCATTTCCCAGGTTTCTTCGCAAGAGAAAGACTGACAATTCCAGGACAAAGCAATGTGTCACAGAGCCGGCTGCTAATTAAGATTATAGTGAGTAATCATTCACCTGTCTCTGCAGCTTTGTTACATCTAAACATGGTGACTACAATGGAGAATGACCTCCATCACATAATCTGAAAGTATATATATGTTTAAAAACTTGGGCCTTTCTTAAATACATTTTAACAGAGTTGTTATATGGGCATAAAAGCTATCAATACAATTCTTACTTATTGTGTCTTCATGGTGTAGAGACATAAATGTGTGTAAATGGCTGAGATCGCACATAGTGACGGCCCCCAGGTAAACATTTAAATCTTATTCTCACCCCACCCATATTGTTATTACCTAATTTTATATTCTGTTTCACTGCAGTTTCTGGAGAAGGATGAAACACAAGGTAACACAACTTTTACCAATAGCAAACTTTAGTTTGTGAACATACAAAACAACCCAGCTGCCTATATTTTCAGAAGGGAAGTCCTTATTTTGTACCCAGATCAAAATGTCCCTTCTAACTTTCAAATTGTCCATTTTTTGGATCTGATGTATAGAATATATATATATATATATATATATATATATATATATATATATATATAGAGATTCTTCTCTATTAGTTCCAAAAAAAACCATTCATCTATATTACATCACATACGCTGTGTATGTTTGCTTGTTATATTGACTTGTGGTTAATTTAACTGTATATAGCAAGCTGTGTTTAATGTTACTGTGTTTGCATATGTAGATACTATTATGCAACTCATTGGACTTTTAAATTGAACATCTTGTGCTGCTCTGGTTTTGATCTTTGAAATGTTGGAAAGTATGCCCAGAAACAGACTGGCCTTTAAACTTACCAGAACTATCCTCCAATGGGATCTCATTGGGCCAGTATAGGGCATTTCGGACTAGGCCGCACTGGAAACATTTGTATTGCCAATGACGTCACCCTAACCAAATAATTCACTAGCACCAATAAGTCACTTAATGCAATTTGACCAATTATGAGTCTGCCACAATATTTGCACGGTTCACATCCGAACATCTATATAATTAAAGGGTTATCAACTGCAAGATGCAGATTATAAGATCTATGATTGGGTACAATTGTTTACAACAATCTGTTGCCTCCTTATTTCGGATGCAGGGACCATGGTCACACTCTGGAAAGTGTTTACATTAAGTAATACCTACAGTAGCTGAAAGGCAGAGACTGCAGTATGCCCATTGTTTTATCATCTTACCACCTTTTTCATATGTATGCCTGCCAGCGTAATATAATGAAAATCAATGATCATTTTAATTTGTTTAATAAGGAATTTACTACATTTTTTCCAAATATATTATCGCCTTTATCATCCGATTTTAAAAGTCATCTTAAAAGTGGGTTTGGCTTAATAGCTGCCAGAATAATTGTGATTTTCTTGTAGTGATTGAGTTAAAATAAGTTAAAATGTTCTTTCAATTTGAGAAATTAAACTAGAAAACATTCACTTTTTATCAAGTTGTATACATGCAAATAAAATATTCTCCTTAAGTTAAATTCAAGAAAAATGGTTTCATTTATTTCTGTAACTGATTACAAAATAGTAATTTGTATGACTATTATTAACGCCATAAAAAAACAAAACTGTAGTGAATTTGTAGGATGGGAACGGGATGCTTAGCCAAACCTGGGTACAGAACTGAGCTCAAATGGAAAGTGGATTTGACTTAAACCTTTCATTTCTAAATTACACAATGTCTGTTTGAAATTGAAATGAGTTAAAATAATACATTTCTTCTATGGGGCAGATTCAATTCGCCCCATATCATCCATTACGGTACGAATCTCTGCTCATTTTTCTGCACGCCTCTCGGGTGCGCTAAAATCCGAGCAGAGATTTCTGCCATAACATTGGCGCAAAGTGTCGTTCCAGAGACATCTCGCGCCGATTGAATCTCCCCCTGAGTCTTCTATAAATAGCACATTATGATTTAAATGCAATAATATTATATTTTTCAGAATATTATAAAATTTTCTTGCATATAAAACTTTGGATTTGGTCGACTTTATTAAAAATCAAAAGGACACAACACCATATTTTCTCATTGAGCGTTTTACTATTTGGCTTTCGTTTTGAGGTTCATCTGATTGAAGTCCACTTTGCAAGTTATCAGCAATATAAAACTACTTACTTAAACCAACTTTCAAATGATATAAATTGAAGTGTGCATGAGATAAGAGATTTCCTCTTACTAAGAGGCAGAGAAGTGTGCAGAACAAAATTCATCCTCTAATATTTTCAGACATTGAAGCTGGCAAGCAGCTATTATAGACGCTTATCACAGATTTGTCAGGAAATATCGTAAATGCAGCCAGCATGAAAAGGATTAGGCCATGGAAATCAAACTGCTTGGACTGGAAAAGGGATTCAGTTTATTATGCAGGATTTTTATCAGTGTTAAAGAACCAGTCCATATTACATGGCTTTTATGCCGTTGTGAGGAGCTTTAGAGGAGTGCTTTCAGTTTTTAATCTTGTGCTAGTAACTTACAAGACCATACCATCTTATATTATCCTTTATATACATATTTACATGGGTGACAACAAAAGCTGTTAATCATTTTAAGTGTATTTTGAAAAAGTCAACATATGACATGAAAATTCACCCAACACATCTGACTGTTGTAGGTACTTAAGAAACAGATTCCACCCACTTGTACCACATTATTCATTGTGAAATGCATAAATGTTTAGGCTATTCACAATTAAATACAGTTTGTAGCCTCTCTACTTACAACTACTTGTGCATTAGCACAGCTTAGGTTATTGTAATAGGTTTTGTGTATGTTAGTATAACTTCACAGTCAGCAAGATCTGCATGTTGGGTGGCTTTTATTGAAGCCAAGACTGCTTGTCCTTCTAAGGCAGCATTTTTTATGTTAAATGAACAAGTAAACAAGCTGTGAGGATTCACAACACTAGCTCCAGATGACAGCTGCCAGGAACCAATTACGGAGAGGATTCATAACACTAGCTCCAAATAACAGCTGTCAGAAAACATTTCACAATGACTGCTACAAACACCTTCTCTCAATTTCTTAATAATTTTATTAATGACTGAGGGCCTGATTCAGTAAGGAAGAATTTGAGTAAGTTTTCTAGACAAAATCATGATGCAATGCAAGGGGTGCATATTAGTTTATTATTTTGCACATAAGTTACATACTGGCTGTTTTTTCATGTAGCACACAAATATCAACTTTAAATTTAATTGTACAAATAAGCTATCAAGCATTTGTGTGCTACATGAAAAAACAGCCTATATGTAACTTATGTGCAAAACTAATTTACACCCCTTGCATTGCAACATGTTTTTGTCCAGAAAACTTAAGTAAGAAAACTTACTCAAATTCTTGCCTAAGTTCCTTAATGTATCAGGCCCTATAACATTAACAGGTGTTAATGTATTTACATTTTTTTTTTAACTCTGTGAGACTTTTTATATATACATATGCATTGTGCATATCCTGCAGTGTATTGTGTCTGTCTGCCTATAAGGTAATGTCGTATAGGCAGAACCGTATTTGCATAGAAACGTTTCTTCAGATCCGCTTGAACTTAAATACGGGCGTACCTATATGCAGTTTCGATCCAAAGTTTAACAAACGCAAATTGCGTTCACCATGCGTTCCTTGACAAATCAGGCCCCATATGTGATTAAGCCTCGAACTTTGACAATTGACTCTTAGAAGATTAGTTTTAATGCCATAACTCTTTGTTGCCTAGCTAGATAACTAAAAATACATTTCATATTTGCTAGTACATAAAAACTTCTAATGACAATATGAATTGAAAGCCATGTGACAAGAGGCACATCAACAGAGGTACTGTACAATATGCATTTAAAGAGGTCATTTCTTGCATTTATATATTACTTTATTATTTGTATCCTAATGCTGCAATAATTCTATATGCAAAATATGGTGGTGGGAATAACATAAATATTTTATTTATAGTGAACCTTTAATGCTTACATAGAGCCACCACAAGGTATTTATAACTTCAAAACAATTTATTTATATATGTATACAAAGAAAGCTTTCACTACATTCTCTTTCACTACAGAAGTTTTCTTTATTTTCAATTTACAATACCTGCTGAATTCCAAGATATCAGAGAGGAGTTATTTGTAAAAAGAAGAAAAAGACATAAAAGAGGGAATAATGGGAGAGTATGGCTTGGCTGTAGCGCTCTTCACGACTATATAACTTTTAACCACAGACATTTTAAAAGTATGTCATATATCACAAAACCTGCACTCGTAATTATTCACTATCCCCCTGTGGACCTTTGAAAAGATATAATTGGAGACCTTGGCCCAGCCTAATCTATGTTTGGGGACCCAATAATCAAGGGCCTACCTCTAGCATCTTCATCCCGGGATTATAGGGGCAGCACGGCGGTGGCTCAGTGGTTAGCACTTCTGTCTCACAGCACTGGGGTCATGTTTGATTCCCGACCATGGCCTTATCTGTGCGGAGTTTATATGTTCTCCCCGGGTGCTCCGGTTTCCTCCCACGCTCCAAAAACATACTGGCAGGTTAATCGGCTGCTGATAAAATTAACACTGTAGTCTGTCTGTGTGTGAGTTAGGGAATGTAGACTGTAAGCTCCACTAGGGCAGGGACCGATGTGAAAGATAAATATTCCCCGTACAGCGCTGTGGAATTGGTGGCGCTATATAAATAAATGGTGGTGATAAAGATGTTGATAATTCAAATCTTTGCACTACAACCTTTTTGAGTCCCTACCATAATCACAAACATATAAGCACCCTGAGAGTGGTAGAGAGGGTCTGACTGGCTTTCTGCTTCCATTATCGTTATAGTCATCTGCATTGGGCCAAGTCTGGCTTTTGTTATTACTACTGAAGAATACTGAAGCTGAAGAATAATCAAGATAAATATACCTATTCTTTAATAGGCAATAAAATACCTTTTCGGCGTTGATCATCTTGAAACGCAATCACTTCAAATAGCCATCCTGAGCTACAGTCCGAGTGGTTTTCTGTTGTCTCTCATGTGTATGATGCAAAAGAGAATAAGAGGGGAGTTGCTGTCCTCTTCTGAAGCCCTCTTTAGTTTAATCTGGATAAGTTCGATAGAGAACCCATATCTAAATAACTGTCTGATCACCATGATAAATGTTTATGCACCAAACCAAGATAAGCCCTTATTTTTTGCTTCACTGGACCCAAGAAACTCCTGCAACATAGAAATTGGGAGGTATTGATGGCCGGGAATGTTAACAATATATTAAAGAGAAATTTAGATCAATCTAAATTCTAAACCCTTGCAATACCCTACAATTTCTACAAAGAGTGTGCAGCTCAAAAGCCCATTCTACCCCTCTTAAACATCGCCTATTGTTAGATCCTTGGAGGGTTTGGAATCACATGGTTAGACACTGCACATTCTGCTCCACAATACACAACACTTATATGAGATTTAACATATTTTTTAAGTTAGGCTGGAACTTTTACAATTGCTAATACACTAATATTTCCTATAACATGGTCTGACCATGCCCTGGAGCCAGCTGATTTATGCTGTGTCTACATCTTCTCTCCCACCCTTTCATGGCTTCTAAATGAATCCCTATTATGAAATGTAGAGATTAAACAACATCTTCAACAAATAGTTTTCCTTGACTCAATCACAAACATGAAGAATATGATTCTTTGGGACACCAATAAGGCTCTCACCAGGAGACATTTTATATCAATAGCTCCCCGAACAAATAGGGAACAAGTTTATAAGATACAACATCTGACCAACCAACTCCAAACACTAGAAAACCTTTCTAAAATATACAAAAAACAGCCACGATTTTGGCAAACTCAAAAAGGAGATAGAAGAGTATAGAAAAGAGCTTGATGTGGCTTAACCACAAGTATTATGATAAGGGAGACAAAGCCGATAACTTATTGGTCCATAATCTTACAGTTAATATTTACCTAAAGAACATACTTTTCATTAAAGACAGCAACTCTACTACATAAGCCTGTAAAGATTCCTATGGAATTTGAAAAAAAAATGTCAATTCTCCCAATAATTCCAAACCTCACCCAACATTAAACAAATAAATTAATTCTTTCTTCTCAGAGTGTCGCCTCACCAGCCTAGGTTCAGGTTTGAACATTTAGGGAGAGAGATGTATCCATAAAAATCTAGAAAAAATTACAAATCAGGAAGGATCCTAGACACAGATGGCTTATTATAAAACATTTAAGCATATCATGCTTTCCGACTTAAACTATTTTGCAAACAATAGCTTTAAGAGGGAGCCTTTTCCTTCCCGGTTGCTGTAAGCCGAGATTACCTTGAAAGAGATAGATGGCAAAAATCCTATTTATTTATTAACATTTATTTATATACTTCCAGCATACTCAGTTGTGCTTTCATTTCTGAACTAGTTATATGCCTATTTGATATTGATATTAAACTCTTCCAAAAAAATATCCACTCTGTTAAATCAGTTTTTTCCTGAACTGATTAATAAAATCAGCTGGATTTTCTCTCAGGCATCAGCCAAAGGACAATACTCGCTGCACAATTGACTACTATCTAAAATTAATTAAAGTAAAAACCCCTTTCTTCTCTTTTCCTTGTGGAGAAGGCATTCAACAGAATATTATGTGCTTTTATGATTGGATAAATCTGGTATAGGAGGCAACCTCCTTACAGGAATTAAGGTTCTCTATGCAAATCCTTCCACCAGGAGACAGATCCTCAAGTGTCATTCATATTGGTGATGGTACCAAGACAAGAGTGCTCATTACCATCTCTTATTTTTGTCTTAACAATTAAATAAATTTGGGGGATAGAGGTGGGTGGTGTTTTGTTGATGATGTACTGCTTAGTCTCTTCCCCCTGCACATTGCCCCCACACAGATATAAGCATGTCCTTCCTCATCTTCTCTCTACATCCCCATAGTTTGCTTCCCTATAAAATAGTCAAAAAATTATGAAAATATGACAAAAAGCACAACTACAATTGTCCTTTAAATGTACTTTTTTGTGTTGTTCAACTTCATATTACATGTACATTTTTGGACTGAGTCATTAAGGAGAGCAAAGCATAACAAAGTAATAACTTTGCACCTAGGCAAAACCATGTTGCATTGGAGGGGGGGGGGGGTAAATTTAAAATGTGCAGACAGGTTTATAGTTGGGATAGGACATGTCCTAGATGAACTTTCAATTTCAGTGTAAAAATAAAGCTATCAAGTATTTGTGTGCTACATGAGAAAACAGCCGGTATTAAACTTATGTGCAAAATAATCAACCAATTTGCATCCCTTGCATTGTAACATGGTTTGTCCCCAAAAAAACATTTACGGCTTTCTTTTGCCTTGCTCTCTTTAATGACTCAGGCCCTTTATGTTTAATTAAAAAAGTGAAAAAATAAAAACATATATATATATTGTTAAATGTATATTATAAATGTAGTGGGTAGGTAAACAGGACTTGTACAAAAGTGTACATCTTCAAATGACTAACATTTATTGGCTTATACATGCCCTCCTGAAATTTCTACTTAAATAAGGCTTTTTTCTTGCTTCCATTTGGGCTTTTCAGCCATAGCATATTATTGTCGAGGGGTACCACGCAAAGCTGCTCTCTGGATTCTACCTCATTATATAAATACATGATTAAAAAGCACAGAATAAAATAAAGCAATGTATTTAGCAAGATTCGAGATAGCATGTGCATGCCAGAAAGTCCTCTTAAATTGTCCCAGGTACCATTGGCTATTACACCAGGGTGCTGAATTATTAGGCGTTTGTTGCGCTTCTCCTAAATTCTGGGGTTCCTAAACAAGGTACCCTTTTGTGGTGACCAAAACGAACCGTCAGGAAATGTATTCTCCTTCAAGCCTAAGTGATATGGTTATAACTATATAACTCTTTAATCTGCAGTTTCTTTTGTCACATGAAAGACACAAAAGGGAACACTGTGTGCTATAAACATGACCTAACTCAAGTAACATTGCTACTCGTTAAACAACACTCCATCAGGATAGCAGTTTTATGTCAGCTCAGAGAACAAGTTTATGGGGCGCTGTTCAACTTATTAAGTACTTGTCCTGACAATTGTGACTGAATTACACTGTATACACTTAGCAGCCTCCACATTTCCTGTTTGAAGATATAACATAAGTACGTTTAATGGCCTGACACATTTAATGTACATGGAAACATAGGAAGCAGGTCCATCAGGTTTAAACTTTTACAGATTGTAGATGTGTTGATCAAGGTGGTGGCAAAACAAACTCCCCATAAGCACCTACCAAGAAGACCCTAGAGGGGTAAAACTTTCTTAGATACAAAGAACAGCATTATCACCAAGGAATTTGTATGTTCTCCAAATTTCCGCTTGTTTCCTCTCGGTGCTCTTGTTTCCTCCATGGATCCAAAAACATATAGGTGGGAATAGACTGTAAGCCCCAACAAGGCTGGCCAGAAGTAGCATTATTCCATTGATCTGTGCTGTATAGTGGACTTTGATAAAAACCATAATAATAATATTCAGATAACTTAGATTTTCTGTGCAGCATCAGTTACTCCCATATGATTTATTAAATTAGCTACAATTCCCCTTTAACACAAATAAACGATTTTGAGCAGGTTTGAGAATTTGACATTTACGACAACACAATGTCCTTAAAAGTGTCTACACATCTTGTTTTAAAACCTGCTAGATTATTTCTAGAACTTGTGATATAAAAAAATACCACAGTACTTGATGTTAAAAGTAATATTCATTGTCCACGTCAAATCAAATCAGCACTAAATGCAGGGCCAAATGAATCGAATTTATCCAATGAAACAAACCATGCTGCCAGCCTTGCCGGGAAAGCGACGATTAGGTGAAAGCCTATGCTTCAAGCCATAAATAGGGGCTAATGTAATCAGTCAGAGTACTGAGAATGAAATAAAAGGACTTTATGCGGCTGGTTGATATCACGATTTTAAAGTCTGCACGTTGCTGTGTGCCTGAGATCAGTAGAGGACACAGAACATATCTGCAAACACAGCCAGCAATTCTGTATTTGGTAAATTCTTATCTTCAGCTGATGCAATCTTTAAAGAAACACTTTTTTTCAGTACGGCAGCTTTTTGTAGGTTTGGAACCACATACAGTCTGTGAAATGTATGCATTTTCCCATGAATTTGTAGTCATACAAAATATATCTGTCTCACATTTAATTGCCGATGATGTCTAGTTTGGCTAGGGATGGCATGGGGGAAAAAGCTATTTTAAGTCTAAATATTCTCTTATGTTTATTATTTTTCTTATTGAAAACATTATAATAGTTACATTATAAATGGAATTTCTCACAGCTGGCAATGGAGCGTTAGGGGGAAATTCAATTCCCCCCCCCCCCCTTGGTACTTCGGGGGGAATTTACTTACCCCCTTATAATCACATAGTAAGGTATTGACAATGTGGCGCAACAAATTCTATGCAGTAAATTGATGAAAAAAGTGTAATAGAATAGTTATATTTGCCTAGTTTTCCCAGGATGTCCGGTAGACTCTTGAATTTAAGGCAGTTTACTGGAAGTGCAGGCCTCCCTCCCCGACCCTACCCACTTCACTATTGAAGTTGGAGGAGGCTGGGCTTGAGGGTGCAATTTGTGTCATCACAGCCCCGATGTCACGATATCAGATAACTGAGGCCTACTTACTGGTATTTGCACTTCAAGCAGGGAAGCGCGGAGTTTAAACGTACCTTTGGACTTCGCCAGGGACCCTGTAAGGAGGTTTGAAGTTCGCTGCTGAGGCACGCAGGTCGCGGCTCTCCAAGTTAGCCACCAGTGAAGTAGTGGGCAAATAGAGTAGTCAAGCAATCCGAAGTCAGGCCGTGCAGATAGCGAGGTACAATAGGGTCAGGCAGAAACGTAGTCAAACTATCCGGAGTCAGGCCGTGCTGCTAGCGGGGTACAATAGGGTCAGGCAGAAGCATACTGAGCCGGTGTTAAACCAGGAGAGTAATACCAAAGGAGGGCACCAGAGTCTTCCTCAAATAGCTGCAGCCGTAATCCCATTGTTGGCAGTGGATGGGCAGTGATCAGCTGACCGAGAAACACGTCCCGTTGCCTAACAACGGGAATGCTTGCAACTGCGCATGCGCCAGGTGGCTGAAGTGAGCCATCTGTCCCATTGCTAGGCAAAGGGACCCGCCGGGTCAATGGAGTGAAGGTGCGGGAACGGCGCCTGACACCCGCTCTTAGCTGTGTGATGCCGCAAATCACAGCATTGCACAGCAAGGAGCGGGACCAGGTATCACCATGGTGTTAGGTGGCTATAAAATGCCATCAACTTAAGAGAGAAACCAGGACCCAAGCCAACATTCTCATAAAGTCCCAATCTACTAGTCGAAACATCTTCTCAGTAAGTAAAAATACATTTTTTATTACAGTCAGTATTATGGTGAGGATCATTGAAATAAAGTGGCATTAATAATTAGTTGTGATGTTAATGAAGCCACAAAAACATCAAGTGAAACAATAATGCAACTGCAAAACATACTTAATTTTTAGTCATTGGAATTACTCTACCACACATCCTAGACCACTAGCTCTTAACCTACTGTAGTAATGGATCAAACAAGGGCAGCCTACTAGCAGTATATTATCCTGCCAAGTCTGTAATCGTAAATGCAAACATCATCATCATCCATTTATTTATATAGCGCCACTAATTCCGCAGCGCTATACAGAGAACTCACTCACATCAGTTCCTGCCCCATTGAAGCTTACAGTCTAAATCCCCTAACATACACACACACAGACCGAGAGAGGCTAAGGGCAATTTAATAGCAGCCAATTAACCTACCAGTGTGTTTTTGGAGTGTGGGAGGAAACCGTAGCACTCGGAGGAGACCCACGCAAACACCGGGAGAACATACAAACTCCACACAGATAAGGCCATGGCCGGGAATCGAACTCATGACCCCAGTGCTGTGAGGCAGAAGTGCTAACCACTAAGCCACTGTGCTGCCCATAGTCATATCTACGTCTCCCTACCAACTGTATTCTTTTAACCCCTACTACTACATATTGTCATCTATATAATTGCTTCTGTTTCTAACAGTGAATAACCTTAGTGTACTATATGGAAATCAACATTTTTATTTATTAATGGCCTCAGCATCAAGTCTCTAGTCATTGGATGCACCCCACTACACATTTTAGACCACTATCTTTTAACCTGATAATGGATCAAACACCAGGATTTAAATTACTCACCCATCATCATCTATTTATTTATATAGCGCCACTAATTCCGCAGCGCTGCACAGAGAACCCATTCACATCAATCCCTGCCCTATTGGAGCTTACAATCTAAATCCCCAAACACACACACACACAGACCGAGAGAGACTAAGGGCAATTTAATAGCAGCCAATTAACCTACTAGTATGTTTTTGGAGTGTGAGAGGAAACCCACGCAAACACAGGGAGAACATACAAACTCCACATAGAGTTCGATTCATGGTTGGGAATCGAACTCATGACCCCAGTGTTGTGAGGCAGAGGTTCTAACCACTGAGCCCATGTGCTTCCACTTGCAAATTATGTTAATAGACCAGTCAATCAAGAGTCACCAGCAATCATCAGACCCACTGCTCACTATTTAATGCAGACCGGGATTGCTATCACATTAACAATATCCCTGAGTAAGTCCCATATCCATTATAAGGGTGAAAGACATTGGTAAAGCTCCACCGTAATCTGGAGAATCACCTACTATTCATCTCCATTTTATTTTGAACTGCCCACCAAAACAATTGGAGAAATAACTACACTTACTGACCAAGGCTATCAAGCTCTGGAGTGGCTGTATAAACTCCCCTTAAGTCGTACAGGGGAAGCTGACTAGGATAAGATCAGCTTACACGCATTCCAAGCAGGTACGATCACCCCCTTTACACTACCAGGCTGCTGTCATCGGACTTCACCAATTTTTTCATCAGCAGATCAAGTGGCTACACATGCTCTGCTAAACACCGCTGTTAACTAGAAACTCTAGAAATCTGCAAATAGTCCACTAACCCAATCTTCATTAACATCACTGTACACCATCAAGGAGTGGACCCTTATAGACTTTTTTTAAGCTGCACCACGAAATAGGATCCAGTGCTCTATACTTATCTACCAAATAACACTAAAGTAATTTTTCATAATATTACTGTTCTATTGTGACTCTAGTGACTTACTAATTGCTTGTCAGACCTATGGTAAACGCATTGGAAGAACTGCTACAATTCAGACTCCACATTACTTTAAACAACTGTCCTACTCGGGACTTATAGACAGGGCCGGATTAAGGGAATGGAGGCCCCTGGGCTAAGGGGGCCTCCATTCCCCCGTGAGGGCCCCCCGTCATCCGAGCTGCCCGCCCCCCCTGCACTTACCTCCTTCTCCGGCGCACTGTACACTCTTTACTGAGGAGATCTCGTGAGAGTGAGACTCACGAGATCTCCTCAGTAAGGAGACTACAGCGCGCCAGAGAAGGACCGCAGTCAAAGTGCTCAGCGCCCCCGCACCCGACCGATCAATACTGCTGCTGAGCACTTTCAAGGGCCCCCTGGATGCCATAGGCCCCTGGGCTGTAGCCCAGTTAGCCCTATGGTTAATCCGGCCCTGCTTATAGACATATTGTTTCACCATTCTGCAAATATTTGCATATACTAACATGATGGATCTACATATGCTCTGTTGAATATTGTACTGGTACACTTGAAACCTGTTTGGAGTGTCCATACAGACCCTAGCTATATATGTATATGTTATGCAATTGCATTATTGTTCACCCTTGATGTTTTTGTGGTTTCACTAACATCACAACCATTTATTAATGTTACTTTAAATCAATGATCCTCACCATAATACTTATTGTAATAAAAAATTGTATTATTATATTTTCTTTTGTGCCTGGGTACCAAAACTTTTTCAAAAGTCGATCCTAGAGGGTAGGAATCTCCCTCTAACCAAATCTGGTTTCCCCCAACGGCAGCAACAATACACTATTTGAGAAGCGCAACCTCTACTTTTACTGGAACACCTTCTCTGTGCTGACCGATAGGCCCAACGTGGAGTGATGGAGTTTCTTGCTTGGTATATTACATATGGGCAGTAATGTTCATTGTGATAAAAAAAGTTTTAGCCTGTTTGCAAATGGCTTCACATGGATTTTAATGTTCATGTTAAGGATTGAAATTGGTCTATAGCTTGAACAGAAAGAAGTTTCTTTTCCTGTGTTATGAAACTACTGCAATTCATGTGGTGAATGTATGTGGGTCAAGGTTGTGTGCTGAATAAATAAAATCTTCCAATAAACAGTCATAAAGCCACGTGGCCCAAGGTTTTCCACTGTCTGATTTCAGGTTCTTGCCACTCTTTGATAGCTTTTTATTCTCACGAAGCTCCATTACCTTGTTGGTGTGGTGAGGCAGTTTAAGTTGTTTCAAGTACTTGCTAATCTTCAGTGTCATCCCTGCTGGAAGGAGTTTCCCAAGTCTATTACCATGTAAAAAAGATTTATGTTTGTAAATCTCAATAGCTCTATGACAGTGCTGGAAAGACATTGTTTATACTTCAATCCTAGCTCTGTAAATTTGGTGATTTTTACATTAACTAACAACCGGACCTGCTCTGAATTGGGTTCAGTCACACACCTCCTAACTACACCAATTTCAGCCGAACAGTGCCAAATTTAGGGCTATGTCCCTCTGTCCTGCCAAGGGACATATTTTTCTCGCTGGTGGGAATGTTGGGAAAGAGAGATATCTAAAGGGCAGCCTAGTGAGCAGTAACTACGCCCCCATCATGCCGTGGTCACACTCCATCAAGATGTGGCCACACCCCATCAAGATGTGGCCACACCCCATCAAGACGCGGCCACGCCCCCTGTCCCACTGCTGGCACCCCTTGCTGTTGAGTATCAGGGTAAAAATAAAGATATTAGACTGTAAAACTATTATGACACTACAAGTGCCAGCATGCAGTGATAACCAATGACTGCATGCACATGGGGTGCAAGTGCATACTTGCACTTGTTGTACCTCAATATTGACCAATAATAATTGTCCACAAGAAAATAAAATTCACCAATAAAATAATTTCCCCAAATACATACTTACCTAAAATCTTCTTTTTCTGTTGGCCCAATGTAATCCCAATGGGCAGCGTGTAATCCTTATGATCATCATACACTTTCATCGTCCTGCCCACTTTATGACACAAATGGTGTTATAAAGTGAAAGAGACACCTATTTTCTTACCTCCACTCCAAGAGTTCAGGTATGGAAAATAGGCATGTATTCTTTCCCTATAAGAGACGGTATTTAGCAGCTTATTAGCTCCTTTCCTCAGTCATGGCAGAGAAATACTGGGGTTACTAGGTAGGAACACCTGTATAGCAACCCAACAATAACCACTGTTCAACTGCAGGATGTCCGGCATTGAGAGCAGAGGGAATTGCCCACGGCACCAATTTAACCAATAAAAGATAGAACTAAGAGAGAAATAATTATCTGTTTACATAGTACTGAGGTCCTCAAATATTAATGTATATAAAGCAACAGACTAGCAGTACTGCCACTGCTACACTATCAGAATTATGTCCAACTCGGCACCAGCCCCATTGCTCTTTCAGTAGTAGTAGCCTGAAAAACCTCAAATAGAAAACCAAGACTGATTGGGGAGCTAAGAGGGGGGAGCAGGTACTTGCTGGGGGCCCTAGTCTGCTTGTGTAGTGGGAGAAGCCACCAGCCTGGTGTGGCCATGCCCCCTTCTGCAGCTATGGAAGTTGCCCCAAAAGGTTGTTGTCTGGGGGGCTGAAATCCCACTTAGCGGTCGTGGTTGCAACATTGCATACTTCCTAACTGTCCTGATTTCATCAGAAAAGTCACACATTTAGGGCTCAGTCCCACCCTGGGACATGTTTGTCCCATGAGTGAGAAAGGAGATATCTAATATACAGCAAAGCACTTTACAGCGCTAGGCAGCCCTCTGGCGACGTGGCTACGCTCCCTGCCCCGCTCCCTACGACGGACATGTTGGGAGGTACGGCACTGTGACTCCAGCATCTCTCAGCCGAAACAGGCGGTCCATGGAGTTAAATAACTGAAAGACAGATTGTGGGGGGTATTCAATTGACCGCAAGTTTTGGGTTTTTTCGCAGTGTTAAAGAAAATAAATAAAATCACACGCGGGTTTTTAACTGCTATAGCGACCGTTTTTAGTTAACGCAACGTGAAAACTCATGCAATTCAATTGAAAACGAAGGAACGCTGCTCCCGCGCGTTAATCATTTTTTAAGGGAGTATTTAACGCAGTCATATATAACACAAAAAAAAGGATTGGCATACATTGTCATATATTAGATTGCATTACACAACATTCAATATTAATAATATCTACATTACAGTACTTTCTTTAGCATATTTTTTTATTTGACTAATTTTTACTATAGAATCATCTATACATATCAAAACACATTAGTACATAAATATTTGTACCAAAAACATACATAAATATATTTAATTACTGATTTTTTTAATGTTTTTTTTTCCATTATTTTTTCATAAGAAAGTCAACTTTTGCATGTTAGGCATTACAGATAAACATAGTTTTTTGTTTTTTTTCATTATTATATGATTTCAAATAGTTTTCTTAGTTTTTTTTATTTTTTATCACACCCCAAAGAGGTGCGAGATAAAACAGCATATTGGACTGTTTAATGCGTCACAACTGAATAGCTTTTAATGCGGCTGCCAATTGCACACCCTATACTTTCAACAGACCTTCTACTGGAGCGCGAGAGGACCGTTTCATGAAAAAAAAAAAAAGGAGCGTTAAAAATGGAATTGAATAAAATTCCAAATGAAATCAAAGTCAGGCCGTGCAGGTAGCGAGGTACAATAGGGTCAAGCAGGGTCAGGCAGGTGTTAAAAAAAACTTGCGGTCAATTGAATACCCCCTAAGAGGGTAAAATTATATATGACACACGGTGAACATATCCTTAGTTTCATCAATGGAAACAATCGGCCTGGATTATTATGACTAATAAAAGAATGGTGTGAGCAAATATTGCATCTTCAATACTGTATTTATTTTATTAATTCATTATATTCCAACAATGTTTCCAAATAATGATACTATAAGTTGCCCTCCCTTCCTTTTGGGTTTTATAAAAAGTCAAACAGCAAAAGTAAAAAAAATAAAAAATAAAAATAAATAATTTAATTCTTGCACAAGGTTTTGTAAGCGCACAGTAAGCTAACATCATATGTATAGCAGCTAGTTTACCATAAGGCACCTTCCTTGCAAAGCTGCTTCTGCATCACTGACCCTTCTCTGATTTGAGTCTTTACAAAGTTTTAAATTCTGGATCCTACCATTATATGATGGGGGTGTTCGGAGGCCACAAATCTCAGTTTTCAGACTACTACTACCAATCCTACTTCAGATTACTACCTTTCTGTTTTTTTTTTTAATTGAATAAACAGATTATATTCGGTGTTGTATGATCAGTTACAATTATAGTCTCCGTGTTCTAGTTATATTAACACTTACCTGAATAAAACACCCCTCTTGACAGCTTTCTGTTTGAGGAAACAAACAAAGTGGCTTCTTAGAGCTGTTAGAACAACAGTGTCTCCAGATTTATGACCATACTGTAACATTAGCGGACATTTTCTTAAAGACCAGAAATTAGCTGAGGCAGATCTAAGACTATTACTCCTGTATGAGAGACAGGGAAGTTAAACTCAGTTCGGTCTCTAGTGAACAGAGCGGCGCTGATTTACTTCCTTGGTACTTGGTAAGCTGTCTGTTTAAAACTGATTTTTATAGCCGGGCTGTATGTTTTGCAAAAGCTGAGATACTTTTGTGTTAGCAATATGCACGCACATTTTTCCCCTTGACATATCACCTCAGACACCAGTTTGATATTATTAAGTTTGCTTTCTTTAGCTAAAGTTGCACTAAGTTATCAAATGTGTTTGAGAAAAAAATAATAATTTGTTTCGTCTAATACTATAATTAGAAGATTGGACTTTTGATGCATTCTGTGATATTGTCAGGTGTATGTGGATCTGTCATATTGAAGGCATACAGTATACATCTGAACCCCAGTGTAACCATAAATCAGTGCTGCCAACTTGATTTTTTTTGTTTTAATTACCCGTGTTACTATGTGGCTGTGAAGCACTAACTGTCTTTAAACATGATAGGTTGTGCAAGAAATAAAATATTTAACATGAGTCTTATTTAGGAAAGATATACTTTCTGCACACCTCCCTCCTGTCCTGATTTAGACAGGGAATTCCGTCCAGGACAGCTTTGTCCTGCGGGTGAGGAAGTTGCCAATGGACCGCGCAGTAATGAATGGGTATTAAGAGCAAAGGGGGTGGTTAACGTCAAATGTAACATGACCGTGCCTCCATCATGATATTAAAAAGCTTACCTTATATGAAATGGTAAAAAGTAAATACAGTGCACAACAGGTCCAAATGTCCAGCACACTATCCTGTCTCCATCATATATAGTCCTATGACCATCAAAATCATATGCAGTCCTAAATGCCCACCAAGTAAAACTGCTTGCCTGTCATATGCAGGACATTGCCCAGTATAGTAGCCCCATGCTAACAGCCCATTATGATGTTTTTCAGTCCCATAATGGCAATCGAAAGCTCAGCCAACTGACTATTCATCCTTGAGCCTCCGACTTTGTGCTACTGCCACTCTAGTTGTTAGGCCAGGAAGAAGGATACATATGCCATCTGCAGCATGTGAATGTGCTTGGCACCATAGACTTGTTTTGCCTGTGTCACTACAGCATCATGTAACTATAGTGTAGATACACAGAATTGTGCTCCGCTCTTTCTGGTCTCACTCTTGGCATTGGAATTGGAGATGGTAGCTATATTAAGGCAGCGGTTCCTGGTAAAGGAAAAAAATCACTCTAGTCATGGTGCCATTCCCCAGGGCACTACAGCTGTTTTTTTCCAGGGTTCTCCATGGATTGTCTCACAGGTCAGGAAAAAACCTGAACCTGTTTGACACTATAGAGGGGTCGGATGGAGAACCAGAAGCTACAGTCATGGAGAATGTGGCTTCTACCTGGTCCTCCCCCACTCACCTTAACCCTTTCTAAACTGAACCGAAAAGGTTTGCCAGATCAGGCAGCAATACAACTTTATGTTATACTGGTCGTTATTCCTGCTTTTAAAAATTGTCTCTGTTGTGTACCCAAAATTGTCTTTAACCCCTTCACTGCTAAGGGCGAGTGGGACTCATACTCCATGACAACGAAGGGTGAAGAAAATCCCCCCCCCCCCCAATCACGGTTGCTTTTGGCACTACGGTACTCTTGTTTGAAAGAGGTACTTCTTACTGGGGCTTCTTCTGTCAAGCAATGATGCCCTTAGTAGATACTTGTGATCACTAGACAATATCCACGTGCTTATCATTTCCCGGCTGGACTACTGTAACCTTCTCCTCACCGGCCTCCCCCGCTCTCGCCTTGCCCCCCTTCGTTCTATACTCAATGCGGCTGCGAGGCTTATCTTCCTTTCTCGCCGCTCCTCTTCTGCCTCCCTTCTCTGCCTTGCCCTACACTGGCTCCCCTTCCCTTACAGAATCCTTTTTAAACTTCTTACCCTCACCTACAAGGCTCTCTCCCACTCCACTGCCCCTTATATCTCCAATCTCCTCTCCATCCACACTACCGCCCGGTCCCTGCGTACGGCCAATGACCGTCGCCTCTCCTCCACTCTGTTCACCTCATCCCACTCCAGAATCCAAGACTTCTCCCGAGTTGCCCCCCTCCACTGGAATGACCTCCCACGCTCCATCCGTTTGTCCCCTAACCTATGCTCCTTCAAACGGGCACTCAAAACTCATCTCTTCCGCAAAGCCTACCAGCCTTCCACCTAACCCTCTCTCCACCCTCACTCTCATCACTTAGCTCCTCCTCAGTAGAGGGGAGCGCCTGCTCCCCTCCTCCGACACCCTCTGTGCCTGCCGTCTGTCTACCCTCCCTATAGGATGTAAGCTCGTATGAGCAGGGCCCTCCTCCCTCCTGTCTCTCTACCTTCTCTTCTGCTCCAACCTCCATATATTTGCCTTGCCTGGAGCCTCTGAAGTCTTGGTACTACTCGTTTATCGTTTTGTACTGTTATTCCCTGTACTGTCCATTATTTGTATTGTGTACGGCACTGCGGAAACCTTGTGGCACCTTATAAATAAACGATAATAATAATAATATACCCATTACACTACAGAAAATAATAAAATAGATGGTAAACATGAAAATTTCCAGTAAAAAAATTAAAATTTGGTACAATTGTTTCCAGAAGACTTTGATTTATTCAGCAAGGTACAGTAATGTAATGTGCACATTTTCCATACGTTCATTTAGTAGATGTATGAAAAGCTCAATTTTTGTGATATTTTTCAACCTTCTGCAACCAATGTGCCTCCAAGTCTTGGATATGAAAGGACCCAATGGTGTTTTTGGAAAATACAAAGTGTTCTGAAAAAACAGGTATAATTTATGTGAGTATTGGACAGAAAAACAACTAACATTGATGTTGGAATGTGACCAAGCCCAAAAAATGCCATAATTGACTTAGCACAGAGAGTGGACCCCCAGCAGGGAAGGGGTGATTTATCACCTGTAGTCCTGGGGCATTCCCATGCAGGTGGTTTCTCTACCATACATGTCCCGGGGAGCAGAGTAATAGGATTTTGTTCAGAAATTAAAGCAGATTAGTTTAATGGCTATAATTTATAAAGATTAAGCCATCAATCATATTTTTAGCAGGATTCTATTAAACAATGTCTTCTCATAAAGGAATGATTATTAGTATTAGTGATGTTTCATGGAGTTATGTTGACATATATCTGCTACCCTGCGACATTAGGAGCACATGATGAATGATCACATGATCTGTTACGTGCAAACATCACATTGCTTTAATTTCCCCGAGCCCCATTTTAAAGAATTATCACTAATGAAAGCCTGAATGATCTTATTTTCATGCAACAGAAGTTGCGGTTGGCAGCTAACGAGGTCTTATTATAATCAGGTGGTACAAATCCATTTTCAGAGCAATAATCATAATAGAGTCTATTTAGGAAAACTGGTTTCAGACAAAAATGTAGAGCATAATTTGCTAGATGAGCTTAAATGTAGTCCTCAGAGCTCCTCATTGTCTAGTGTCAATTATTCAATTAGATCCCATCCGCTTTTGTACCAGAGCTTGAAGTACATTATACATGTTGAAATTTCAGGAAAGAGTACAGAGGCTCGGTGCAGTGTCATACTGCTGTGAATTTCATTATTTCAGATTTTGTTTTTAGAACAGGGATTTGTCCACTTTTTGGGCCCCCACTCTATGTAGCCACTTTGTGGAGGTCTCCCCCATTGGGATCCCCGCTGTTTTTTTATACAATTTGTTAAAATGTAAATTGTGATAGAGTATTTTCATTCTTTTATAACAAAGGGCAACAGGGTTTTTCCAAATCTAAATGTTTACCTGCAATGAGGGTTACTTAATAACATTGTCTATAGGTGCAAACTCACATTAAAGCTATAACAACCAATCAGAAATTTGATTTATTTGTCAAATTTGCAGTAGATAGATAAAAGATTAATTGCTATGCAAATGTGAAACTTTGAGCAATGTTAATTGGAGGCTTCTAGACATTGGCAAAATAGAAAGGCCGTATAAGATCTGCGAAATTGTATATTGTTAATTTTTTTTAATGAATATATTATTTACAGCTGTATCCGTAGCTTTATAGAAAAGTCCTTGTCTTTATTCAAGCATTCTATATATTTACGTCTTAGTTGTTACGCTTTGTGAGGTGGTTAAGTGGGCAGTCAAAAGTGTCTCTGCCAAAAAAATAAAATACTCAGTACATTCCCGCAACCCCTTATCCGCCAGGCATGTCCCCTCGTTGAGCTTTGTAGGCAGAACCTGCACTTTCATTAATGTATGAAGACAGTGTTGGGACCTGCTTATTGGTGGTAAGTGCTGCTGTTACCGTTCCTAGCTGGTTTATAGCATCTTAATTCTGCTGTACAGTTTTATGTGAAGGGAGAAATAGGTTAAAATAAATGCCAGAATGTACTTATATATGGATTACACGAATATAGAATATACAAAGATAACTGAGCTGGTCTTTGACCAGTGCCGGTTACTGTGGGTTATATTAGAAACCTAGCGGCTACAGGAGATGGGAAAGACAGAGTGGCCGATTCAGCAGATGTTTACTTGGAAATGTATTTTTGTCAAGGACATTCGGTTTGAATATTGTTTTTAGCCAAAGGCTAATTTATATTTAATTAGAATGGACATTTTAATTTTCCCAGACGGAATAACTTGGTGAAGTGCATACAAAGCTCCACTTTAAAGTGAGATGAGCCCAAAATGCCACATCACAAAAAGTCAAGGTGGACTGCACTATTATGGCGTTATGCACCCTTGACCTATTGAAACCTACATGCACTAATAGGAAAAACAGAAGCTGAAGGATTGGAAAAGGGAAAAGCTGCTACTAACAATGTTGATATCTCAGAAATTGGTGGTATTTCTAGTGATGGGAGCATCCCCTTGGAGTTATAGGGATTTATTCCATTCCCCGAGATGAGCCACCAGACATCATGGTGAGTACGTACTCAAACATCGCTGAGTTTTCTTTGCGTCTCTATGGGATGAGAAGAAAGATTAATGAAGATAGATTGCTGCAGAATGCCTTCATGACTGTTCAGAGGCACTCCATGGCACATCATGATAGTATGAAGGTAAGCATGCAGTGGGAAGAAGCTTTGAAGCACTTAGATAGTGAGAAGTGCAGGGTCTTCCAGCAGCACGGAGTAGTGATGTGAGGCTCCTGTCAAACTGATGTCATATCTAATATATAAATGCTTAGTGGGGTCTGTCTGTCTGTGTGTGTGTGTGGAAAAAAAAACAAAAACAAGTTGCAGCGCCACCTGCTGGGCAGAGTTATACACTGACCTACTAAATTCTTAGTGTGTGTGGGGAAAAAATTTCAAAAAGGGCTGAAATTTGGTAGGGCTCAAACTCATTTTCGTGAGGTAATTTTACCTCATGAACACACATGTGTAGAGGCGTGCGTTAGTGTGTGTGTGTGTGTGTGTGTGTGTGTGTGTGTGTGTAAAAAACTATTTTCTCAGAAAGGGCTCATCCAATTGACCTGAAATTTGGTATACTGACATTATTTGACAAAAAAATTAGAATAGTCAAGTCAACTTCCATCATCCCCCCTCCCCCCCGTGGGAGGGGTAGTAAAGGCTAAATTTACGAGTTGAGGGGTCAAACTCATTTTCGTGAGGTAATTTTACCTCATGAACACACATTAAAAAGGCCGCTTGCGTCGGGAAGTAACGCTCTTCCCCTGAGGAGGCCTGGGCTAGTTCCAAATGCATGACAAGAACCTTTTTAAGACCTTAAGTAGCTTGATTTGACTAGAATGCATGAGTATCATGCACGGGTTAACTTGTGTATATATATATATATATTTATATATATATATATATATATATATATATGTATGAAACAAAGTTCATACGTCTCAGAACCCTAGCACCTTGCTAGTCTTTGTACTTTATACATAGCTAGAAATATTCCACAATTTTTAATAACTTTAGCTACATCAGTCCCTGTCCTAGTGGAGCTTACTATCTAATTTCCCTATGCTAGAGGTTGCCTATGCCTGATATAAGTCTTCTAGCATCTAGACAGGGCTCTTTTTCATTACTCATTTACAAGTAATTTCCTGCTGTATGATTACACAGCGCTGGTAATAACTAAAAGTAATTTTGTTCAGCAGCCAGTGAATCAGAGAAACAAATGTTACTGTGGTTCAGAGTGGATTCATGCTGTCGCCAGAACAGCAAGCACTGACTTGGAATATCTTTCCCAGAAGCTCCCTCTCTGCAGATCTTCTGTTCCAGTACTTCTTGTGCTTTTAGGGAATTTTACGTACGCAGGCTTTTATCTTCATTCCTTCAGCAGCACGAGATGCCAGCACACTACTGTGGCTGTTCCTGCCTTTGTTTCATTGACATCTCATTTCGTCATTTTAGTTTTCGCTCCAAGTTCATATCTTACCAGCGCAGACTCAAAGGTTGACAGCTGCTAAATTCCCACGTGAAGACAGTGGGAAACAATAAAGCAAACAGCTCTTTTGGGAGACTCAGTAAAGGAGGGATTACAAGAAGTGTAGGCTGAACACTACACTTGTTTTTAATTATTATTTGGGAAAATGAGTCATACTTTACTGTCATCTTATCTGTCAAGAAACTGACTGCATGACTCCGTGTATCTTATTGTATGTATATATGATCTAAGCATGGGCTGTCCAACGGGTGACCTCAAATTGGATCCACATACCAACCTAACACTATTGACAACCTCAATACACTCTGTTATATTACATCATTTTTGTTACAGTATTTGGCTGAGAGCCCATAGTTATGAGAGAAATGTGTCTCTGTTCATTTATATACTTGAGCAGCATATATTTAAGTAGTTCTGATATTAATTTATAAAGCACTAACATATAATGCAGCACTGTATATTGAGGGCATGTAGATAAAAACAACTTTATATATAATGACATAAAACATAGGGTAAAGGTCGCCCTGGCCATATGAGCTTACAGTGTAATAGAGAGAGTAGTTCTTGCCACATGTAGCTGAAGTGGGGACCGTAGATCTCCTTGTGTGGCAGGTGTATATAGCTAGTTTTGGCAGTATTTATCCACCTAGTTTTCCTGCGGTGTCATTTTAACAATGTACTTATGTTTCAAGATTTCAGCTCCAGTAGTTAATGGGTAACAGTCATAGCTCTCCACAGTTTGCTTCCATGATTACTGCTATTGCTAAGGAGTGTCTGTTATTCACAAGTTATCTGCCAAATGGCAACAACAAGTATGTCTTCAACTTCATCTGCTGATTTCAGACAGAATTCCTATTATAAGTATCAGAGGTTATTGCAGTTCTCGTTCCCAGCAAAACTTTGTTTTTTAAATTTTGTTTTTTAATCTCTTGCAAAATGCAAATGTCCATTCAGGCTGGAGTAAGGATAGATAGCAGGCATTTCATAGTGCTGGCATGTAACACAAACAGGTAAGCCATAAAAAAGGATTAATCCTCTTACTTATGTGTATTAGCGAAGTATCTAATTGGGAACATAGTATATACGGCAAAATGCATTTTGCCAAATAGTTATTATTATTGTTGTTGAAGATGGCGCCACAATGCTTGACAGTAGTAAAACAGTGCGTACATGAAGCATGGACACACAAGACAGTCAAAATAAATGCAGGTGTAAAAACATAGGATAGGGGTGTCCTGAGAGAGCTCACAGTTTAGTGGAAAAATAACAACTGAGACAAGGGCAGTAAGTGTGTAAGTGACAATTGGAACAGTAGGGTATGAGTGGGTTTTTAAAGAACATTTAAAGGTTTGAAAGCTGATCGGGCGTAGTAGGAATCCAATAAGTTGTCTGCATGGTAGAAGGATAGTAGGGGGAGTGAGAGGTGGTTATCAGCCAATGCACAGGTCAGAGGCGGATCTAAGAGGGAGAATATTGCGAGATGAGATCTCAGATGTATGAAGGGGTGGTGTTGAGGGCTTTGTAAGTGATAGAAAGTGATTTGAATTGGATTCTGGAGGATATGTGGAGCCTTTGTAGGGATTTGCAAAGTGGTGCAGTGGCTATGTGGCAACAAGAAAGGAAGATCAGAATTTAGGATGGATTGAAGTTGGGATAGATGTGTGAGGGGAAGGCAGATAGAAGGATGTTGCAGTAGTCGCGGTGGGAGACATTGAGAGCATGGTTAAGAGCTTTGGTTGAATCTCTGAGTATGTGTAATAATCCTAATGAAAATCTCCTTTAGAGTTAGAACCTTTTCTCAATATGTAATAGCTGGAAAGACTGGAGAGAATATGTCAATGAGGGGAAGTGGATCCGCCATTGAGCCATTCTAGATTTTAGTTTGTGATGGTCCAGAGAGTCAAGTAGATAATTGTTATAGAATGAAATGGATTTATGTTTAGGGGAAGTAGAGATTAGCAATGTGTCTCGGGAATTATTGTATTCCGAGTCAGAAAATACTCAGAACCAAAGAGTACACTATATGACAATTAGCTAACATTTGGGCAAAGGTGTACTCTTTATTTTTTATTTTTTTAGCTAGGTCAATCAATGTGTTATTTGCTCTAAGGCCGGCGTTACTCCAAGTTATAAAGGGGTGATCAGTTTTACATTCTTGAAATTCAGTGTTTTTAAGAAGTGATAAGTGTACCGAGTGCAAAGTGATTCTGAATAGGTCAAAATGTTTGCGTAGATATCAGGAGTGGGTTGCCTAAAATGTGTTGTGTGATTTCATGACCATGTGAGTGTAAAAAAAAATAATCCGGTTCATATCAGTAAGTATCAGTAAGGACATTGCTTTCTTAGACTGTGCAACCAATACCTCAAGTAGCAGAGGAGTCATGCATAGTTTTAATGTCGTACATTAGGGAAGTTAAACCACTGTTAGATTTTAATTGTTGAAGCTTATCAGTGCTTATTCTTGGCCTCTTGCCTTACCAAATTATAAAATGGAATGCTGAGTTGACATGGTTGGATCTCCGTTCAAGATTAACAGATGCAACACTTGGTTATAGTACATTAATTTAAGGAATGTAATCATTTAATAAGGTTGACTCTAACTAAGAAGGAGAACTTAAGATAATGCAACTGATATACTACGAATTGCACACTTTATATTAAAATTGTATACATTGGATGGATCAATGGATGTTTATGAAATTAAATGTCCAAATATAATGGTATTATGCCAACTTTATGTGGGAGGTTTGGCTCTGGTGCGAGGGGGTAGGGGTTAGGGGAGAAGGGGCACCTGATATTTGTGTAGCAGGATAGCTATAGATTTGTCAAGATTGGCAGAAAGCCATAATCCTCTTTTAAATGCTTCAGTCTTGACCATTAAAGGGAAGAACAACAGTGAAGGTTATAACTGTAAAGTAAAGTAAGATCTGTTTTGCTGAATTGTTTGAAACAGAGAAAGGAGAGTGGGTGTTATGATATTATTTTTTTATGGTTTTGAAATATTCCTCAGAGAATCCATTATGTGCTTTACATGCCTGTAAGCTGGTTATATTGGCATTAATTTCATATGATAATAATTTTGGAATAAAGCTCCACCTTTTGGCATAAAGCTTAAATTTCGGGAGTTTGGCATCTGGATACACATATATGCTAGTTTCGTGCAGATCACATGATTCACAACCGTTTCTTTAGATATTGCAAGAGTGTGTACACTCCCAGGATCATGGTTTATCGTACTAAAACACATCGCATCTGATGATTTGACTTTCTAAACTTCCTAAAAATCACCACTGATGATGGAATGTTGTCGGGCACATGTGGAAGTGTGTACGCACTCGCGGCCAGCAGCGTAGATCTGTGACCCTGCAGGAGAGAATGAATAACACAAGTGATCTCTAGCCTTTTTGGGGTTGGTAAAAATAAGCATATGTCCATTGTTTGTCCCTTTGTTTGGCTGGAGAAAGTGGGGCAAAGCGTTTCATGGTCAAATATATATCTGCATACTGGGGTAATCTCCCTTTGCCTGTGAAAACATGGCAGAAACATCTTTGAAATTGAGAATGTTATTATCCCTTACCCATAGCTGTCTTGAAATTACTATCTGCCAATAAAATTATTTCCTTGGCTATGTAATGGATGAATTTCACAATAACAGGCCTCAGCCTCTCATTGTTTCTCTTTCTTGGCCTAGGCAGTCTCTTTCTAAGGGGTAGAAGAGCCATTATTTATGCGACAGTCCCTAGGGATTTCTATGCATAGGTACCCAAGTAGACTATTGCCTATAGCTGGGTACACACTACACGGTTTTCGTCCAATAATCGGCTCAATCAGCCGACATACGACCGCTCGTTCAAAAGTCGGGTCAGTGTGTGCAGTGACACGATGGTCGAAAGTCTGCCCAAATGGACGATTGTCGCCTCATTTGGTTGGTCGTACCGTTTAATATTTTCGTTCCAATCTCGTTTCCGCTGTGTAGTGTGTATAAACTTCTGACCGATCCACAACAGTGAGTACGAAATTACAGTCATTGCTCACGACAACATGGCTGTAAAAAGTCGCTAAAGGGACGTCCGCTCTTCCCTTTATCGTCCTAAACAAGGCTAGTGTGTATGCAGTCCATGGACCGAGCGATCAGACCATCGATCGAATGTAAAATCGCTCGGCATAAAAAGTTGGTCGCAATTTCTGTAGTGTGTACCCAGCTTATGATTGACTAGAATCCCTATAAAGCAAAGGGTAACAGTTTTCAAAACTGAGGAATTGGTTGGTTTTTGCTCGTGATTTTATGATATTCTGCAACACGAATACAGTGTCCTCCATATCACTGGCTCATTGTCCATGGCTGGCTATTCTGGTAATGTGGGACTCTATTTTGGCTATAGCATTGTCAAAAGAAGCTTTACAAGACCTCAAATGTTTTATCAAATATAGGCATAATGTTCTGAGACATTTTCTTCCTGCAATGGATGGAGCCCAAATAGATGTGATAGATGAGCTAATAGAAAAGGTAAAATCCTGTTGTGAGCGAGAGCATTCATTGTACAGTTGGGAGGGGGCTGCAGGTTTGTGTTTACTATTTCTACAGCAACTGGTTTAACTGACTGTTTATTGGAAACAGACTAGTGAAGATACTTATCCATGACTTGAAATGGGATAGAAGTCACTAGCTCCTTGTAGCGTTATACAGAGCAAATAGTGCAACACATCGCCAATCTCCCTCATCTAGAAACAATAGTTATATTATATGGTGCATTGTGGGGATATGCAGAATGCTGGTACCTTAGTATGACCATTGGTTACTGAATTTCTATGGTTAACCTAGTGCTATCCATGAAAACTTCTACAAAAATGAAACTTGAACAGTTTTGTCAGATCAAAATAATTTGTACAGAATCTGCTTTGTTACTATACAAAGGTTTTTGTTTAAAATAAAGTTTACACACAGTTATCAGATTTAGGGACGGTATAAATCAATTATGTAGATAAAATGCCATAGGTTTTGAATCTGCAAAATTGGTTTTAGGGGGCATGACTACTTTAAATAGGTGGCATGGTATTAATTATCAGCATGGATCATCATGGAGTCTATCTCACAGTTTTAAAACATTGTATTGCTATTCCATTATTGAGTAATCACAGGAACATTCTGTTTTTATTGTAATGATTATTTTTGTGCTAAGGTTACACATGGTGAAAGTAATCAAATCGTCAGTCCGCGAGATAAGTCTAGGAACAGGAAGCAATTTGCTGTAGAACACTGGTTACAGTAAATTGAGGTCACATTTGAAATAACACAATTTCATAGCTTTAGTATCACATTTATTACATTATATTGAGAATAGTGGATAATGATGACATTCATCCAAGATGGCTTCAAGTGTGTGTACATAATACTTTGATCTTCCTGATCTCGCTGCAATGTAACCTTGTCAGACCAATGTCAGAGCTGTAATTATAGATTAAAGTCATTTTTATATCTTGGAAATCTAACTGCTAAATGGAACATTTTAAAAGCAAAAGCACTTAGTAGTGTTAGTACTATATAAGGGAATAGTCTGAAGGAAATGTTGATAATATTTATCCAATTAGTTAACAGTGATGTTTTTATTTTTTAAGGTGAATTGGACTAGGGCTTGAGCATCTTATCGTATTCAATTTGCATTTCCTGCTTTTCCGGAATGTCTGTAGCCAATCGGATAATCTGAGTGTTTATAGCAGTACAGGGTATTTCAGTAGATGAGTGTGGTGATATTGTTGGAGGACGTGAGCTGCCCACACATGTTATTATATTACTGAGAACATAGGTGCATATGACAATAGTAGTGTCATTAGGAGGGAGACGGTGGTGAGCAGGAAGCCACAGCCAGATATGGATAGTGATTTGAAGCTCCTGTAAGATTGATGCTGGCAGATTATGGTATGAAATGCACATTTATATGAAATAAAGTTCATACATTCAACTTGTTTGCCTCGACTTGTTGTGTGGGGCTCACTGCAGAATTCTTTGCTAGGTGATCTGAAGAATTCCAAACTCAGGATATGCCTGTCTCACATATAATCATCAATGTTTTGCTTGCTGGTGGAGAGGGGATTAGAACATTTGTGTGTTACCACAAAGTTAGCTGCAGCCACACAAGGTGGACACATCTAGAACTCTAGATTGTAAACTCTGGTGGGCAGGGTCCTCTCTACCTATCATCCCATATCTGTCCACTGTCTGACTCCCTTGTACGTCCGGTCATGTCTTTTGCTGCACTCTGTGTGAGTCCCCATTGCATTACTCACACTAATCTGTGCTACTTATGTGTATTACCTCATCTATTTATTACTTGCTTCTGTATGCAGCGCTACGGAATCTGTGGTGCCTTACAAATAAATAAATAATAATAACTCCCTGATCTCTATGGTAAATACATATTTTGCACTCAATAAAGCGCAGAACAGACAAGAAAATAGAACATGCTACAATCTATGTACACCCTACCTTGATAAGGTGAGGTAGAGTAGTCTAGACTACATGTGCAGCTCTAGGGAAGGCTGTCATAGATAAGAGTAATCCGCAAAAATCAGTGTGCCTGACTTTTGTAGGTTTTGAACAGGTATTTCTGATAAGCATTTAATGGTTGACTTTTTACATATGTACTTACTGTGAAGTGGTCAAGCATTAGAATTAAAACAGGTTTGTTCCATCCTGAACTATACATTTATTTAATCTATCAATTGAATCAAACAATAAGGTGTATCATTCTCTATGGGGTGACATATTTGCTTATTTTAAAAATTGGGGTAAACAAGCAATCGATAAATGTTTTTTTTTTATGAAGCACATTGGATGCGCATTGCAAAACGACTTCTGCACCAGCGTGTTTAGGTGGTGCGCCCAGCGCACTTCAAGGAGCTTGCCTCTTCTTTACTCTCAGAAGATGCTTTAGCACACTGTAAGCGTACCTACATTCACAGGGAGGTGTAAACATCAGAGGAGGAGCCGGCACACTCTCCTCCACCCAACAAGCAACGGCCTTTACGATCTCATTTTTCATACTACTCAGCAAAATCTGTAATACATTGTTAATCTTGAAGGGGAAGTTCATTTTTATAAAAAAGTGGCCTCTCATATAATAGTAATGGAGGGTAGTACATATACCAAACCAGAAGCTGCTGAGAGCTATTTGTGCTGTGTGTTCGAGCAGGAGATTCCATCCAACCATCTCCCATAGAGCGCAGTAGAAGTGCCTCTCCATGCGCTGTATACCCGGGAACGCCTCACAGCAGCTTTGGGTAAAGAGTGGCTCCAAGGGGGAGGCAGATCCCTATTTGCTACATGGGGGGCAAATTAAAAAGAACTTTAGTAAACATCTCCCTTTACACTGTACTGCAGTGGATAATGCAAGCGAATATTGACTATAGTCATCCATCACTTAACTATTACTGTGTTAGGAGCTGTCCCTTGATCGCGATGGCTCTCTGTTTCTTCTGTTTTCTTCACTGGCTGCCGGTCTGTGTGTGTCCCAGCTGTTTACCCAACAGCAGGATGCTTCTTCCATGATTTACTGCTGCTAATCACTGCAGAGGGACTCATTCTGAGCACACCCTAGAATTGGCCAATTGTACTTTAAATTGCAAGGAGGGCTTTGTTTTGGACCCTTCTTCCTTGCTGCCTGCCCTGACCTTTTGGCTTGACCTTAGTATCACTGTTTGCTGCCTTCCCACTGTCACACACTAGGCTCTCAGGTTCTGTCACTTACCTCTTCGCTGCCATTCCAGGTTGTCCCTGCAGTCCTCAGGCTCTGCTGGTTTCAGACCTATCTGTAAGATGCTGTCCAGTCTGTTTCCACTCCAGAATCACAGTATGGGTGTGGCCATCTTGGATTCGGTCACATGATTCCCCTCACCCAATCAGGTGATAATAGCCTCCAGTTCAGATTCCCTCCAAAACCAGTCCATGGGAGCTGGCATCTTGGATATAATCACCTGATCTGTTAGGGCTCACGCCCCAGGCATCAGCTCCTAGAACCGCTTCAGAGGTCTTCGCCTATAGGAACCAATTTCTCGTAGAACTTTATGCACTCACAGGTACTCTGATGCCCCCAGGTCTTGTACTCTAGTAGTGGGAGCTGATACCTGAGAACGTAGCGCTGGTGTAATACAGAGGTGGAGTGAAAGTCCCGGCAAGGAGTATATGTAGCCGGTAATCATCATCATTTATTTATATAGTGCCACTAATTCCGCAGCGCTGTACAGAGAACCCATTCACATCAGTCCCTGCCCCACTGGAGCTTGCGCAATGACAGCGTGTGGGTCCAGGCCAGAGGTCTAAAAGGTCCCAGGAAAAGTAGCAGTGTCGAGATCCAGGCTAAGGGGTCAGGGTCACAGGCAAATATGAAGAGTCAAAGTCCAGGCAAGAAGTCAAGGGTCACAGGCAATCCACAAAGTCAATATCCAGGCAAAGGTCAGCAATGGTAATCCAACAAAGAATAGAGGGCAATGAGACAGAACACAGCAGGGTAGTGTGCATGTAGCAGGGACTATAACCGGCAGGGAGGGCTTGTCCCTTCCTGCCTTATAAATGAATACGGGCCAATGGGAGATGTCCTGCACAGCAGGAGGAACTTAGCCCAGCTGGGCTATAACAAAATTATACGCGGTGCTACTAGCTGAGAGCGTCCCGACCGTTGCCTAGGCAACGGCCGGGACCAGGGGGAACTGACATCCCGGTCGTCATGAAGACGGCCGCGACGCAGAGCCTGCAGGGGAAGTGAGTCGTGGCCGTGCCCTGAGCCGCCGCGGCTCATAACACCATCTCAGCAACTTGGAGTGCTGCTTCTACGCAGCTGATTGCAGTCTCCAATCAGGAATCAAAAACAACTATAAAAAAAACTTCCTGGAGTCCTTACCTGTTGCCAGTGCAACTTTGTATTTCAGACACCAACCTGGTTCCCAGCAGTTTGCTATCTATCTTGCTCTGACAGTTCAGTCTGCATTCTGGCTCAAGTCCGATTCCAGCAATCTGGTTCCATCCACTATGGTTCCATTCCGGTTACAGCAATCCTCTTCCTGCATTCCAGTTACAGCATTCCGTTTACAGTCCAGTTGCAGCATTTTGTTTACAGTCCGGTCCAGCAATCCAGTTCCTGTTTGCTCTCCCCTGCTAGTGTAATCACCATCTGCACCAGTCCATTCACTACATGCAGAGGAACATTATTAGGCCACCCAGCTTTGTCCACGTACTCACCAGTCCAGCTCCAGATCGTCAGGCGTGACACCCACGACCATTTGCATCTGTATTGGTTATCCCTTGTACACCACCTGGTATACTATTCCTCCAGTCTCCGTACATCACTGCTACCTGATTCCTGAGATAAACTTTTACAACTTTTAAAGTCCTGGGGTCATCTGAGTACCTGTGAGAATATCTCTTATCTACAGGAATAGCAACTTGCTATAGGCGCACTTATCTCATGTCCTGTTCTTAAAGTTTATTCAGGTTTCCAGGGGGAGCTATAAAATTGTAACTGACCCACTGGGAAAAGAAATACCCATGGCGTCTGGACCGCCCAGTCCCACTCAGATTCTGGCTACCCGGATACAAACACTTTCTCTAGTGATCAGAAGCTCTTTGTTTGTTTGTCGGCCCAGGAAGAGGCCCCCAGAGCTTCCCAAGAGCTTCCCAAGTGACTGATGGCTCAGTAGTGGAACCTAACATGAACCTCCCTGATCATTTCCCTGGGGAAAGAAATTTGTTCTGGAACTTCAAGGAGCGTTGCAAATTATATTTTAGATTAAGGCCTAAGTCTTCAGGATCAGAACAGTGAAGTAAAAGCATTACCTCCTTACTCCAGGAAGACCCCCAAATGTGGGCTTTTGGTCTCAACCCTAGCCACCCAGCATTAGACTCTTTGTCTATTATATGATGACCCGACAGGGTGCCTTCTGCTGAAAGTCATCTGCGCTCTCTCAAACAGACGCAGGTCGGCGGAGGAATACTGTGCTGAATTCAAGTGCTGGGCTATGGACAGTGAATGGAATGACCCAGCCTTGCACTGCCAGTTTCGTTTAGGACTTTATGAATTGATTAAAGACTCTCTGGTCGCAATTGTTCAGTCTGGGAAATCTCCTCCAGCTGTTTCTGTGATAATTTATAAAATCCAGAAAAGTTTTGTTATGTAGACTATTAGGCTCCCGTATTTGACATCTCCTGCACCTCCCCTTATCAAATGGCATGACTAGAGCATTTATTATTCGGAACTTGTAGCCTCACCACCTTCCTCCTCCATCTGAGTTGATTTTGATTGTATTGTTTCTTACCCTGTGTCTCATTTTTTATTGCACTGTTATATTTAACTGCCACAGTTTTATCTGCTTCCTCTCCCTGATTTCTTCCATACTTTCTTTATCCTCTGTTTGTTGGACTTATGTTTTTGAATTTTCTCCCTGTAAAATGTAATAACACACTTTTACTGTTAAAAAAAAAGGACTTTCTGGTCCAGTAGCCAGTTCCAGATACTTTAGAGAAATTGATGCAGTTAGCAATTAAGATCGACTGATGTATTAAGGAAAGGAAAGTGGAGAAGGATTCATCTTCTGTTTATTCTTCTACTACATCTTCCCCTGTCGCGGCTGAACTGGTTGAGCCCATGAAAATTGGGGCTTACTAACATTTATGTAGTGGAAACATCCAGGATACGATCTTTAGGACTTTGTTTGTATTGTGGTACCAAGTTTCACATGGCTCACACCGGTCCTAATATGCCAGGAAAAGACCAAGCCTAGTGTATTTGGAAGAGGTCCATCTAGTCTTACAATTAATCTCTTCTAAAAAAAAATATTCTTGTTCCGGCTCCCAATTCTTTTGACAATCAGCAGTGTCATTATGTGTGACCCTCATGGCTTTGCAAAGTGTTGGCTATTCTCATGCAGGGGTACAGCCTCTGTTCTGTAGAATGGAGAGAAACACATTCATCAGATTTAAACTACCAAGCAAATTTATAATCTAAGATGACACCTGTCAGCAGCTGGTGAACAAGGGAGAGAAACGGAGGACAGTTAGATTCATTAGGGCGAGTAAGACATCATGTGCTGTTTGAATCACTGATATTAGGGGTAATAAAAACTGAGGTTTAAATGTGACAAGTACTCAATGCATTGTTTATCATACTATAAAACATTTAGAATAATATTTATTTTTTTACTTAAATAATATTTTTTATTTACAATGTCGCTTTGAAGAGAAATTTAAAACAATAAGTAAAACTACAATCAGGGCTAATGCCTGCTGCATACATGATTATTTCTGATCCTTTCAAATCTTTTTTTTTTTTTAACAACATTATTTTAAAAATTACAATGTGAACTACAGTTATCTTATTGGGGTATATTGATATTAACTAAATATACACTTTTAAGTGGCCAATGTCAATTTATATAGAGCCCCAGGTTGTAACGACTCTCCAGCATTATAAACGGCAGTTCTGTGTTCTCACAGTTCAGGAATTCACGTAAATGTGAACCAAGTATCTGTGATCCAATTTCATGGTTTCCGCATCCATTTTTCTCATTCCAGCTTAGTTTAATCATAGACATAAATAACTGTTGCTTTGCATTGCCTTGTTTCTGCCTGGTTATGCATAGGTTTGCATGCTGTTTTGACAGATACCATCCCCACATTATTAGCACTGTCTAGCAGATGTAACACACAATTCTCTCCATTTGTGCTAGCAGTTACAGGGTTTCTATTGTGGATGCACCTGTATTGTGGGCTTTGCCTCATGGATGTCACTAGTTCCTAGTGGATTGATAGGCTACATTCTGGTGTGCAGATATTTGTGGTGGCTGCTTCCAAGTGTCTCATGTCCTAGTCATGTAATGTGAATAGACAAGTCTGCCACCAAAGTCACCTTCTGTATTAGTTTTATAACTTTTGCTTATGTTTTCCATGTGTACTTTGTTTATGTGTACTTACAAGACCTCGCCTACAGAATTATCCAACAAATATTTACAAGTAAAACACAAATGCTTATTTTTGGCTTATTGTAAGGATTGAAAGAAAATCATTGCAGGTATTTACAGGATTAATTTTTGCCATGTGTTGTGCATTACAACAGCACTGGAGGTACAAGTAATGACAATTTAATTGATTAACAAATCAATAGATATTATTGGTTATTATTTATTGGTTATTTTTGCTATAATTAAGGTTAGTGATATTCTACAAAAAAAGTACTTGATATACCCCTTTAATATTGTTAGGTCATATTAGGGGAAGTTATAATGAAAAACATTTCCATTTCCATATTTATCTTCCCACCAAGTTTTATTGCTGAGGACCTTTTCAATAATATTCACAATATTTAAAATTGAATTAAACCCAAAAATATGAATAATTTTTTTTGCTATTCCCTTTAAGAGACATCTCTTCATGTACATGAAAGTTAGGAATTGGCACTTTATACCAATCGACTTTTGCAGACAGGGAGCTGTTATGATTATCTGTTTCAAAGCAGTACTGTATTATGTATAGCGAGAGGAAAATAACATTAAACTGCAGGTGTGGAATTTGTTCTCTGGAAACTCATTATTCAGTTCCAGAAGGAAAAAATGTAAATTATTGCTGCTGTTCAGTGATCGTGTCATACATACATGCTCATCAGTGGTAAATTTGCTAACAAACTTGCTTTATTTTATTTGTATATACAAGTAGTTAGTCTGAAAATTGAAGTTGCAGAAGTTTATTAGTTAGTCAGGAAACTGAGGTTGTTCTTTATTATAGAAGAAGAGGTTATTAGTTTGAAAGTTTGAAGTAGAGGTTTTTAGATTGGAAGTTGAAATAGTGGTTATTAGTCTGGAAGTTGAGGTTATTAGTTAGTATGGAAGTTGCAGTTGAGGTTATTGTCACGTTGCCAGGTGAGAGAAGGTAGCTACTTGCCAGTCATATGCTAAGCTAAGAGGTGCAGAGTCTTATGCGCCTCCGATGTTCACCAAGGAACCCTCGCAAGGAGGTGTGGGCTTCGTTGCGTGGGATGCGCAGGTTGCAGTTCTCAAAGTCAGTCACTGGCAAAGTAGGTAGGTGAAATAGAGAGGTCAGACAGTCTGCGGTCAAAGCCAGATGGGAATAAAGTACCGAATTGAGATCCAAAAAGCAGTTGGAGAAGCCAAAGGTCAGAAGCCAGATAAGTGCTGCAGACAGAATCAGGATCCAAAAGAATAGTCAATGCAAATCTGAAGTCACAAGCCGGGTACTGGGAGCAGGGAGCTGGATACAGGAACAGGAAACGTTGCTGGAGGTAGATAGACCGAATACTCTGGCACCCTATTGGTGTGAAAAATAATATTTGTGTCCTTCTCAAAACTTTTGGCCATGACTGTACTTCCTAGTAGGTCAAGAATCACTGGTTGCCTTCCTCTGCTATACACCTTCTCCTCCCTTTACTCATGTCAGTGGTATTGGGTCTTTGAATATATATAAATCCATATAAAATGATAAAATCATATTTTAATTGATGCGTACAGATTTTATGGTAATGTGTATATGGTGCTATATGTTATGTGTACAGATTTTATGGCAATTTTTATGATATGTGCTACTTAATGTGATAGCCAAATTATACTACCCCAATACTATTTATTAATATTTTAGTTCCTTTACTGTAATTATATTGTTGTTGGATTACGTTAGCTTATGTGAACAAAATGTATTATATTATCCAGGTGCCATTCATTTAATACACCATATTGTTAGAAGATATTAACAATTAGTCAATGAGCGCATACCTTGATCATAATAGTATTTTTAAGTTGACAATAATATCCCTATCCCTAACTCTAGCCCTAAGCATATAATACTGTCGACATTTGAATTGTCGATGTCATGTTGTCAACTTTCTGAATGTAGACCAAATGAATGTCTTGTCGTCGACCTCATATCTTTGGAAATATGAGGATGAGTAGTAGTGACGATGATTTAGACATAGAAATTGAGACTGCTACAGGATGAGGGGGTTAATTGTGGGTCTGAAAATGTTTGTGTTGTACTTGAACAAGATAATGAGGATAATGTTGTATGTGTTGAAGTAAGTCAGTCACCAGTGGTACCACCTCATGCCCACGATAAGTGTATTATCATGCATAGGCAAACGACCAAAAAATCCACCTCTTCCGTGTGGAATTATTTTTATCCCAACCCAGATAACATTTGTCAAGGCATATCATGCAATCTTCACCCTTAATACCTTCATCATCAACCTAATCCGATCAGTACTGTGGTAATACATAGAAGAGAAGGATACGGATACATGGTTTTGGTCCACTAAATACTTCAGGGGGGGGTAAATGTATAAAGCTGAGAATTTTCCGGCGGGTTTGAAAAGGGGAGATGTTGTCTATAGCAACCAATCAGATTCTAGCTGTCATTTTGTAGAATGTATTAAATAAATGATAGCTAGAATCTGATCAAACCCGCCGGGAAACTCCCAGCTTGATACATTTACCCCCAGATGTCAATGATACTGCCCCTCACACAATGGTTGTAGATTGAAACACTTGGGATTTTAAAAGCAAGAAATCTATTTGTTTTTTGGGGTGTGCTGCTCAGTGTCATACAGCACCATATGAATAAATATATGGGTATCCCAGGCGCTAAATATAGTATAAGTTCTGTATTGTAATAAATGGTAGTGAAAGTGATTGATAAGTCAAATATTTATTAATAGCAAGACTGGAAACCCAGAGCCGTTATGAATGGCATGTAAAAAGTAAAAGAGACCAAATGACATAAACCAATGACTAGCGTAGTAAATGGTAATGTCTATGACAGCGAGGGTGTGTACACCAGCCAAAATAATAATTCAATATGTCCAAAAGTCCAAATGGCAACTTGGTATTACACAGGAGGAATTACTTTGAAAGTCCCATAAAGATAATATGTGAAAGAATGAACCGTGTTGTGTGATCAGAGATAATAAGTTCATACACTTGGTACAAGTCCCGGGACAGCTGTCTTTCCAGCACGTGGAGCTCTGACGATTAGACCAGAGGTTAACCTGGGCACTTATTCCGATTTAAGGTCAGTTACTCCAGCATTCCTCAAGTGAGGCTGTTACCGGTATACATCGATCTTGCACTAAGTGTATGAACTCATAATTTCTGATCACACTCAACGGTGCACTATTTCACCATACAAGCGGCCCCCTCAATACCGGACCAGAGACCACCTGGGTATCTATTCCGGATTTAGGTCAGCCATTTCCAGTACTTTCTAAATGAAGTTGCTACCGGTATACACCGATGCTGTACCAAGTGTATGACCTTATTATCTCTGATCACACAACACGGTTCATTCTTTCACATATTATCTTTATGGGACTTTCAAAGTAATTCCTCCTGTGTATTACCAAGTTGCCATTTGGACTTTTGGACATATTGAATTATTATTTTGGCTGGTGTACAGACCCTCGCTGTCATAGACATTACCATTTACTACGCTAGTCATTGGTTTATGTCATTTGGTCTCTTTTACTTTTTACATGCCATTCATAATGGCTCTGGGTTTCCAGTCTTGCTATTAATAAATATTTGACTTATTATTCACTTTCACTACCATTTATTACAATACAGAACTTATACTATATTTAGCGCCTGGGATACCCATTTATTTATTCATTGCTACTCTGGGGAACAGGACGAGCCCCTTACACATCCCAAAGGCTGCACTCATACACGGGTAATAGTAGCGCAGACCCCACCTTTTTGTATTTTTCATACAGCACCATGCTTTTTCTCCACTAAATAGTTCTATTCTATGTATTCTATTATATACTATTACAACAACCAATGGCCAGTGCCTCTGGCAAACGCAGGATTTATAGTGGCGGGTTTATATAGCATGCTACAGAATGTGTGCAAGAGGCGTGACTATCATTTGATAGTCTGTTCTCCAACTGTTCCCATCCCTTTCAAATACACGGGCAGTGGTAGCCAACTGTTCTCATTACGGTGGGGCAGTTCCAATTTTGTGAGACTGTCCCGTTCAGTCAGGACTTTGTTCGGACTGCAAGGATAATTGGGAGGAATGTCACGATTCACACTGTACTGATTACTAAGGGCGAGCTGCTTGCATCTAACAATAGTACACACAGCTGGCGCTTACCAAGCAGTACAGTGGGAAGCAGGACATGCATCCCAACTATCCTTAGTTGAGGCAAAGTCCTGACTGAGCGGGACACTCACACAACATTAGGACATTACCCCACCAGAATGAGAATAGTTGGCAAACTGTGCTGACCTCTACTACCTTTCTTGAAGCGTCCACTGCTCATTGCTGACTGTGTCTTAAGACTGAGTTGCTACTTGTCCGGATCTTGGAATGTTTAGGCCCTGTTTGGGGAAAAAAGGGATAGTACATAAAATATATAACAGGGAATGAACCATTTAGGCTCCAGTGAGTAAACCATTTAGGCCCCAACCAGCCCCAACTTTAAATCAATAACCTGTACATTTAATAATTAGGCCTCCCTACCTGAAAGCTATGCTGACATTAAATTAATATCATTCATATTTAATAAATACTTTCCCCCAGCATGCATTGACATTAAATGAGTGGCACTCACATTTAATAAATACACCTATTTCCCCTGAACAGCCTCAATATAAAATATTTAGTTTTCCCATTTAATAATTAACCCTTTTTCCCTACAAATCATCCCAATATTAAATAATTGTTTTTCACAATTAAGGAACAGCCCTCCTTCTCCCTAAATTCAGCCCCACATTAAATTATTATGCCCCAAACCACCCTATTATTAATTAAATAATGCCATTACACCTCCTTAAATTAATACTCATTACTATGACCCACTACTAAATTAAATAGTCTCCATCATCAATTATATTGACAACCACATATAATATATCCCACTTACTATTAAATAATTATCACTCTCACAATTTAACTAATCGTTAACCTCACCCCTACTACAATAAGAGCCCTCTCCCCACACTTACCTTCTCCCATGTCACTCTGTAGATTTCAGACTCGTCTGTCTGTCTTTGTTTCCTTGCTGTCAGCACACAATGTTAGCAGACTGATCTCTAAATAAACTGCAGTAAAATCACAGCTATTGCCATATATATAGCCACTTTCAGCCTGTCCAACCATCTCCAAGCGATTGTTTAGCATAGAATTGCAGCCTGTATCCTATCCAAATGCTAAAGTGGCAGACCAGAACAGGGAGGTGGGGGCTATACATAGAAGTTATCGATCCAAAACACACGAGATCCAACATTTTATCGGAAATTACACTTTACCTCGTTTTCAGGTTCGAATTTGGCCCTCGAAACTGAGTTGTTTTGCGGTTCACCCAAAATTCGGATCTGTCTGATTTCTCTGAAAGTTTGCCAGATTCATGCCTATCTCTATTTCACTTTGTGATCTAAGGTAAAGATTATTTAGATCTTCTTTTCACTCTACTTACCATACAGAATTTCAGTAAAAAATTTCTACAGGTAAAGTTAACTTTCCTAGATTCTGTTATCTTCGTGCAGCTATTTGCAAAGTCTTGAGGAACTTCACGGTACAGCGACATCTAATAACTTGTATTCCTCTGTCTTTATACAAAAGTAAAACCCATGTACCATTTGCTATTTCAATTTTACAGTCTCCTGCTGATGTAGCAGCAGTTTTGTATTCAACTGGCTGATTAAATACTTTAAACAATCATCACTGCCCTGTTACAGTTTGCCTATCTGGTTCAGTTGTTTTATTTCACTGAGTCTGATTAATATCTAACTGGTAGAATGTGAGGATCAGCAGATTATTTTTTCAGTGTGTTTATTTGCAAAGATTCCGTTTTCTATTTTAAAGAGTTAGATGGAAGATGCTCAGCATGTTTTACCATTTTTTACAATTCGTTAAATTCATTATTTTGAATGTTTACTTAAATGCGATTTGTGCAAATAATGTCTTTGTGAAGTCACTGATGGCTGCACATGAAGGTTAAGGCAATTAAGTTATTTTAAGCACTGGAGCCTCTAGGCACACAACATAAGACCTGTGCCATCCACTGCCCACACCTGTTGTATATAGACCATTGCTACTACACAGCAGAATATAGTGGTCCTATACCCTGTACAATTCATCCTCAGTGTCCATCTGTCGATTGGATTTTCAGATATGACCGAAATTGATCCAATCAGTGTTAGTGCGATCGTTCTTCTGCATCTCAATCATTCTGAAGTCACACAAGTAGTAATAAGGGTAACTTACTAATGTGCACAAATGTACCCTAGAGGCAAGATGCTGTTTTGTGATATCATGCACCTATTTTAGTACCAAAGCTCTGATTTTTATGTGTAGCAGATGAATCTGCACATCCACTTGGTGACACCTGTGTGGGGTTCAAATGTTTGCATTTTTCTGCTTGGGGGGCTGGCGGATCAGGGAGTTCCTTGGTAAACGCAGGTTGGATGTCCACATGCAAAAGTGAGGCTTAATTTAGCAGGCTAAAATATTTTAAAGATTCTAGGGGTGAGGAGGGTCCATTTACAGGGGCATTCCTTGGTTCGCAAGTAGCCACAGGGCCTTCCTCCCCTCTTCCCTATTAAAGTTTTCTCTTATTATTGCTCACACTCAGGGGCGGACCCAGACATTTGCCCTAACCGGGGCGATTTTAGGGGGGCAATTTAGGCCCCGTCCCCTTTCTGTGTTCTAAGGCTGCCGGCGGCTGCACAGTATGTGCAGGTCCGTTCAGCAGTGAAAGTGTGCTGTCCCGCTGCTCTGATTGTGTTTAAAACACAATCAGAGCAGCCGGGCAGCATACTGTCACTGCTGAACGGACCTGCACATACTGGATCCCCTGGATCCGCCACTGCTCACACTTGACTCTGCCCCCTGCTTTATTCCTCCATGTTTAAGCCTCTCCCCAGTCCTGTCACCACCACATTTGAAATACTGTTGAATATACCAAAGAGACCAATTAACCAAAATATGAACCTCAATACATTAAGAACCCCCACCTCCCACTTCCACTTACCTTTTTTCAGCCGCGCTGTGTTGGAGAGGCAGACTCTTCTGTCTGTCTCTCTTGCAGCTTGTGCACAAAGTAAGGAAGATGAACCTCCGCAAAACTAGCACTGCTGTTCCCTGCTCTGAACTGTACTAGTAACGCTCTTGGCTCTGCGTAACTCCTCACGTCGGCCGATGCAAACCTTTGCTCCTCTGCAAACGCCATCGTCTTACTTCTCCAGCCAGTGGACTTTGGTGAAAATCTAGGTGCATTAGTGCAAATCAAAGTGTGTCACGCTAACAACCTGTTACATTTTGCACTGTGTAAATAAGGACGTATGATTTTATAAATGTAGCATAAAATTGTTAACTTATTTTTTTGTACAAATTCCATTTTACAGGAATAACTTCATGGTGAAATATAGGGGGGAATTCAATTGGCAAGTAAAGCGGCCTGCACACTATAGTGCACGTAAATACCGTTATTACGGTAGTTTAAACACCGGCTTCTTGCTCGCAGCTCCCTGAGCTTCCCGTAATGACGGTAATAGCTTTATCGCAATGGTGCTTCAGGGAATTTATTTCCCCCCATAATATCTCTGTAGCTTTTGTATAAAAGGCCTGTTACTTTCATGGTGATGGAAAACAACAGGCAGAGTAACTGTGTGAACACTGGAAAGCAGGTATTGTCCTAACACTGCTTGGCTAATAGGATACCTTTTATTTATGTCCCTCGATTCAGCTGCTGAGTAATTGAGTGACTGAAACAAAACATGTCACATAGTATGACATAACTGTTGGGATAGATCTTGTACAGTCCCAGTGGACATGCACTCGGGTCAATAATCCTGGAAGAAAAATGAAATGTTCTGAAAAATTGACTACATGACACACTACCTAATATGAAAAAATACTGTCAATACAAAAGACCAACAATTTGTCCATTTGTGAGGTTGCAGCTTCAGATATTGAACAAGCTAACTGCATTTAATAGCTTCTTAGATTTAGAGTCTTAGATTTAAGTAAAATGTCCACATATAGCAATTCTAGTATATGAAGAATGCCTGAACCATGTCGGTTGTATGGATTTGGTTTGATATTGAGATGTATTAAACACTACACTTTTCCTACAGCAGTTTGACAGGAGCCTCACATGACTATATCTCCTGGGGCTCCGACTGCGTTCTCCTGGATGTATCCATAAACCACATCATAGCACACATTTTAATTTACTTTTCATTATTATTTGTTTCCCGTTGTGCCAAATGAAAGTATTTTTTCCTCCCCTGGATTACCAGTGGGAATTATTCAAGATCGTTTGTCAGGGGCAGTTCAAGGTTTTAAAGATTTGTATGTGGAACTGTTTATCCCTGAAGGTGTCCCTGTTTTACAATACTAACCACCTGTGCAGTACAGATAGATCAGAGGTCATTGCGGAGAATGGCGTGGTATGGCACACATTTATTTATTTTATGTACAAATATCTCAAATATCCAGAACTATTCACATATTAGCTAATCAGAGATCTGTCAAAAGATAACAGATTCTCTGCTTAATCCTTAGCCATGGTGCAGCGTTCAGTACAACACAGTCTGCTCCATATGTACATTTTCAGGTCTTGTCATTGCTGAGCGCCACTTTAGGAAATCTTGGCCCATTGCTTACTTCCTTAGCTATAAATGCATTCGTTCATTTTACAACACTGCCCTATCACTTGCCAAGCAAAACATATTTTACTTCTCTAATCTTCACTGCTAAATCTAAAAAGTTTTAATTTTTTAAACGATAAACACATGAAAGAAATATTGTTTAAGTGGAAACTGCTTTAAAATAGTGTTCTCATAAAAAGTAAACAGACTGAAATCCTTGGAACAAGTGCTTCTCAGGGGCAGAAGAGCCGAGTTATATTTCAAAGTTATTGCACAATAATGTTAAAAAACGTTCTCAAATAGAGAAAATATACCATGGTTTTCTTTTATTTAGCAGCAACATTATTTGTTACCTAGAGATATGGCCTTACATGATAAGTCTTAAGCTTAACTGTTATATCTTCGTAACCTGGAAGTTGCTATTTGTCAGAGTGTTGTAGACCTGGCCAAACTATAGCTAGCTACAGTATTCTTGAAGTGATATTTTGTTTTACAATCAGAATGTGCCATTTGTTTTTAAATCCTAAAACTTAGATTCATAAAGTGTTCCAACACCATGGACAGCATCGAGACTGATCCAGGGGTGTCGACTGTCTTTAAAGTTACTGACCGTAAAAAAGAAGCAACATTTTCAATCGTCATTAACAAAACAGTTGAGGTCAGTAAATCTTGGCACTTTCCTGACACTGTAATAATACAGAGGTTTAGCACCAATGATTTTGATATTGTGAAGTGCTGCAAAATTCTTACAGTCACTACTTCTTCTTTGTCATACATGATGCTATGACCTACAGTTCTGGACAGAATTTGATATATCATATTAAACTGTCAGTAAATAATGCTGGCAATCAGTCATTTTTATAACATTGTCATTAAACATTTTTTTCCAACAGTTGGCAACTCTGGAATGATTTATCTTATCCATGGTGTCCATACTGCAAATAAATGTATTTTTAATTGATTACCCTTTCTTTTGCAGTTATACCTTCAAGCTATTCTTATTGTATATATATATATATATATATATATATATATATATATATATATATATGTGTGTGTTATTTATCTGGCTACATTTTCTATATCTGTATTCTTAAAGGCAACTAAGCCTATAATACGTTACTTTTATTAAGAGAAACACAAAAAATAAATCACAAATACATTGAAGGTTTTATACCTTGACAGAGATATTTAGTGGCATGCTGTAATTACATTTGCTGTGCCTCTAATTACAAAATATTGTTCAATTTTACCAGCTATTGTCCGCTAAGAGATACTGCCCAAGGTTTTCTGCAATAGGATTAGAAATTAACTGATGAACTCTGCGAAATACCTCTAAGAATTCGCAACCATGGCAAAAACACAGACACAATTTTGTATACAAAATATGCTAAGAACCATGCAGAGAATCCAGTATGGGGTTCCAGGTACCAAACTGGTCCAGCGGGTCACAGATACTGTGGTCAGTCACCAACCAGCCTGCGCCACGACCAGGTAGTCACAGAGAAGCACACAGCCAAATATGCCAGGGAGCCCTTCAGGTCAAAGCAGATCTGTCCCAGCATGGATTAGATTATGGAGGAGAGTTGTTTATGATGGTAAGAACTTTCAGGATAGGGCCTTCATAGAACATGACCCCTTTCCCAGAAACCCAACAACCAAGGTCATGATAGCTAAACCAAAACCAAAAGGACACCTGTAAACCCTATACACAACATAATATAATACATGATTAATATTCTATTTTGTTTTTAATGTAAAAGGAAAGTACTAAATTAATAAACTGATACCGATGCAAATTTGGTAAAGTGGAAGATAGAGTAAAGGGTCACAAGACCACAATTAAGCAGCAAATGGTATACAGTTAGGAGATGAAGGCACATTAAATATACACTGAAAGCCCTCTTCAGCCCCCCCCCCCCTCCCTCCTATTGGTCTTTTAGTGGATATTGGCTGTCTACTGTGCATAGGACAAATATGTTCTCCAGGCAGTTTGTATTTCAGGAGTAGTGACAAATATTTGTGAATTGCACATATGGCTATTTAGTTCAGGACCTAATTTAAATGAGCTATCCCTTCCTTTTCTTTCTCCCCACTTGCTCTATGTGCGGCTTACTCACATCTATTAGAGCTTCTTCCCAGTGCACCATTGATGTGCGGTTACCTGCATTTGGATGCATAAAAATAGCATTAAGAATACAGGAGGCTCAGGTGTGCGCTTACAGGGCGTTTTCCTGTTGCCTAGAAACCCTCCCCCTCTGCACTTGAATCTCACACTGCCATAGAGCGTAATGCAAGCAAGGTGGTAAATTTATCAATCTGGAATGCAGTGCTGCACCGATGCTTTAACAATATTGATGCCCCTGAATGCAGAGTGCTTGGTCAGGCTTTCTAGAGCATCAATTGTAAGGATGTTCTAAAAGGAAATGTGTATAATCACACCTCTCTTATCATAATGGGAGGAGCATCATTTACAAAACAGTCCTTGTTGGGACTGGATCGTGGTGCAGCCTGGCATGAGGTAGGGAAGGGGGAAGGGAAATAGCAATAATTAAAATCTACTTCACAATACAATCTGGAACAGAATTTGAGAAAGCCACCACTGCCATGGACCTACTACACAGTCAGTGTCCAGAAACCCTGCATATTTATACTATTCCTGCCAGGGGCATCTGTCCCCTAGGCTGGTCTCATAGTGGGCTAACTTGGGCCTGGTCACTGGGTCACCTGTAATTTTTTTTCCTTTAAAATGTTCCTAATACGTAGCTGAGTCGGGTCTTGCCCCCTGGGCTAAAATTTTCCAGCCCTCCCCTAATTGCTGCTAAGATACAGATGTCCTTACCTTAGAGACAAACACCAAGACAAGTTGGGATCTAGTGATTTGTTTATACGATGTTCCTCAAGTTCAAAGTCAACTTAATTGACTAAAATAATCTTTTGCACAAGTAATGCAAGATTGTAAGCTTGTGAGCGGGGTTCTCTTACCTCTCTGTCAGTATGTATTACCCAGTATTGTTTTATTAATGTCTGTTCCCAATTGTAAAGCGCTACGAAATTTGCTGGCGCTATATAAATAAATGATGATGATGATAATAAAATCTGTAAACTTGAATTTAATAATGGTGTGTGGAGCACGTTGTAACACATTCAGAACCTACAAGAAGATTTCACCACATATGGGAGAAACATAGAAAACCAATTGACAAGAGGCATAGAGAATGGCGAGGAAGCACTGAGGGAGCAATGAGGATGGCAATCGGACAGGAGAGTGGGCAGTGATAAGGGCAGCCATATTAGAGAGGGGGCAATGAGGATGGCGAGGAAGCACTGAGGGAGCAATGAGGATGGCAATCGGACAGGAGAGTGGGCAGTGATAAGGGCAGCCAGATTAGAGAGGGGGCAATGAGGATGGCGAGGAAGCACTGAGGGAGCAATGAGGATGGCAATCGGACAGGAGAGTGGGCAGTGATAAGGGCAGCCAGATAAGAGAGGGGGCAATGAGGATGGCGAGGAAGCACTGAGGGAGCAATGAGGATGGCAATCGGACAGGAGAGTGGGCAGTGATAAGGGCAGCCAGATTAGAGAGGGGGCAATGAGGATGGCGAGGAAGCACTGAGGGAGCAATGAGGATGGCAATCGGACAGGAGAGTGGGCAGTGATAAGGGCAGCCAGATTAGAGAGGGGGCAATGGGATGGCAATGAGAGATATGACATGGGGCAATGAGATATGGCTGCAATAGGGAGGAGGGTATTGTGAATATTATATATCAAAGAAATACAATTTAGTTGTGTTCCTTATAAACTCACATTAGAGAAGTGGAGAGTGGTTTCGAAAGGGAGACCAAAGTAAACAATGTTACTTTAGTTAAACTATTCAGGTAATTTAGCTCAATAACAAAAAGTAAATTCTTGTGCTATATATTTACTTAAGAAAAAAAAAATGAGGTACTGATTATTCCATGTCACAGTGACCGTGATTTATAAGTATTGCTGAATACTAAAGTACTGCTTTTAAGAGAATAATTTAGTAAAGCTTCATTTTCTCCTTTATCCCACAGGAATTCTTTCACTAACAGAAATAAAGTACTAAAATGAAGTTTCCAATAGTGACAAGTTTACTGGCCGTTTATATGCTACACCCGTGCGTTGGGATGGAAAATGAACCTGACATCAATCCAAGCAAATTGGAAAGGATAAAGAAAGAAGTGGCCGGCTATAAAGATATAGCGAAATCTATTATCGATCTGGTGGTTTATGGCAGGGCCCAGAACAGATCCTATGAGAGGTTAGCACTGTTTGTTGATACCATAGGAAATAGAGTCAGTGGCTCTGATAATCTACAAAATGCCATCAAGTACATGTACAACGCACTCCGGGAGGATAGGCTACTGAATGTCTCGCTAGAACCTGTGAAAGTACCACACTGGGAGCGCGGAGAGGAGTCGGCGGTGATGGTACAACCAAGAAAGAAAAATCTCGCTATACTTGGACTTGGCGGCAGTGTCGGAACTCCAGTGGACGGTACAGTAGTTTCCTTTTGTGCTGTAGTTAGCAATGGACAACATTTAAATGTAAAAACACAGACTAAATGACTAAAACAAAACCAGATTGCTTTAATAACATGAGGCACAATACAGGTAGTAGTGAGGTTACTTGTCAGACTGTGGCACAAGATAAATGCACAACAGTGGTAAACATGTTACATTCAGGCTTGAACAAACTGAACGATCCAGGCTCATTTTTTCATGTGTCTGGTTGAGGTGCGTGAAGATATTTTATGAAGCACTTATAGCTTAGAACTTCAAGTCTGTGTTAGTTTCATTGCAAGGCTTAATTAACAATCATCTAGTCCTCATCAAGTTATAAAATCTAATTAATCTAATTTCAAGTATCAAATAACCCATAACAGATTTTATGTTGTCATTATTTATTTAAAAAAACAAACAAAATAAGCCAACATGAAGAAGCCATATGAGAAAAAGTAAATACAAACTTCCTGCTTCCAACTCAATATATAAGGTTATTTGAGCCTGATTCAAGTGCACATCATTATTTGGGCATCAGGAAGAGCTTCTGTATAAAAGCAGGACCCTTAGTATTTCCATCAGGAAAAGTCTGAAGGAGTATGGCTTTTATGGAAGGGTACCCATCTCTCCAGAAAATAAATAGAATGCAGTACAGCTCAGGTTTGCAAAACAAAGACTTATTGAGCAATGTCCACTGGAGAGATGGGTCCAAAACAGAATTATTTTGTCTTAATGCACAAAGTCATGTTTGACGAAAACCAAACACAGGGTTTCACGTCATAACAACGATCAAGCATGGTGGTAGAAGTGATTATTTGGGATTGTTTTGCAGTTTTCTCAAGGAAAATGTGAGGCATCTTTCTGACCTCTAACCTTGGCTAAAATTTGATCATGCAACAGAACAGTGATCCTCACTAGCAAATCTGTAACTGAATGGCTGCAATATAGAAGAATTAAGCTTTTGAAATTGGCAATTCAAAGTCTAGACCTCAACTGCATTGAGTTGCTGTGGTGGGAACTTAATATCAGTGAACTAAAGCAGTGTTGTAAGGAAGGGTGGGCCAAAATTACTCAAATACAATGTAAGAAATGAAAAAAACATGTACAAGAAAATATTCTTACTATTGTCTGGTAAAGATAGTTCTACAAGCTACTAACTCTAGGGGTGTTTTGTTTAATGCATTCATGCATATATACAAATGTATGTGTTATTTGTCACATGAAATTAGATTTATCATGATTTAGGACCTAATGACGTTGATAGTGGATGTCAAAGTCAACAAATATTGAGCATTGTGTGTCCATCTCTGACAACCTGTACATGTAAAGGTGTAGGCAGGGGAGATGATATGGATTTGTAGTCTCACAATATTTAACTTTCAGAGTACTAGACATTGTCTGTACCACTGAAAGTACTGTCATTTTTAAATATGTGAATGTTACAATTCTGTCTTTAATATTTAGTTAGCTACTATTTTCTAACTATAATCAGATCTACAAGTAGAGGATTGTACTCAAAGACCAGTAAACACAATATAAAATATTTTTATTAAAGCCCCCGCTTAGTAATAATCCCTCATTTGTCCTTACAGCATCATTCAGAAGCCCTGGTGGAGAAAGACTTCACTAATCAACTACATGACATTTAGCTTGTGGTTGCACATCTGACTGTGCTATTTGCCCATCCCCCTTCCAGCCTGTAGAATAGAAGGGGTGGCAGCAGTTGCCCTGCAGGACGAGGGATGGGTAAATGGCACTGTCAACAATGCAAGTCCAATTTGGACTTGGGGCTGGCTAGTAACGGAGAAATTGTGTTTCTCCAGCAGGGCTTCACAATGAATCCCTGCACGGATAGAATTGTAGGAACAGGAGGTATTTTTACTTAGTGGTGGTTTAAATACAAATACTTTGGGCCTGATTCATTAAGGAAAGTAAAGCAAAAAAATGAGTAACTTTGCACCTTGGCAAAACCATGTTGTATTGGAGGGGGAGGTAAATTTAAAATGTGGGGACAGATTTCTAGTTGGGGTGGTGCATGTCCTAGATCAACTTTAAATTTTAGTGTAAAAATAAACCTATAGTATTTGTGTGCTAGATGAAAAAACAGCCAGTATGTTCCTTACATGCAAAATAATAAACTAATTTGCACCACATGGTTCGTCCTGAAGCAAACGTACTCCTTTTTTTGTCTTACTTTCCTTAATGGCCCTTTGTGTTTGCTGGTCCTTAAATGTTGATTATCAAGCTTCTCTTAATGGTTAATATTTTATTTATACTCTACATACTGTTAGATTTTAGGTGGAAGGGTTTGTTAAAAATCACATGGTCATATTTGATGCTGTGTTATATAGACTTATTCTACAGTATCATTTAAGATGTGGTACATAAAATCACTCTGTCTTCTAGCTATATTTTAAGTTCTGAAACCGTTTTTTACAATTCCTACATTATAAGGATGAATGTATTTTCGACTGCTGGAAGGTGCCACAGCGGTCCAAAAAATGAGCACATGTAAAATACCCATAATGCCCTATGGTATTACTGGTAGGTCAGATACCTGGCACAGTGGCCTGAAGCAATCAGCCTATCAGAAACTAGTGACATCACTAGTCGCTAGGGAAGTTATATACCGTATATACTCGTGTATAAGCCGAGTTTTTCAGCATATTTTTGTATGCTGAAAAAGCCCCCTCGGCTTATACACGGGTGAACTTACCTGGTCTCCGGTCCCTCAGCTGTTAACCTCCGCAGTGGAACGCATGTGCGTTCCACTGACAGGAAGTTTTGCATTTGGAACTCAAGTGCCGAACTTCCTATGTGTATTCCACTGCGGGGGTAAATAAAAGGCTGATATCTCTCTCTCTCCTCTCCTCCCCTCTCCTCTTCATTCTTTGGTTAATTCACAAACCCAATTATCTGCAGATGCATCAATTTACATTACAAAACAGCACCCTAGGGTATTGCTTAAATTATCTATGATTTATTTATGTTAGGTTGTACCCAATGATTTTATAATCATTTATGAATGTTCCTTGTCATGTACTGTTCTTTAGGCTTTTGCTAAAAATGAATTCATAGATTTAACCTATCATTTTTATTTAGGTTTTAGCGGTTAAATTTGCGCTGTTTTGCCCTGTTTTTTTCTTTACCTAGTTGGAGTTGGCAGGTGATTTCCAAATGATCTTGTCTTTTGTTTTGTGTTTCCATGTGCATAGAATCCCTATAGAAATGTTTGAGTTATCAAATCATTTGTTAAGACTGTGATTATCCTGATTGTTTAAAACTCTGACTGCAATTACAGTAATTAAACAGAAGTGAGCTTTTAAAAAAAAAAAAAAAAAAAAAAATACCAGTAGCTGCTGCATTTCCCACCCTAGGCTTATACTCGAGTCAATAAGTTTTCCCAGTTTTTTGTGGTAAAATTAGGTGCCTCGGCTTATATTCGAGTCGACTTATATTCGAGTTTATACGGTAATACCCCATCCACCAAAATGGCTTTTTCCATTGTGTGTAGGTGATTTTAAATGACTGACCATGAAACTACTCCATGTCGTGGGAATAATAACATAATGAGACGAGCGTTCCCAGTTTCTGCTGTGAGAGCAAATTATATGAAGTCTTTTACCTATGTAGCAAAGACGTCAGTGGATGGGAATTCATTCCTCTGCAAACCTTCTGATGCTCACTGCTGCGCTCTCAGTAGATAAAGCAATAAGATAGCATGGAAGGAGTGTATTTATTTTGTCATGAGGAAAAAGTGATGTGTTTTTCCATGTAAAATGTATTTCAAGTGGTTTTTTTTTTTTTTTTTTTAATGACTGTGTACAAAGGCTGCATCCTGACATACCACAGTGGTAAATAATTAATGCTCTTATTAATTATTTATTTTGCTTATCGTATACTGTGGGTAGTAAATAAGATATACATTGCCAGTATACAATACAGGTATTGTATCCATCATGCAGAATGCTTAGGACTAAGGGATTTTCAGATTAAGCATTTGAAGCACCATGTCTAAAATATACTAAATTACTTTTATGACCATTGTCTTTCTCCACACTCCCTTTGGCATTTTGTTCTATATAAAGAAATACATTTATATAAACCATTATACAGAAAACATTCTGAGCCTGAGTCATTAAGGAAAGTAAGGCAAAAAAAGGAGTAAATGTTCTCGGGACAAACCATGTTATTATGTAAGGGGTGCAGATTAGTTTATTATTTTGCACATAAGACAAATACTGGCTGTTTTTTCATCTAGCACACAAATACTTGATAGTTTTATATTTACACTGAAATTTAAAGTTGATCTAGGTCATGCCCTACCCCAACTATAAATTTGTCCCTACATTTTAAATTTACTTCCCCCTCCAATGCAACATGGTTTTGTTCAGGTGCAAAGTTACTCCTTTTTTACGCTTTGCCCTCCTTAATGACTCAGGCCTTCTGTGTCCGTACCCGCTACAAACAGCAGTTATATAACCAATATGAAACTACACCAATGTTCTTCTTGTGGGTGTAGGCAGAATTAATACACTTTCTTATCAGACATTTATTTAGGAGGGAGGAACAGGAATATGGGGAGGGACCAGATGGAACTGCTGAGACCCACCCATGGCTAATAGCAAAGTCACTGACTCCCACAGAAAAGTCATTATTCAAAGGTAGATGATAAAAACAGAAAATGTTTTCATATTTACTTTCCTGCTCACAGTGCAATCTAAAGAAAATGTTCAGGTTACGAGTTCTTTAAGTTGCCTTGTAGTACTCCTCCCTGTCAGCATAGGAGAGGTACCTGGTGATTATATCTGTGTATATGATGCTGTCAAATAGCAGCAACATGTTGTTTTCTTCTTTGCACTTAAAGCATATGTAAGAATGTATACTGTGTACCATGATTCAATGCAATGAGAATTGTTGTTCTTTAAAACTATAATTTACTAAATCCCTATTAGATTATAGAGATAGCTTAATAGCTTACCGTGCTCAGGTTCTGAATTCAGTGATTTTTGTATAAAAACACCTCCCAACATTTAGAATCCTGAAAGCTGGTCAATAAAAGCCCCACCTCCATTTCACCCAAACTCCACTCCCAAGTGGGCACATTTCTGTAAAGCTCAGCCCACTTTTCTGTAAAGCCCCACCCCTTTTGTGGGCCACGAATCGGGATGTCCCTCCAAAATCGGGACAGTTGAGAGGTATGTATGAATGATGCACAAACTTGGGGACTGAAGGGTAAAGCCAGAGGCTTGCAGTCCTCTATTCACCTGTACTATACTAGATGACTTATTCCCCACATTGAGTGCATGGCATACCACAAGGTGTCAAATCCGTATCATGAGCTACTGAACCCTGCAATCCTTAACCGTAACCTAAATGGTATAGTGAGGTCAGGTTCTGGGACACCTTATAAGGTAACAAGAGGCCATGCCTAAGCCATGGAGATCAAATGTGTGGATTCCCATGCATATATGCAACAGAGGAGTTTGGATAAAATGGAATAAAGTGCTAATATACAATGTTATACAACATTGTGTTATCACTTACTGCTGATGTAAATGTCAAATCACTTATACAATAGGCACAAATAACTGATATTTTTTCCATAGAAGACCAGTGTATACTATGTATACTATATATACTGAAAAGAATGTCCTACTATATGCCCAGGGGCGGTGTCACATGGGCGCTTTTTACACTGAATGTAAAACATATCATGTAAGCGCTGCAAAAGATTTGCATAAACACAAGCAAATTAGAGAAAGCTAGTTAAACGCTGGTATAAAAACACTCAGATCCTTTTTCATAAGAGTCCATGTCCACATTATATTATAGCCTGTCACACAGAGCACTTTAAGCCCTCAGTAGAAGCAGCAAGCTTTAAAATTGAGTATATATACAGCCTAATTGAGGTTTGTTGATAAGGAGGACTGCATGAGAAAGATACTTGGGGCTAGATTTACTAAGCTGCGGGTTTGAAAAAGTGGGGATGTTGCCTATAGCAACCAATCAGATTCTAGCTGTCATTTTGTAGAAGGTACTAAATAAATGACAGCTAGAATCTGATTGGTTGCTATAGGCAACATCCCCACTTTTTCAAACCCACAGCTTAGTAAATCTAGCCCTTGAACTCATCCTCCTGCCATTGACATTTATTTATTTATTTTTTATTTAAAACAGCAATGCCTTTAAGGGCAAAACTTGCAGAAATCGCAGTTTAATACCTTTACCAGGGGTGGTCTACATCTGGGTGATTTGAGAACAGTGTTACTACCAAATTCATCTTTGTTTTGTAAACAGTTTATCTTTGTTTTTTTGTACTATCAAGATGCATTTGATTACAGGTATGTGCATTTATAGGTTTTGCAAAATCCCATGTAATCCAAATATTAAAAAAATAATAATTGCACTTGTAACAATGACAGTCCAATTGTCCCCTCACTTTTATAATCAATTTAAATGAGGCTTGAATGAACAGTAGTGTAGTTTTGGGTGGAATTAAAATGTAATATAATACAAAGCCTTACTTACAAGTGCTTGGTGAATTTGATGATACCTTTACTGATATTTGATGAATTTGCTGATATAAGACACTGGGGCTGGAGTCATTAAGGAGAGCAAAGCATCAAAAATAAGTAAATGTTCTCCGGGACAAACCATGTTACAATACAAGGGGTGCACATTAGTTTATTGTTTTGCACATAACTTAAATACTGGTTGCTCCTTTATGTAGCACACAAATAATTGATGGTTTTAGTTTTACACTGATATTTAAAGATCATCTAGGACATGCCCTACCCCAACTATAAATCTGTCCCCACATTTTAAATTTACCTCCCCTTCCAATCAGTGGCGGATCCAGGGGGGGGGGGGGCGATCGGGGCGATCGCCCCCCCTAGCAGACACTTGCTGCTGACGGCTTTAAAACACAATCAGAGCAGCCGGGCAGCACACTGTCCCTGCCTGTCACGGCTGGACGGACCTGCACATAGTGTTCAGCCGTCGGCAGCCTAAGATGTTAGAAAGGGGCGGGGCCTAAATCGCCCCCCCCCCTAAATCGCCCCGGGTACAGCATTTTTCTAGATCCGCCCCTGCTTCCAATGCAACATGGCTTTGCCCAGGTGCAGAGTTGGAAGTAGGATCTCTCCAATAGTTTCTTTGCTTAGTTGTGCCTAGTACAGGGAACTGCGTATGCTAGTCATAGCTTGTACTAATGCTCTCTACAGACTAGAAGCAAACAGGGTTGTGTCTTCCTCATACTTACCAACTTTCTGCTACTTGCTTCTGGGAGCTGCCGTGGGGAAGGTGGGCGTGCGGGGGGGCGGGGATCCAAAATTGCGTAATTTTGGACCCGCCCCCGTGACGTCATGAAGCAAACGCGTCATTTTACAGTGGAGGGCAGGGCCAAATGCCGCGATTCCCAGAGAATCGCAGTATTTTGGCCCCAATTCTCCAGATGCGGGATTTGGCCATACTCTCCCTGGAGTCCGGGAGACTCACCCAAAATGCGGGAGTCTCCTGGACATTCCGGGAGAGTTGGCAAGTATGGTCTTCCTCCCTGCTGTAACTTTATATAATATCCCTCTCGATGATGTCATACACTCCTCTGCCACAAGGTCACCTCTCCCATACCCACCCCAAAACTGTTGTATTATGACAACGACAATGCATCAATAGGACAGGAAAGTTTTGAGAGGAGATAAAATGATTATAGGAAAGAGACAAAAAAACAGCTCTGCAGGCAAACTAATCTCTGCAAGAAGATTTGTTACTACTTTTACAGAAGCTGGGAAAATCCTCACTATACTTTAATTATAATATTATCAATGGGCAAAACCACAAAATAGGCTTAACATGCTGTTCTATATGCACTAGAAGAAAAACACTGAGAACAGCTCTGCCTGCTTAATTCATGGAAGCGTTAGTACTAGATAAGAGATCACTTTTGGGGACATGAAAGGTTGGGTGAGTAGTGCAGCACTGGTAAGACACCAGGGGGTAAATATATCAAGCTCAGAGTTTTTTGGTGGGTTTGAAAAACCAATTAGATTTTATCATTTATTTAGCACATGCTACAAAATGATAGCTAGAATTTGATTGGTTGCTATAGGCAACATCTCCACTTCTCAAACCTGCCAGTAAACTCTTAGCTTGATACGTTTACCCCCAGATTTAGGGAAAAGAACACACCAAATATAGTGTAAAACTGCCCAAATAAAAGGTGTTTGAAGTAATTCAGATTTATCCAGGGAAGTTCCTTAACATATTAGCATATGCATATTTTTTTTTTAAAATCTGTATCTATCACACTGATCAAGAGAAAACTGGTAAAAAATGGAAAATGATACAAAAAGCCTTATGAGAACAGGGATTCTGCTAATTTCTCTAAAGACACAGGGCTCAGTACCACAAAGTACCATCCACATGTAAAATAAGAGATTTTTTTTAATAAAATTGTAGACATACTAGCAAATGAATCACACAATGGTATAATTATATCAAATATGCTGGAATAAATTAATTAAAAATATTAATATTGTCCTTGGGCACTGTAGTTCAGACTTGGGCCAGATGTCGCTCGTGTTAAAGGTTAATAATGCCCCTGTGTGAGAATCCAGCTGCTAAGGATATTAGTAATAAGTGCAAAAGTTCTATTTTCCCTGTTTTGCCCTATAAGTTCTTTAAAGTAATGATGTAATAACAACAATAAAATTATTTTATCCCTTTGGTCACATTGTAATTTTTTAGAAATGCATTCTGTATGGATTTCTAAGTTTTAAAGGAAACGAATATTAAACATTTTCTTTGCTTATTAATGTCTAGCACAGAGTATTGAGTGTGCTAGATATGGTTACGTTATCTCTCAAACTTGTAAATTGTCTGCCACCTCTTTAACTGCTCTCATTTATATCATACTTGCCAACTCTCCCGGAATGTCCGGGAGACTCCCGCATTTCGCGAGAGTCTCCCGGACTCCCGGGAGAGTGTGGCAATCTCCAGCATCTGGAGAATTCTGCCCACTTCCTAGTGAAGTGGGCAGAATTAGGTCCAAAACTCAGTGATTCACCGGGAATCGCGGCGTTTGGCCCGCCCCTGCTGTCAAATGACGCATTTGCGTCATTACGTCACAGGGGCGGGGCCAAAATTACACAAATTTTGGAGCCCCGCCCCCATCAAGCCCACCTCACCCGGCAGGCTCCCGGAAACTAATTAAAGTAAGTTGGCAAGTATGATTTATATTTTTTGACCTATCTAATATTTCTAAATGTTGATGTAAAACACCGTCCCAATTTACCAACAAGGTGTGATATTGTGAGACACTTCATTTAGATTGACAGGAGAATTAGGGAAGGAGATAAAGATATTACAGATATTGTTATACAGCCATCCCTTAATATTTACATTAGACAGATAGAAATGGAAAATAAAAAATAAAGTTACAATACCCCTGTATGTGCATATAAATTGCACCTTACTATTTAACCTATAAGTCTGGAGCCTTTAAGAACCAGCATTTGTTGTAGTGTATGTAACCTGTTGTATAGTATTTCTCTTTATAGAAGTGACAATGCTGCATTTTTTACATGTGAGCGCACAACGGCCTTTGAGTCAGTAAAATAAAAGAAAGACGCAGCTTTTAAGTTGCAAAAAGTAAAACGAAAACACAGAAATTTTCAGAATAAACATACAAATATGCTGAGAAAACACAGAAGGTTTCCATAGTTTCATCCTGTCACTATGTAGCCTGAGGAAGCAGCCTTAGAAGTGTTATTGGTTACAGTGTCAAGGTTATAGTGAATGTCAGTCTGGCGGATAGTATGACTGAAGGGATGTACGTGGTGCCCCATGTTACGTTCTGCACACAGTATGCCAAATTGGTAGATACTAGAAATGTGTGGTATGGTGCAAAAGGATATATTTATTGCATGGCAAGAGTGAATATTAGCATGCCTGCTACAGTAGAAAATATATATTTAGTGTGCCCCCTATTGCCACCATATAACTTCCAAATGCCACCATACGTGGCATAAGAGCTCCAACCAGTTCTCATTCTCCCTCTCAACTCCACCATGCTGCTGCTACTCCTGCTGCTAATAGCAAGTAGCTTAATACTGTCACAGCACTATGTACAGGGACTTCTAGGCAATTGGAGATAGTCTTGTATTGCAGGAAAAGTGTATTGCAGTGAGAAAATGAATACTGGACATACGTGACTGATTAATAGTATGGCAAAATAAGATATACTTATAGCCTCATAAAACGGAGTTAGAACTGAGACAGTACTCAGCCCCCTGCTCGACTCCCCTATGCTGCTCCCCCTTTCTGGTGCCGACTGCTGACATGAAGCAGCATTAGTGCTGTGGTAGAAAATATCCACAGATAATATAATAGAAAAAAAATGTGTGAAAGCAAATAAACATCACTTGCTTCAAAGACCTGCTTGACAACTTCTTCCACGCGGAAATTCCTGTGACCTACAGTTTAGACCCAAAACATAGACAGCTCTACATGTGTAACTTAAACAGTAGCTCTAAACAAAATATATTTTCAAAAATGTTAAGAAAAATGTCAGAGTTTTGCTGGAGGTAGTTCTCGCGGTGTGTTGTACCCCAAATCTGGCAGCTCCCTCTGAATTGTCCCATGACACAGCGCTGCTCACCTCACTGCTACATTACATCTATTTTCCTTTTTTCAAACTGGCAATGGTGTTATTGATTATTTGTCTGTGTTGATTTGTAGTTTATAGATTAATAATTTATGCTTTACTAATGTAGATTAATAAAAATAATATAATAAAACAAATAATACAAATGAAAGTTTTACACCATCAAAATTAGATTGTTTTGTTTGCGTGGTTATTCTTTTGAAAGTAAATCCATGCTCCCCTACTTTTGGGGCCAAGGGGCATGTGTGTGGGGGATTTGAATCATTTGCGTAAATTTGCAGCAGGGGCGGGGTCATGACGTGATTAGCAGCAAATTGCATAATCACAGCCCTTCCCCGCTCACTTCGCAAGAAGTTCGGGAGATCGCCACGAAATTCATGGGTCTCCCGGACATTCCAGGAGAGTAGACAGGTATAATTAAAATGACGCGTGTTACTGCAAAAGTGAGATCAAATCATGTGTATTTATGTGTAACAATTTGCTGATTTTGTCTGTCTTCTGTGAGCGTACTTTAACAACAAAAAGTTGCCTCTCACCATGTTTGAAGTACTGTATTGTTATTCACTAGTAATTGCAGGGAACCCATGTATGTTCATGTATTTTGTTTCATATAGAGATGCAGTGCAGGCATGTGCATGTCTACAGCAAAGCTAAGAGGCCCGTCACTATGCTCGGCTTATGAAAAGCCATTTATTTTGGATGCATTGAGCTATTCTCCAATTTGAATTGAATTAAGTCCTGCTCAATGCATGATTAAAAGGCCTCCTGCGTGTGTGTTAATCACAAGTGAGACATCACTGACCGGAAAACAATTACAGTAGACATTGACACTCTCGTGTAAGGCGCCTAAATAGGAATAATGAAAGCACAGCAGATTGCTAATCCAAATATGACAAATGAACTGAATATAGAATTTGATAACTGTTGATAGAACCTGACTTGGCTGTTTTACTTGCCAGGTAGATGAAACAATAAGACATGATTGATGTTCTAGACACCATAACCTGGGTCATGTTATCCAGCTTCCTGACCTGGGCTTCCCAAATTGTTCAGTACAAAACTGACAATCTCCTGTGATACAATACCATCCAATACCAAAATAAGGATTAAAGAAGCATTATTGTTGTTTTCTACACCTTTATGAAGAACAAAGTTATATTGATAATAATGATGAATGTAAGTATAACTGTAGGGTAGTAGTACTGTATAGAGGGTTGGTCTTTAATCTATAATTATGTATGGTGACTTGGTAGTTTTTGAGCTGATACAAAGTATCCAGTGTCAGCTCATTCTCTTACTCCACCGCAACGCCGTAACTTTCAGAAACTCGGAATTAGATAACAGATTGCTGACGCCTGCACTTTTCAAATCTAAAAATCCTGTTTCAGCTTTATTATCTGGCAAGTAGATGAAGTAATAATGGGATTTTAGTATATATATTTTGCATTGATCTAGTCTGGACTTTGATTGTATTTACTTAAAATTCTGTTAAAGAGTAAACAAAACAAATAGTTTAATAGAATGCTGTTCCACATAAAAACATTTTGTGCTACACCGCATGAATGATTTTATGGTGGGTTATAAAAAAAAAAAAAGATATTTGGGAAAATGTTAAGATGGCAAAATTAAAATGCAATTTCAATCACTGTAAAAAATAGTGCTGTAAAGAGAGTTAGTACTTTAAAAATACTTATTTTATTTTTCTCCCAACCCCAAGCAGTGAGGGGCTCCTTTATGTGATTACATTCTGTTTTGGGATATCATCATCATCATCATCATCATCATCATTTATATAGCGCCAACATATTCCGTGGCACTTTACAATTGGGGACAAACATAATAAACTAATAAACAAACTGGGTAAAACAGACAAAGAGGTGAGAAGGGATATCAGACCTTGACTAATACAGTCGTGGACAGTTTTTTCTAATAGTGCACCATTTGTTCCAGAAAATTATTGAAATTAACTATTTTGATGTCCACAAATGTATTTCCTTCGTTTACAGTTGAATAAAAGACAACAAAATGTTAAAGGTTCTAAGTCAGGGGTGTCCAACCTTTTAGCCTCCCTGGGCCACATTGGAAGACGACGAGTTGGTTTGGGCCGCACATAAGATACACTAACAATAACGATAGCTGATCATCCAATAAACCATAGAAAACATAGTTAACATATATATATATATATATGAGAAAAAAAGTGATATATATATATATATATATATATATATATATATATATATATATTAATATATATATCACTTTTTTTCAAATCCCCCTATACTTACCTTTCAATCGCTCTGTTCAAAAAATCCTCTCTAGTTATTATACTATTATCACTTTTTGTATTGTTTCGATGCAATATCAATAAAGTGCATTTAAGCCAGGCATTGTATATCAGGGTGCCCTGACCAGGCCTGCGGTACCTGACATATACATCACTGTGACCCCAAATTGTGACCTGTTTTGCTAATTACATCACTATGTTAGATAAGGGATAACAACTTATAATGGGCCAAAGAGAATAATATAAAATACCCCATTAGTATTACAAGTAGAAGTATGTAGCAGGGAGATAAGGTCCGTGATGCTCCAGGACCAGGTGATTTTTATTCACTGGTCAGCATCCCTTGAAATAATAAAAATAATCCCCCTTAACTTACCTTTTAATCGGCTTGTTCTCCTGTCCTCTTCTCTTCTTTTCTCCAATTCTCTGCTGCTGAATTTTCTTCTTGCGCGGGTGACTCCTCTGTGGTGCGCTCCGCAATGGATGTTGGGGGCGTGATGACATCACTCCCGACATTCACTGCGAGCACCGCACGGAGGAGGAGACAAGGGAGGGAGCCGGAGTACCAGCTGACGTGACCGCGTGACCGCAAGGTAAGTATTTTCTTTTCTATTTTTTTGCAGGATTTTTTTTCCCCATTAACAGTGCTGCCCCCTTGCCACAACCAAAACTCCTTCTGGGCCACATTTACAGGCGTGCTGGGCCGCATGCGGCCCGCGGGCCGCGGGTTGGACTACCCTGTTCTAAGTTATAGTGTATTCCACACAGAATTCCTTAAATGGGCTGGTAAAAATATTGGCACCTTTTAGAAGTAGTTAGAAATAATTTGATTTCAAGCAGGTGATTCTCCTTCACTGTGGAACCTGTAGTGAGTAGCTGGTGCCTACAATACAAAAATCAGTAATTTCATGAGCTTGAATAGAGAAAAGAACGCATGCTCCTGTTTTGTGCCACTGTATGTATTACAAAGAGAATGGTGTAAAGCGAGAAAGCCACAGCCTTGTCTGAACAGGTCAGACAGAGGCTACAAATCAAACTGCAGAGACCTTGTGTCACAATCTGCCTCCAGCTACTTTGCCAGCTATCTTCTCCATAGATTAGGGTTAACTCCTCATTGTTGAATGTGGATCCTAATCACCTGTGGCAGGCCTTTAAAAGACTGCCTTCCCCTGCCACCTGAGCCAGTTCATCAATTGTCATTGCTTTTGCTAGTTTCTCTGCATTCTTGTGACCTGATCCTGACCTGCTTCCTGGTATTGACTCCTGCTAATCCATCCATTTTACACCTCCTAGAGCGATCTAGACCTGGCTTCGTTTTCACCTTGCTAATGCTCATTCCCTGGCATTGTGGATTTTCCATCTTCTGACCCTCCAGTGTCTCCTGCTTTCCCACATCTCCAGCCTCAGAGCCTGACCTGGTAAACCTGCTACCCTGTGCTGTAGTTATTCCTCTGTGTCTAGGAACCTGCATTTATCCTTATACCTGCTGCCCCCATGAACTGAGTTGCCATTAACCATTAATTGTATATGTTGGTTCCTGTGTAATCTGTGCTATACTTGCTAATTCCTGTTGTCTTGTATCTGCTACCTCTAAGAACTAAATTGCCGTTAACCATTGACTGCACCTATTTCTCCCTGTAATACTGTTATCAATAAAGATATTCTGTTCTTATTACCATACCTCTCCATAGTATTCCTGCTAGGAATCCTGACACTTTGTTCCTGTTTACACCATACGTGATGATATTAGGATGTTTAGGGCCCATGATGCTGTAGTCAACCTCTCTGGACGTGGACACAAGATAAGACTAGATAGAAGATTGTAGTGCAAAATTGTACGAATGGTGGAGGAAGCACATTGATCAACTGCCAAATTCAATCTGACCTTGAAATACTAGGTCTGAACTCAGCATCTGTCACCAACTCAATGAAAGGAGGGACCCACTGCCGAGAGAGAGACATAAGAGATGCCGGATTGGAGTTTGCCAAAACACACCTGACCATATGAGTCCAAATTAGAGCTTTTTGGTAAAGCACATCATCCCTATGTTCACAGAAAGCAAAATGAAGCTCCTAAAGAAAATAACAACTTCCCCACAGTCAAACATGGAGGAGGTTCAGTAATGTTTTGGGGTTGCTGTGCACCTTCTGGTGTTGGGTGCCTTGTAGCTCATTGTGAACTCAGTGTCAGAAAGCTGGGTCTTCGCCAAAGGTCATAGGTATTCCAGTAGGATAATGACCCCAAACACACTTCTAAAAAGCACCCAGGAAAGGTTCAAGACAAGACACTGGACATTCTGAAGTGGTCAGCAATGAGTCCAGATGTAAATCCCATAGAACACCTGTTGACACATCTGAAAACAGTGGTTGTGAGAAGGCACCTTCACATCTGGGAGAACTGGAGCAATGTGCACGAGATTAGTGGACCAAATAAGGCTATAGGAAGCGGTTCATTATTTTGACCAAAGGCTGTGCTACCAATATTAAGTTATCAATTTTGTCAATGCCATTTTTTAAAAACTTTCCTTATTTAAAGGAATATGCAGTATTAGATTCAGCATAAAAAACACAGGTTCTGTAATATTAATAGAGAAAGAATTGTGGACACCAAATACTGATTACAGATTACTGTGGTGATGCCAACACTGAGTATTAGTGATCAAAACGATCCTAACAAAAGGTGACTACTACTGGTGCCCCATTGCTGACCAGAGGAGGACTATTACAAAAACAAACAAACAAACAAACAAAAAGAATTTGCTAAATAAAAATATTTAGGATGCATTCAATGACATTCTGCTCATATTTTATTTGTAAAATCCTCAACATAAGAGACAGGGACAATATATATATTAATAAAATTAATTTAATTCACTATTTGCATCAAACCTTTAAGCTAAATCAAAACAAGATTCTACAGATACATGTGTTGGTGTTGCCTATAGCAACCAGTCAGTGGTTTGATTTTGTTTTTTAACTTGTACTAGAAAAATTTCTTCTAGAAGGTGATTGGTCGCAATAGATAGACCACCTTTTCTACACAGTAACATACCTCCCAACAGGACCGATTTCGGCAGGACAGTCTTAATTTTAGGGCTGTGTCGCACGTTTGGGAACATTGGTAGGTATCTTCCGTTCACAGCTGCTCTGGTGCATGCTGCAGTGTTTGAAGGGGAAAGGGTGTTTCTAATGGGCAACCCTCCAGGGGAGTGACCCCACCCCCACCAGGAAGTCACCAATCCCCCTGTCCCGATGCTGTACTAAAATGTTGGGAGTTATGCAGTAGCCCATGGATAGGAAATGTTCTCCTATGCATTGATTTTCAATATAAATCCATTTTTGTGTTTGTAAAAAGACTACAATTAAGATTTCTCCTGTTGGTTTGCGCTACAAATTAAAATGAGCTTTTATCATGATCTTTTTACTTTCAGGCATCAAATTGTTTTCAAGCTACTATAAAAGACTAATTTATTAAGCGCGATTCCACAATGTTCGCGCCAGTGTGCCTAGTTGTCCTCCTAGAGCTTTACAAAGTGCACAGCCACTTCCCGGTCCTTTGAACAGATCTTGGCCTGAGAATAGAGGTTCAGTTGGGGAAAAGTGGGCGCATGGTGTCACAAAATGGTATTTAAACTGAGATTTATCACTTTTGTTATACATAAATGATAAAGTCTTCTGAATCTGTCTCCTTCTCTGATTTACATGGGAGAAAAGGTTAAATTTACAATGCAAATGGTTTGATATTAATATAATTCAAAATTTGTATATGTAAATGCTTCAAGAGCATATAATACTGGAATTTAAAGACAAGGCATAATTTGCATAGTGTAAATCCACCAGTATTGAATATATTATAAATCGTATCCACTTTATAATTTGTCCACATTTACACATACATGTTAGACAACAAAGCATGTTTTTATTAAACTCTCTATAATCAAAGATAATACCAGTCATTTACAGTATATCATTTTATTTTCAGGGCTGTACAGTTTTACAGTATAGGGGTAGATCAACGATTGTCCAAATAAAGCTGGAGTGCTAGTTCTAGTCTTCAGAGGGCCCACACAGAGGATGGAGGGAGTGCCCAATACACTGCCTCCCCCAGGTATGCTTGTGAGCTCTCTGCACTGTGCACAGGAGGTCACATGATACGGAAGTCATGGGGCAACTAGCAAAGGCTCAGCGTGCGCCTGTTGCCCACACATGGATTAGATGTATGAAACTTAAAAAATAAAAGTAAAGGCGTTGCCTCTAGCATCCAATCATATTCTAGCTTTCATTCTTGAGACTACACTAGATAAATGGTAGTTAGAATCTGATTGGTTGCGATGGGCAATACCTCCGCTTTTCTTTTTTTAAAGTTTTGATAAATCTACCCCTACGAGTGCCTCATTGTTTCTCCTTTTATTCACAACTATAGATGATTGAGAAAAGGGTTTGACCATATGACAGACTTCCTGTCAGAGACCGTATTAAGGCCACTGCAAGGAAAGTTTGTGAACTTAAAATGGCTGACGACAGGACAACAACGTACTGTGAGGTAGATAATAGGATTATGTCCAGTGCATCTTGATTTGTGTCCTTGTTCAGGATATTTTACATATACAATGGGGAATTTTGCAACATAATATGTTTTTTAATGATCAACTTGCTTCAGTCCCCTCAATGTATTTGGCAAGTTCTGCACAGTGTTATCAAAAAGGGCGGGAAATAGCTCTCTATCGGTCCACTATATATAATTAACATTCAAATACTTTCTTTATGTAAAACATTTTCCAAGCTAAATAGAACTAAATATTATTGTAATATTTAAAAGATAGTTAAAGATAGTGATCAAATAGAGCAGGAAGGTGTATTTAAAAATGGTCAAATTAACAATTCATTAGGATTCTGTCATGGGGTCATATTAAATTACTGTATTGTTATGTCATTCCTGTCACTTATATTTTTGAAATAAAGTAATGTGTTGCTCTTACTTCTCTAAGACGATGCTTATATTATAACTTTATTAGTGAGAGTACATTGTCTCTTGTTAGCTTTGATTACTAGGTGCTCACTATAACATTCCAACATTTGAGCCAGTATACATTAATGCCGGTAATTGAATATTATAGATATGTTAACACGTATGGATTTGTCACTCTTGTAATTGTAGCTCTATTAGTTTGACGGTTAAACCCTTTGATATAACACTGTCTTATTGATCCAGTCTGTGAGCTTATACAAAGTTTTGCACGCCGCATTGCTACAGCTTGTGTTGTTTTTCAGATATATATGTATATAAAATAAAAAGAAAGCAATAACGTTTTTATGGTGTGTGTAATATCTTTTGTGATAAGTACAACTCAAAGTAGTATTGAATTTTAACTAGCGTCAAAACACTTTAATTAGGGAAAACAATGTGTTACAAACTAATTTAGAGAAGTGACCATAAAAACTTCTTAGAATTCTGATCAACAGTTCAATTCATTTAATTATCATCAAACAGTTTCAAACTTTGAAGTCCTCGAGAGGCCAATTTCCTGTCAGTTCTGACTATAAGCGCGAACATGGAATGACGTCTGGCAGACTTGTAATCTGACAGACAAGAATAAAAGGATACATTGTATGAGACACCATAGCAATGTACAATAATGCATATTACTTGGTAATTTAACAAGATTATAACAAAATGTGTCTGACTCTTACATTATAGACTTAAGAGTAACATGTGCTTGAACTTGTGGCCATACTGGTAACTTTCATTGAACAAGTTTCTTTGGTTGTTGACCATATAGATGCACTTAATGTCCTAAGTTAGCTAATTCAACCAATTCTGTGCTATAAAGATGAAAACATCCAATCGATAAAGCGTTTTTTGAGGTATATTCGAAGAAATCTGTAAAATATTACACTTACAGACTTGCACAGACCAGCATTGTCACACTTTGTGGCTGCCACACACCACTATTTGAGACGTGCACAGTTAATCAGATAAGAAATCACTCGTGCTACGTGTTTTGGGAAGAAACAAACTCTTCTGATGTCTGTTGTTAAAGTTAAATAGATGGTAAATTAATAATTTCTGCACACTACGATCAGCTGCGATGCGATCAATATGAGGCCCAATTATTATTGTAACAACATGTAAATAATAAGGTAATGTTTCATATAAAATATAAAGTGTTAAAGTGGCTAAATAATGTTTGCAACATACAAATTACAAGTTTGGTATCATTGTGTTCGCTATTGCATGAGAACAAATAGCCAGCTCACAGGGATCATAAAAACCATTTTATACAGGTCTAGAGGTGGGAAACTGAAGATGGACACCTGGCAATCTCAAGGAACAATGATCAGAGGAATCCACCAATGCCACGTCCAGTTCCTGGGAGGTCAAGAATCTTCGAAGACCTTAATACTGTGACTGTGTATTTTGTGATGTCACAGCTTTTTACAACTGTACAGTGTACAAATTGCTCTGGCTTTGGAAACCAGAGCGTTCCAAAAAAGCTTGTGTTGGCGCATACGTATGCATGCAATACTTTGCCATGTAATTTATTTTTGGGATAAAACATTTGTGCTTTGGAACCACAGTGATTGCGTTGCACAGTCTTTATTGGTAACGATAGTTATGAACGTAACACTGTACAACTAATTTGTGCAGTATTTATATATCTTTTAATAAAGCTAGAAAGATCCTTGGTCTATTGCAAGTTTTTACCTTTTTTGCGACTAGGCTACCACCTTTTATGTGGGCGGTGCTATTGATACAGTCTGGTCCTGGTGTGTGTATGATATATGTATATGTGTATATATATATATATATATATATATATATATTTATATATATATATATATATATATATATATATATATACATACAATAAAGAAACTACACGCAATTATTTTATTCTGTGACTTGTAGCACTTACACTGTGTTAGCATGTGTGTTAGGAACCCCTCTAGCCGGTACAGCACAACCCGGAGTCTGCTCTGCCAGTCAGGTGTTCACTGGAGCCCCTAGTGGTGGGGACAGACTTGGCCGCAGACTAGCAGAGGGTCGTGAAGTGCGTACCAACTAGGGGGAACCCAGGTAAGCGGAGTGAAGTCCAGGCAAGGGTCAAGGGCCGGCAGCAGACAGGGAATCCAATACACGATCCAGGGTCAAGGGTCACAAGCACGGTAGCAAGGTCCAGATACAGGCAAGAAGGTTAGGGTCACAGGATACACAGGCAGGATCAAAATCCAGGCATGGGGTCATACACAGGTAATCAGTCCAAACAGGTTTTCACCTATACTAAACAGGAGCAGGAGCAGGTTAGCTGACAGGCAGACTGGACGCTATAACCGGCAATGAGGCAGCAGACCTCATTGCCTTAAATACTCACACAGACCAATCAGGAGTTGATAGACTCCTGCAGGCTAATTGCTTAGACAGAGCAGGGCCATCAGTGCTTGACCCTGAAATACACAGTTGCAGGCTAATGCCTGTAAATCCAGCCCTCCTCATTAGATCAGCCTACCGGCTATCTGTTGCGCGCATGCGCCCGGCTACCAACACCGCCGGGACGCAGCGCTGAAGAGGCGCTCGGCCGTTGCCTTGGGGTTGAGGGGCAATGACGTCCCGGTCATCATGGTGACGGCCGGGACTCTAGAGCGGGCAGGAAGCGAGCCGCGGCGGCTGTGAGTACCGCCGCGGCTCGTGACAGTACCCCCCCTTGAGGAGGGGTCAAGGAACCCCGACACCCAGGTTTTTTAGGGAATTTTTAAAAAAATTCTCTTAAAAGTTTTGTAGCATTAAGTTTTCTCCGCGGGACCCAGGACCGCTCTTCCAAGTCGCGATTCCTCCACTGTACCAGGAAGTGCACCTGGCCCTGCACGTTCTTAGAATCGAGAATCTTCTGAATTATGTATTTTTGAGGCTTATTCCGATTCTGTACATGTGGACTTGGAAGCTGGGATTGACTTGGGTACAGCACAGGCTTAAGCAAAGAGCAATGAAATGTGTTATGTATCCTTAATGACCCAGGAATTTTCAACCTGAATGCCACGGCATCGATCTGCTTAACAATGAGAAACGGACCGATGAATTTAGGACCCGATTTCCTGCAAGGCTGTCTGAGCCTATTATTTCGTGTAGAAAGCCACACTTTCTGGCCCACTTTAAGGGAGCAGGTGGTACGGTGGCGATCAGAATTTTTTTTCGCAGAAAATGAGGCCCGTCTTAAAGCGAATTGCACTTTTTTCCAAATGGCCTGGAGGTCAGCAGCTGTGGAACGAATCCCTGGAATACCAGCGGATCTGAGGGAATACAAGGAATTGGATCTGGGATGGAAACCAAAGTTGCAATAGAATGGCAAGATTTGCGTAGATGAATGATATGAATTGTTATAGGTGAATTCTGCCCAGGGCAGTAAGGACGACCAGTTGTCATGAAATTCGGAAGTGTAGCATCGTAAGAACTGCTCCAAGGACTGATTAACCCTTTCAGTCTGCCCATTAGACTGAGGGTTGTATGCAGACGACAGGCTAATCTTGATTCCAAGCAGGGTACAAAAGGATTTCCAAAATTGTGCTATTAATTGTGACCCACGATCAGAAACAATGTCAACAGGAAGTCCATGGAGGCGGAATATGTGCTGGATGAACAGGACAGCCAGATTTCGAGCACTAGGGAGCCTGGTTAGTGGTATGAAGTGAGACATCTTGCTGAATCGATCTACTACAGCCCATATGGTGTTGTGTCCTGCAGAGAGTGGCAGATCGACTATAAAGTCCATGGACAAATGAGTCCAGGGTTTTGCAGGAACGGGCAATGGAATCAGTTGACCTACCAGAACATAACTCCTGACATCAGTAGGTAATGATGGCCACCATACAGTACGGGATAAGACTTCCAACATTTTCCGGATTCCGGGATGTCCAACAGTCTTACTATTGTGAGCTTCTGCAAGAACCGCCTTCCTTAAATGAACCGGCACAAATAAACATCCGTCCGGGGTATTATCCGGGGCTATCCTTTGAAACCTTTGGAGTGTAATGCTCAGGTCTTGGTTCAGCCCAGCGTGGATTATGGAAGGGGGAATGATAGGTTCCGGATTCATAATTGGAACATGATTTGCCAGGAAGCTTCTAGACAGAGCATCTGCTCGGACATTCTTAGAACCTGGTCGGTAGGTGATTACAAAATCGAATCGAGTGAAAAATAGCGACCAGCGGGCCTGTGTGGGGTTCAGACGTTTGGCCGACTGAATATATTGTAGGTTTTTATGATCCGTAATAACGGAAATCTGATGCGTGGCACCCTCCAGCTAATGACGCCACTCTTCAAAGGCCCACTTAATTGCCAATAGTTTTCGGTTCCCCACGTCATAGTTGGCTTCCGCCGAAGAGAATTTACGAGAGAAGTAAGCACATGGGTGCAGATGGTGAGTATGAGAGTCCTTCTGAGACAATATAGCACCAGCACCGACATCAGAGGCGTCAACCTCAAGAACAAATGTTTTTTTAGGATCTGGGTGTCTAAGGACCTGAGCGGATTCAAAGGCTTTTTTCAGGCTTTCAAATGCAGCTATTGCTTGAGGCGACCAATTAGTGGAATCCATTCCTTTGCGAGTCAGGGTGACAATAGGAGCCACAATATCACCAAAGCCACGAATGAACCTTCTATAATAATTGGCGAAGCCCAGGAACCTCTGCACCACTTTGAGATTATTTGGTTGCACCGAATCCAGGATAGCTTGGACCTTGGTTGGATCCATGGAGAACCCTTCCGAAGATATTACATAGCCTAGGAAGGATACCTTCTGCACCTCAAACTCGCACTTTTCTAATTTGGCATAAAGGGGGTGTTCTCGCAATTTCTGTAGGACCTGTTTGACGTGGCCCCGATGTATAATTAATGACTTGGAATAGATGAGAATGTCGTCTAAATAGACGACCACAAAAATATCAAGGAACTCTCGTAGCACTTCGTTAATCAGATCTTGAAACACAGCAGGTGCATTACTAAGGCCAAACGGCATGACCAGATACTCGTAGTGGCCGGAGTGTGTATTGAATGCCGTCTTCCATTCATCTCCCTCTCTGATGCGGATGAGGTTGTATGCGCCACGGAGATCGATTTTGGTGCCGACCGTGGCACCTCTTAACTGATCAAATAACACCGAGATGACAGGTAGAGGATAGGTGTTCTTGACTGTAATTTGATTGAGACCCCGGTAGTCAATGCAGGGCCGCAGTCCACCATCTTTTTTTGACACAAAGAAGCATCCGGCACCTACAGGAGATTTAGATGGCCTGATGAACCGCTTCTCAAGATTCTCCTCAATATAAGCTTGCATGGACTTGGTCTCAGGACCAGAGAGAGAATATAAGCGGCCCTTAGGTAACTTGGAACCAGGAATCAACTCAATAGCACAGTCGAAGTCTCGATGAGGCGGTAAGGTGTCAGCAGCCTTTTTGGAGAACACATCCCAGTACTCATGATATTGTGCGGGAAGTTGCTCCGGAATAGACTGGATTGCACGCAGAGGCAGAGTCAAGCAGGACTGTGTACAATACGAGCTCCACTGGACAATTTCACCTTTTTCCCAATCCACGACAGGATTGTGACCGGAAAGCCATGGATGGCCCATGATCAGCGGGACTGATGGACAGTCGATAAGGAGGAGGGTTATGGCCTCGGAATGGAGAGCTCCTATGTTCAGTTGTAGTGATGGAGTCTCGCAAACAATTTTACCTCCAGGCAATGGACTCCCATCTAGACCACAAACTGTAACTGCAGAACGAAGCTTCACCATAGGAATCCCAGCAGAGTGGGCAAACCCGATGTCGAGGAAGTTGCCGGCCGCTCCACTATCAATGAAGGCAGACAGGGCCACGGAACTAGCACCGAAAGTAACTTGTGCAGGAATCAGGACAGCATTCTTTTGGGAAACAATTTGCAACCCCAAGTGAACTTTTCCCAGACATGCTCCCTTTTCAGGTTTGTATGGACAAGAACAGGAAAAGTGGCCCTTATTGCCACAATAAAGACATAGGCCTTGTGACCGTCTCTTGTCTCTTTCCTCCAGAGGGAGGTGAAACGCCCCTGACTGCGTAGGCTTCTCAACATCCGTGGAAGCTGAAATAATTGCAGACAAACAAGAAGACACCTCTTTCTCTGTCCTCCTCTCCTCGATCCTCCTGTTAATTTTAATGGCGAGTTGCATAAGGCTTTTCAACGAGGTGGGGGAAGGATACTGCACAAGTGAATCCTTAATCTCTTCTGACAGTCCTAAGCGAAACTGGCTACGTAACGCTGGATCATTCCACTCGCTGTCAGGCGACCATCTGCGGAATTCAGCGCAGTATTCTTCTGCCGAGTGCCGGCCTTGCTTTAAGGCACGTAGATGAGCCTCAGCAGAGGCAACTCGATCTGGATCATCGTAAAGGAGGCCTAGTGCATTAAAGAAAGCTTCCAACGATTGCATGATAGGACTCGACTGTGGTAGGGTGAAGGCCCAGGACGGGGGGTCACCCTGCAGGAGGGAGATGACAATTCCAACTCTCTGCTGTTCTGAACCAGAAGACCGAGGCTTCAGCCGAAAGTAGAGTTTGCAGCTTTCTTTAAAATTCCGAAACAGGGCTCTATTTCCGGAGAACCGGTCCGGCAAATTTAACTTGGGTTCATCAACTGAGCCAGAACTGAGCAGTGTAGTCCGGGGGACCCCGTCTGGGGAGGACAAACGCTGGGACAGTTCCCGGATCATCTGCTAGAGGATCTCAACATGACCCGCCAGGGCTTGAAGAGGAGACGATTTGGTTCCGCTTTCTTCCATACCAACTTCGTCTCCGAAATGTGTGGCCGGTTATAATGTTAGGAACCCCTCTAGCCGGTACAGCACAACCCGGAGTCTGCGCTGCCAGTCAGGTGTTCACTGGAGCCCCTAGTGGTGGGGACAGACTTGGCCGCAGACTAGCAGAGGGTCGTGAAGTGCGTACCGACTAGGGGGAACCCAGGTAAGCGGAGTGAAGTCCAGGCAAGGGTCAAGGGCCGACAGCAGACAGGGAATCCAATACACGATCCAGGGTCAAGGGTCACAAGCACGGTAGCAAGGTCCAGATACAGGCAAGAAGGTCAGGGTCACAGGATACACAGGCAGGATCAAAATCCAGGCATGGGGTCATACACATGTAATCAGTCCAAACAGGTTTTCACCAATACTAAACAGGAGCAGGAGCAGGTTAGCTGACAGGCAGACTGGACGCTATAACCGGCAATGAGGCAGCAGACCTCATTGCCTTAAATACTCACACAGACCAATCAGGAGTTGATAGACTCCTGCAGGCTAATTGCTTAGACAGAGCAGGGCCAATCGGGTTGACCCTGAAATACACAATTGCAGGCTAATGCCTGTAAATCCAGCCCTCCTCATTAGATCAGCCTACCGGCTATCTGTTGCGCGCATGCGCCCGGCTACCAACAACGCCGGGACGCAGCGCTGAAGAGGCGTCCGGCCGTTGCCTTGGCAACGGTCGGGGGTTGAGGGGAAATGATGTCCCGGTCGTCATGGTGACGGCCGGGACTCTAGAGCGGGCAGGAAGCAAGCCGCGGCGGCTGTGAGCACCGCTGCGGCTCCTGACAATGTGCTGGTGTTTACTTTTTAAAACATTTTATGTAATGCTATTTGCTTTTTTATTGACTTTGCACTTTATATTTTACTTTTTGATATTGGTATAGCATATGTTGCAACACCATATTCTTGGATGTTGCATGTAGAGCTTGTAACACATGTTCTGCCATTAGTGGCAATTTGAGAGAGATGATTTGCATCTTAATAGAACCATATTGTCTTTTTCATACAGGAAACACCGGTGGTAAGGTGACTCGTGTTTCCTGTGGTCTCCATTGTCACCATTATGGCCCACTGGGATAATGATCTGTATGAGATCGCTTTCCATATGTGTCTAATTTATGATTGGGTCTCCAAGAAGACACCCAATCACTATTTACATGTAAGCTGGATTTCTCATTGTAGGTGAGGGTAGCTTCTCAGTGTTCCATTTAAGCAAACCACAACATACCAGATTTTATAGAGTTCAGTGACAGTTTAGTAAAAGATTTCCCTTGACAAATCTTCGCTGTCATGCTGACCTACAATCTATTTGTTTTTACTTCAACAAACATTTCGTTGTCAGTGTATTTGAACAGTAACCCTGAAAATTGTACACATTCTTATCATTTTGCAATGCTTTCCAGGAAGCGTTCTTTCACAGTGTTCATTTTTCCTGAACTGATTGTTATTGGGGTTTTTTCCATTTAGTTTCTTTAAATTTGCTGTATTTGTAACACCTAGCACTAGTGGGAGGAAATGGTATTCTGGCAAAAGTTTATAATCCTTTCCGTTAAATATAAGTGAACGTTGTGATTTATTTTATTGGCAAACCATCAATAGTGTTGATATTACTTAACATTTTTTTCTTCACGACATATAATATATCTTTAAGGCAGTTTTGCTGGCCAGCGTTCACGGTTTTTACTTATAAAAGACAACATCACATCACAAGAGGAGCTTTGGTTGGCTCCTCTTGTGATGTTTTTTTTGTTCTTTTGTTAACTTTAGAATAGGTTTTTCATCCCGGGTCTGACCATTCAGACTGGAGGCTACCCGCTGGGACCTGGGAATAACCCTACAAAAAACCCGGGTCTAATTCCTGGGTCATCCGACCCGGTTAGATGCATCTGGACCCGTTTACACTGAGCCTTGACCCGGGTCGTTGGGTCTTGCCCCGGCAAAATCTTTTTGAGGCAGTGGGAACTGGGTATAAGCAGGCAAAGTTTGTGTGACAACTTTGTAGATCTGCTCTGCAGAAAGGCACTGCATGGGTTAGTGAACCGGTGTAACTAAAATTACTGCATTCTTCCCTTTTTGACCTGCACAAGATCCCAACTAAACTCTGGGTGGGACGAGCTTCAGCTGTCGGTAATAATGCGGAGGCTGCAGTGTGAATGTCCGTTTACCCCAGAACAATGTAATTTGCTTTCATTGTTTATCTCTGAAAAATAAAATTTTAGTTTCTGGTGGCCCTTTAAGTACTCAATTTTAATTGCACAACTGTTGTCTACAAATTAAGCACTACAAAGGAAACAAATTGGGGATGCTTTGAACAAACAGTGTAGCCAGGTAACAAATACAGTTAGCAGAATAATTTGCTAGATAGCTTGAGCAATTAGTAGAATTAGAAAATAGTGTTATGTTGTACAGATCTTACTTAGAATACAGTATTTTTACATAGATATATAGAATTCAGTATAGCTATCTCACTTTCAGGAGGAGATTAATAAACTGAAAAGAAGTAAATGTACAGGGTCCCTGGTACAAACCTTATTATGAAAGATGTGTGGTGCTGTACATGCTAGGATTGGACTAAAGGAGAATAAGAGGGAATGATTGGAACGTTTAAGAACAAAGAGTTTCAACAAGGTTCTGGAGGTACTTTCCTGAGTAAGAGGAGCTTTAGAATAAGGTAACATTGTCTAAACCTGTTTGCAGGGAAGCTCAGGAGTACTGGTAGGGACAATATAGTGGCATGGTGGTTAGCATTGCTGCCTCACATCGCTGGGGCCATGTGTTCTATTCTGACCAGGCCCCTCTCTGTGTGAAGTTTGTATGTTCTCCCTGTGTTTGAGTCAGTTTCCTCCAGGTTCTCTGGTTTCCTCCCACACTCTAAAAGCACACATAGGTAAATTTACTTTTGCCATTGACCCTTCCGGGTGTGTGGTTGTCTTACAGAGAAGTTAGACCTTAAGCCCCACTAGGGGCAGGGACTGATATGAAAGATTGAACTTTGTCTGTAAAGTTCTGCATAACATGTTGGTGTTATAGAAGTAAAGGGCATTGATGAATGTTTGGAACAAACTCCCAGCAGATGTAGTTGTAAATAGAACAACAGTTCATTCATGTAAATATGCTTGGGATGGACCAATTGTTCTACATCTGCTTCCAATTTTCTATGTTTATATGTGCAAAGTATATTATCTTTTAAAATAGGAACTTTTGTGCTAGTTAAAAATAATATAAAAATATTAATAATCAGAGCACTTAGTTTGTAGTACAGCAAATGCTTGCACAGTGATGATCATAGTGAGCCACCTAAATAACATTGTAAATGTCCCATAAGTTAAGGAATCCACTTCTACTCCTACCTTCAATGTAAAACTATCAAAATTCATTCATTTACATTCCCTTTACATTTTCCATACCCTCACTTTTAAATTTCCACTTCGACCCTTGGTGTAGATCAGATTTTTAGGATAATCTAGGCCATTAATTTATTTATTGTTCTTCACTAAAATCACCAAGGTTGTGTCGGAAATTTGTCTAGATGGCTATGCAGGAAGTGCACCTTCTCTCTTGTACGGTAATGTGTCATTTTCACATTGTCTTTCAGACAGTTCTTCTCATTCAGTCTGGAAGCTAAAAGTTCAAATGCTTGCTTTGAAAGATTTAAATCGCGTACCAGGTCATTCAGTTCCTCCTGAGAGAAGGGCTGAGGTGTCGAGGTACATCTTTCAAATTCATTACCACTGTTGTCTCCTACAGCAGTAACAAAGTCATTAATTTCTTCATCATCAGAACATGATGGCAGGATGGTAAACAGTGGTACAGGAACATCATCCCCATGCGGTATAGGTCTTCTGGCTGAATCCAAGTCAGGGTAATCATACTTGAACTTCTTGTACAGATTAAAACCTTCAACATTGAAAGCACAGAAATAACAGTCTTTATAGTGATTTTTTGGCCCTCTCCAAACCATGGGCACATCAAAGCTTAAGATTTTCGTTTACCATTTTTACAGTGCCATAGGTCCTCTACACATGGTTTGCAACCCTTATGTGGTGCCCATGCCTTGTCCTGGTCTTCTAATTTGTTCCCAAAATATGCCAAATAAACGTGTTTCACAAAGTTGGTGATGGGTTTCCTTTGTTTCACAAGAATATAGCTACCACATATGTAGCAGAATATGTCTGGGTCATTCAAACAGCTTCTACAGGAGGAATTCATAGTTCAATTCAAGTTATATTGACATTATTTATATGTTTGACCAAAGTGTAATAAGCTGCACAAGATGTTATGTTAAAGGAAACATTCATTTAAAAAGACAACCCAAAAAATATCCACCTATGGATATCGGCAGCAACTCAAATGCTGCGGGAACAGCAGTTAGCTGCTAGAATAGTACCTCACATATCTCGAGAAGTGTAGCGAATTGCGAAAAATGGATTACATGTCTGAAATAAGCACCACTGATATACCCCAAATCCATTTAAAGTTCCTGGGCAGCAGAAAAAAAGTTAAGTTTTGTTGAGCAGTGTTATCATATGTTTTTACTATGTACAAAAAAAATAAAGTAAAAAATGTGTGTCTACCCCTAAAACAAGTTATTGGCATCAGTGCTGTGGCCTGGGCTGGTTAGGGTTAATGCAGGGGGCAAAGAGTGTGAGGGGAGGCCTCCTGCAAAAGCAACAATCAGCACCAGGCTTCGACAGATGGGTGTGTCACACGGAATTCGCATACTGACCCCTCAGGGTCCATTACACTCATTCAATTTGATGATGATGATGGTTGCTGTATCTTTACTCCCACTGCATCAAGACAGGCTTAGCGTGTCTTGCTCCTGCCTAATCTTTACACAGTATTTTGTGTTACTCATATCTTCTATTTAGGTCATTTTATCCCTTACCAATAAAACATTGTCCAATGCGATTGTTGTGGTTCCAACGCACAAAAATATTTAATTGCATAATTTAGCAGGATTTTACAGCAAGTCATTGTTAAACATTAAAGATGTTAAAATAAAGCAGGAAAGTATAAAAGCACTGAATACATTACATCTTCCTTATAGGGTTTACCCAGGTTCAATGAATGCAGCCATGCTCTCACGTTGCCAGGATTAAAGAGAGGTAGAACAAAAGCCAGCATGCTTGTATATAGTGTACAGATAACACTTAGTGAGGTCTTCATTGAGTTAATGATATTCCAGTTCCTTGCAGGTTATAGGTCAGCTCATTTGATCCTTTCAAAGGGGTGAGGGGAAACCTCCCCCACCCATTGTCCACGTTTTCACTCTGAACGACCAGTTCAAACTGACCCACAAAGTACTTTTGAGTATTAATCTCATTAATGTTGGTGAAACAAGCTTTAATATGAGACCAAACTCTTTACCTTTTAAAACACCTGAACCATAAATACCATTGCTACAGTATTATCTATGCATGAATAAACAATCTAATACATTTTACTAATAAATGTGGATTGGAACCTTAATAAATATGAACTATATATAAGTGAATGTGTAAATGTAAGTGTATGCTTTCTTTATTTATCGTGCTATTGCGTCATGACACGTGGCGTACTGAATGCAATCGCACGGTAAATCAATATTAATCAATATACTTTCATCCAATTATTTGACTTTGATGCTTCAGATATTTGACACTCAGGGAGAGTTTCAATTGCTGGTGATGTGGCTCGTAGACATCACGGCGATGTCCGGCTGGGCACAATGCCAACCATTACGGTAGGAATCTACCAGGGTGTGAAAAAAAATTGAGCAGAGATTCCTGCCATAACATCGGCGCACCCATAGAGGTGCGAGCAAAAATCTCTCCTGAGAACATCGCGGCTAATTGAATCTCCGCCTGAATGAGGCCCATAATCAATAGATTAAAAATATCTTTCTTTCAAAAGCTTGTAAACTAAAGAGTAGCACACAGTACATTCATATAATACAACTGAATAAGCTCTTTTAGTGAAGGAATACACTATTTCTTAAATAATGTCATTTTGATCAAAATCACTTTTAACAAGTAGATTCCTAAGCTGACTTTCAAATTGGAAATACAATTGTAATTTGTTTGTGGATTCTTTGTTTAAACCACATGACATAACCTGTGTGAATTCCACTCCACGTTTCTGTGTATTTCCCCGGTATAAATTTTTACTACAATAGCAGATTTCCCTAGAGCATCAGTTACTATTAGGGCATAATTATGGATAATTATACGTTGAATTGTGTTCGGGCAAAATTAATTTATGTTTCTAATGTTCCCCATTGTGGAAGACGGTTTTCAGTTTCTTTTTCCCCTCTGCCTTTTTTCTATCCTCTTTTCATAATTAAGGGCTATTATGAAATTTAGGGTAAATTGTATGGAAGAACAAGTTTAAATTGAATTTCCATAAATATAGGATATTTCCTAAAATATAAGATATAATTTGACATAACATGAAGTTTGGTAGTTTGCAGCTGCCTTTACTTATCTGAGTAATTTTCGTGTAAATGTAATTAGTAAGAGAATGAACAATTTCATGCAGCTGAGTTCATGTACAATTTACAATGGAAATTGTTGTAATTTGTTTCTGTTTTATTCTAAAACTGACAATGTCTGACTAGCAGGACTCCCCCATTTCTGTTTGCTTTATAATGTCAGTGCACCCTTCATGAGCAGAGAGTTGGGGTACTGTAGTACTGTATTTACAGCAGCTCTTGTTTGACGCTTATGCTCTGTAGAGATTGGTCCATCAGAGAGGCAGGTGGTCTGCAGTTCAGCAAGAGATTGGGCAAACATGGAGCAGTAGCGGAGTAACCAATGGGAATCAGAGACCAGATCCTCCTACTTTGTATAGATAGTGCTAAAAAAAACGTTAAGGGATTGATTTCATGAATACCTCCTTCAACCCCCCCTTGTTGCGTTCCATATATAACCCAAATGGTGAGATCAAGACATGCATTCTACCAACTCTGCTTAATCCGTCTATGCTGGTTTTAATCCACTGCTGCCCATGAGTGTTGTGTTTTGTCTTAGGGGTATATATACCAAACGGGGGGTTATCATTTATTTAGTACATTCTACAAAATGACAGCTAGAATCTGATTGGTTGCTATAGGCAACATCTCTACTTTTTCAAACCCGCAGTTTAGTAAATATACCTTCGGGTTGTAGGATTTTGAGGCCTGTACCTTATTCAGTGTGATTTACCTACATGTAACTTATTATGACCGCAATACAGGAAACGTTTAGAAAGTGCTTGGATGACAAGCAATAATGAGGTTTGGTCACTTTTAATTGCTTTGTTTTTGTCTTGCGAGGCAAGTGACGCATGTCCATTGTCTGATGTCCCAACACAATTACTGATTTTCAGAATAAGATTGTAAAATAGGAAAACGCTTAAATCCCCTCACAATGTTAATTTTACCCATAACCTTAGAACATTGCCCACAACCATTTTTCTAAGGTTAACTGTAAACATTTGTGTTGAAAGCTATCAATCTATACAAACGCATTTGACCAATAAAAGTGTAATTTTTTACTTTGTTTTTATGATTACTCTTAACACCGGGATCCCAAGCGAGGAATTCTGACAGAAGTATTGTTTATGGGAGGTGTATACTTATGGAACCCTCTACAAAATGTACATCACCTGCTAAAGCATTTACACAGGTCACTCGCAGTGATATTAATAACTCCTCATTAATTGATAGGCTGCATCTTCATGAATATTGGCTCATCCCATAATATAGTTGCCCTCACTGTGTGTCAGCAGTGGGTATTCTTCTATGGAAGAATTAAAATGGGTGTTCATCTTTCTATCTATATTCTGTCTAGCAGATCAAGCTGTTACACTTGTCAGAGAGGTCTTCTGTCCATCATTATTATTATTATTATTAATCATCATCATCACCATTTATTTATATAGCGCCACTAATACCGCAGCGCTGTACAGAGAACTCACTCACATCAGTCCCTGCCCCACTGGAGCTTACAGTCTAAATTCACTAACACACACACAGACAGACAGAGAGGAAGAGACTACAGTCAATTTGATAGCAGCCAATTAACCTACCAGTATGTTTTTTGGAGTGTGGGAGGAAACCAGAGCATCCAGAGGAAATCCACGCAAACACGGGGAGAACATATAAACTCCACACAGATAAGGCCATGGTCGGAAATTGAACTCATGACCCCAGTGCTGTGAGGCAGAAGTGCTAACCACTACGCCACCGTGCTGCCCATTATCATCACCATCATCATTATCATCATCATCATCATCGCTTTGAAAGGTGTCACAGTGCTCCGCAGCAATGTACAGTAGGGAGAATAGGATGTACATAAAACAGGGACATACAAGGTAGACAAAGGTAGACAAAATAAACGCAGACATGAAAGCATAGTGTATGAAGGACCCTGCTCATTAAAGAGCTTACATTCTAAGTGGAAGATGTAACAAAAGACAAGGTAGCGTAGGAAATACTTATAAACATTGTTTTAAAATCATATTTTGTTATGTAAATTTGATGTATTTCTGATGTGAAACTAATATGTCTATTTAACACTATGCGAAAGATTAATAACATAAGATAGGACAATCGAACACGTGCTTTTCTGTACCCACCCTATGGAAAGATAACTTTGACCAAGAAGATGGATTGTAACATTAGACATCTATGATTTAGAGTTTGTGGGCATGTTTTAATTGCAAATTATGTGTTTGTATTTTTATTAGTGTAATGTCACACAAGGTATGCAGTGCTTTACAGAAAACGTAACGGAGATAAAAGATTACACAGAAATTAAGTAAAAAAAAGATGCAAATGATCAAAACCTATTGAGGAAAGAGGGCCTGTCATTAAAAAGATTACAGTCTAAATATCCATTTCAGGCAGCAAATGACACACTGGGATAGATTTACTAAGCTGCGGGTTTGAAAAAGTGGGGATGTTGCCTATAGCAACCAACCAGATTCTAGCTTTCATTTATTTAGTTCTTTCTAAAAAATGACAGCTAGAATCTGATTGGTTGCTATAGGCAACATCCCCACTTTTTCAAACCCGCCACTTAGTAAATCTAGCCCACTGTGTATGTGTAGGATGTACCTAGCGATGATAAGTGGAAGAGTTTGTATAGTCTCTTTGAAATAATATACTAGGTGTGAAGAATATACTTCTGTTATTTATAGAACCCCTTTACAAGTGATTCAGATATGTTTCCCAACCTGTGGTACATGTACAGCATTCTCTATTCCTCAAATGGGATGGAATGATGAACCGGTAGCCGTTGTCTTCCTGTAACACAGCCATTGTCATATAATGTCTTGTAGGGAGATCTGTGTGTCTGTTCATATGGTCCAGTGAGACAAAGGGGCTGATAAAGAGTGGTCTGTGCACCAGTTTATATATCCTGCTTGTTATCGCTCATGCCCAGAAAGAGGGCACAAACATATGCGCCTTGGCAGAATTTCGCTATTCTGGCACTTACTTCCAGCTGCACCTGGAGAGGCGGGATGGGGAGAGGGAAGGGGTGTTCTAATGTAGGGTGAGAAGAGTAAAGGCGTGTCTATGTAGATGCAGCTCATGCAGAGCTGCAGAGACGTATATATAGTTAGGTGCTGAACCTTTTGCATCTGCTATAGGGCTGGTGCAAATTCTCGATGATCAGGACTTGTTGTAAAGCAGGCGCTTCGGCTATCTCGAGATGTAAGCTTGCGAGCAGGGCCCTCTTACCTCTGTGTCTGTATGTATTACTTAGTATTCTTTTATTACTGTTCGTTCCCAATAGTAAAGTGCTACAGAATTTGCTGGCGCTATATAAATAAATGATAATGGTGTGTAAGGCTCTGTAAATGGGTGGAAATACACTATTTTCCATCCTTTTTTTTACCTTTAAAGTAGTTTACTTCCCATTTTGCCACCCACTCTGCTTCTATCCCTATGGCTCCTATAATTTTGACATGACAACCTGGGACACCCATGTGCACAGGCCATGTTATGTGCACCATACTTTATTTTAGGTCCCAAACAAGGTGAAACGGTTCTCTTCAACTTGTTCTAGTTTAGGCTCAACAGGAGAGAAATAAGTATTGTGAGTTAATAATTTTACCATAAAAAACAGGTATAAATTTTAGCCCTTAGTGAGCCCTACTAAACGGCCACACAGCCATGTAAGTGCTATATACAGTAACTTTATAATAACTGCTCTCTTCCCTCCATGAACAGTGCATTGCTGCGATATGTTGGTGGGTAAACCTGAGAAAAGGGTTTACAGCGATATATTGAACAATCTCACCAACAAACTGCTTCAAGATTTTCAAAAATGTCATGAAAAAAGACCCTAGAAAGTAATGTGTTTTCTTTGGAGATTGTAGTATAATTTGTCCAATTATTTGACAGATAGGCAAGTAGTTGAGTTGTACTTATTTAACAAAGACCTCCTTTAACCTAGGCTTTATAACATATTGGTACCTAGCTATCCAGTCTACTCTAATGAGATCAGTTTAAAGGATGTCTACACAGAGAACAACACTTCTCAATACTGGACTGATTAAATCAATACAGAATGTTAAATGGAACATTGGGCCAAGTTCCAGGTACAATGTCTTCCACACCCAAGTAGTAAAAGGTTGCCTGTGAAATGAGAGAACTATTGTTCACATTCCTTGACCTAGGAGTTCACTTGTTGGAATTTCCAGATAATGAGTCTTATTGGAAAGAAATCTATTTCAGAAATGCATTGTTCCTTGCAGAGATTCTGAATGGTGGAAAAGACAGAAAATCGCACAAACTGCATAGTTGCCAAATGTCCCAAATTTCCAGTCCCAGATCTTAAAGATTTGTCCCTGAGACTGTCTCTGCTAAATATTGACCAACTAATTCAACCAATTCATATTTCTTTGCACCGTGTAATTCTTTTCATCTATGTTAGCATTTATTGAAAAGGAGTATGTTAGCATTTATGTCAGCATTTATTGAAAAGGAGTATTAAGTATTATCACATTCATTATCACATTCAGCAAACATGGAGGGATCATCATCATCATCATCATCATCATCGAGGATTGTTGTGCTCCAAGTGTCCCTGGAAAATATTTAAAAATGTTCTCAACTATGAAAGGGAGCCTTGGAATGTTTGTAAGTAATATAATTTTCTCTATCTCTGAAATGTTTGACGTTTGCCTGCATGAAGACTGATGTTTGGGAAAGACTAGTCTTTCATCCCGGCCTATGTGATGTCTGTAATGTTTAGGATCAGCGTAGGGTCATGGTTCTCTCCGTTGGTACCTTTTTTAATCTGGGCTGTTTTGATAATTGGAAAAGTTGGCATATGTTTAGGGTCTGCAAAGACAGGTTTCAACCTAGTAAGTGAGACTTAATAGGGGAGGGTATAAAATGCACCATCAGTATTACCTGTGTGCCCTTTAAACTGAGCATTCTGGAAATGAAACAGTTCATATTTAGGGGTCTATTTATTAAAAATCCCTACCTTAATAAGATTTTCAAACACCGCTCATCACAGCGATCAAAACTCTTCTTTTTTTTTTTTTAACCTATTGTGAAAATATCACCGGATCAGCAGAGAGACACTGGCACAGCAGAGTGACACCAATTGCCAAGCTAGTCCTGCTGCTTCGGGCATGCACGCTGGAACCTGAATGCTGGATTGGGCTTCCAGTTCCAGAAACAATTTAAAAAAAAAAAATGAAAAAAAATCTTATAGTTAAAAATTTAAAAATAGGGGGAAAAAAATTAATAATGAAAAAAAATACAGTAAAAATTCTTTATTTTATTAATGAAGCAATTGTTCCTCTGGGTACCACCGGCTAAAGTTAGCTTGAGATGGTGCTAGCAATCGGAGGATGGCAGTCCTTGGTAAATAGGCTTCCCCATACTTGGAGGGATAAGTACATTCCATCCCAGGGTCCAAGAAAAACAAGTCCTCTTGGTTGAATGCAGAGGTTTATTGTAACAATGGTATTTGGAGCAGTAGGCTGGCACCCAGAGGTGCTCTTGCTGTTTATTGCAAAATAGTTAGAACATGATGTTTATTGGTATATTAATAACATACTTGACAACTTTTAATTCTCCCACATCACTAGGAAGTGGGCAGAATGTGGGAGAATTGTCTACTTTCCTGGTAGAACTCATGGATTATAGCAGGTGCATGTGGGGCAGTAGCACAGGTCCAATGCCTGTGAGACCGATTCCTGCAAGTATTACATGGACAGAACGTTATGTTTATTGGGAAGAAGGATGGCTCATATAATACTATATTATGAGGCGTGTTTCATTTATTACTCCACATGGGGTGAGTGCAATCCTCCCAAATGTCCCACTTTTGGTGGGACATCCCAATTCACGGGCTGCAAAAGGTATGGGGCTTAACCAAAGTGGGTGAGGTTTTATTTACATTTGCATTTGTAGGAGGAGTTTGTGTGGAACGGGAAGCTGCTTATTTTGTCCCGATTTTGTGATTCCAAATGTTGGTAGGTATGGGTGAGGGGTTTGCTATAGATTCTAATCAATCTCAGAAATGTCCCATAAGGACAATAACCAGGCAGTTTTGTGGAGTGATCAGACCAAATAAAGTGTGTGGTCCTTGGCTTCAGCATTACCTAGTAGCTTTAATCCACCACTGACTATTTCAGTATTTGATCAGCCATAAATTAAATATGTGGAGTGAGGGTCCATGGTGTTGGCAGCTTTAATCCTACGTTATCTGAAGTTTATGAGTTTCCCCATTCAATGAAGATGAAGTTTGAGTTACCTGAAGCAAATAACCCATCAGAGGACTTTCACTAAATGCATTGGCTTTTTTTTTCTAGTATCCTTCTGTCTTACGTGGTGTGGCTAAAAGACACAGAAGGAAGTTGGAAAAAATGTGTATTTAGGAAAAGGCAACACAGTTATTATTGTCATTGATTTGAAAGGCGCCACAAAGCTCCGAAGCCCAGTGGGGAAAACAGAGCATAAATAAAACAGGGACCTACAAGGTAGACGAAATAAATGCAGATATGAAGCAAAGCTAGAGAGGGCTCGGCTTGTGTGGGAAAAGGGCACAGCTAAGACAACAGGGGTGCGTGTGGCTCCGAGTGGAGATTGGGGCAATAGCAATGGTGTACCAGTGTCTAGTACAGGTTGGAGTAGGGTAGGCTCTAAAAAAAGGGTGGGCCTTCAGCGAGTTTGTAAATATTGGAGCATCTGGAGGAAAATGTGTAAAACACCCCAACTCCATGCAGATAGTCTACGGCCCAAGTACTACGGACTAACCACTGTACCACCATGTTGCTCATATATTGTTTCAGTGCGGCATGTCTGTCAAGTTGAGTTTTTTTATCTTAGCTTATTGGGTATATATAGCACTATTCTAAACTGAAGCTAGGGAACTTTATTGCCTAAGGGGGGTGATTCAATTGGCTGCATTACTTTCGAGAGTAACGCAGCCAATTGAATTCACCCCTAAATATTGGTACCATGTCACATGTTTTGGATATACCTTTTAAAAACATGGACATTGTGTTAAAGTAAAATTGTGCATATAGAGTTATTAGTTTAATTTATGTATCAACTTATGTTAAACTTGTTATTGGAAACGGCCATGTTTTCACAGATTACATGTATTTCTCCTTTCAGTGTTCTTCAGTGGAATTTGCTTCTTTTCTGTGCAGAATAACACTGAGGTATCAAATTCTGGACATAGCGTTTCTCACATGTAATCACATCTAATTTTGGAATGACACAACCAGACTGAGAAGGTTACACCCACCAGTTTTTGGCTTTAGGTTTGGGCTTTTCATGACTGTAAATTGTTACACTTTGCACATTTCAGTTCTAAAGCTTCAGTTATTTATAATGTGCATTTTTTTTTTTTATTAACTTGAGTTATCATTAAATTAGTTAACTCTCAAACTATAGTTATGGGTGCACTATTGCACTTGGCTAAGATTGTGTGTCCGCGTTCTTCCACTTATCTGGCTGTAGCCATAGAGAGCTGCTTGTAGGGAGTTACAGTCAAGGTCACTAGTTGTCCTATGCAGCCAAGGTAACGATATTTATATGTAGATGGAATAAATATGTAATTGACAAAGAAAACATTATTGGTAGTAATAATAATACCAATAACAATATGATTAATAGAGTGAATATTGGTGACAAACAGGCCGTGTGAGAGGGATATATGTGCAGCACATGTAAAATGAATAAGGGAATTAAGATGTGAGATGTATCATCATCATCGACATTTATTTATATAGCGCCAGCAAATTCCGTAGTGCTATTGGAGTAACTATTAGTCTAGGATAGTGGGATAGAATGGAGTAAACAATAAATTTGACCCAATAAAATTTTTATTAAAACAAACAAACAATAAATTTGATATGTACGTTATAAAAGTATAAGAGAAAATAAGAAACAAAGCTGTTTATAGAGCTTAAGTTGTCTCACACACCTTCCTCTGTAGGTTCTCTCAACTTCTGCCCACTCTATAAAACATTGCCCCCCTATATTTAGTTTGGTCTGTTACTATATAATTCTGTAATGATTTTCTTCACTGACTACCACACATGTCAGACTGGCTTACACATTTATCATAACCATATTCATATCCTGTGGATTTTTGTTTCATGTGCAAATATTGGGGCAGATGCGATTACGATAAAGCAAATGGCATTAAATATAAAACTTTTAGGCAACACATTTTATTGACTGATGTGCTCATTAGACTTACTATACTATCTTATTGATGTTGAAGCTATTTTTCTCACATTCTAAAGGAAGCTTCCTATAAAATAATTATTTTTACCAAAACAAAAGCCATTTTCTTCTAAAGCACAGCTTTGTTTTTATCACCGATGGCGTCACATTTCTTTCCATATTACCCTTATATACTTCTTTTGGAACTATCACCTCAATGAAATCTAGGGGTAAATGTATTAAGCTCCGGGTTCTTCAAAACCCGCGAGTTCGGCGTCTTCGGTGTTTAAATTTAAAGCGGCGCTGCCTTGTAAAGGGAAGTTTCCTTTTACAAGGCAGCACCGCTTTAAATTTAAACGCCGAAGACGCCGAACTCGCGGGTGTTGAAGGACCCGGAGCTTAATACATTTACCCCCTAGACTTAAAACTCCATTTGCTGCCAAGCTGCCCATAGACCATGGTCACAGTTAGTCTTATGTTATTACTCCACACCTTCATGATTTGTAGATAATTGTAAAACATTTGATGAACAAAGCCAAAGTAGTGATCCCTAGATGGCAATCCCCTAACCGCCAACTATTCAGGAATGGTTTAATAGAATCAAATTTTTCCGTGACTATGGAGGACACAGCCTCCCTAGCTCCTGACAGACACTTAGAATTCTCAGCTACTGTTGTAATATAAAGAATCAACCAGAAATAAAAGTTACTTTGTATCTCCATTGCAGCTTTATACTGTAACTCATCTTTGTTTTACCATAAGAGACTCTTTTCTTAGGGTCTTCTGAATACCTTGACATTCAGTGGTATATCCGACTGAAACATAGGCTTAAATTTTGTTATTTGTACTATCAGTATACACCGATTAGCCACAGTATTAAAACTACCTGCCTAATATAGTGGAGGTCCCCTTCATGCCACCAAAACAGCTCTGACCTGACGAGGCATGGACTCCACAAGACCTCTGAAGGTCTACTGTGGTATCTGGCACCCAGACATTAGCAGCAGATCCTTTATGTCCTGTAAATTGCGAGGTAGAGCCACGGACTTGTTTTTCCAGCACATCCCTGAGATTCTCAATCAGACTGAGATCTGGGGAACTTGTCAAAACATTGAACTCTTTGTCATGTTCCTTTAAACCATTGCTGAACAATTTTTGGAGTGTGACAGGGCGCATTATCCTGTTGACAGACACCCCTGCCATCAGGGAATACCGCTGCCATAAAGGGGTGTACTCTGCAACAATGTTTAGGTAGATGGTACATGTTAAAGTAACATCCACATGAATCATCATCACCATTTCTTTATATAGCGCCACTGATTTCACAGAGCTGTACAGAGAACTCATTCACATCAGTCCCTGCCCCATTGGAGCTTACAGTCTAAATTCCCTAACATACACACACACACACACACACACACACACACACACACACACACACACACAGACACACAGACTAGGGTCAATTTTGATAGCAGCCAATTAACCTACAAGTATATTTTTGGAGTGTGGGAGGAAACCCATGCAAACACGGGGAGAACATACAAACTCCACACAGATAAGGCCATGTTCGGGAATTAAACTCATGACCCCAGCACTGTGAGGCAGAAGTGCTAACCACGAATCCACCGTGCTGCCCGAATGCCAGAACCCAAGAGAACATTACCCAGAGCATCACAATGCCTCAGGCGGCTTGCCTTCTTCCCATAGTGAATCCTGGTGCCATCACTTTCCCAGGTAAACAACACACACGCACCCGACCGTCCGCTTGCTATAAAAGAAAATATGAGTCATCAGACCAGGCCACCTTCTTCCATTGCTACATGGTCTAGTTCTGGCACTCACGTGCCCATTGTAGGCGCAGGGTTCAGCATGGGCACTCTGACCGGTCTATGGCTACACAGCTCCATGCGCAGGCTACGATGCACTGTGTGTTCTGACAACTTTCTACCATAGTCAGCATTAACTTTTTCAGCAATTTGTGCTACAGTAGCTCCTCGTGGGATTAGACCAGACGGCTAGCCCTCACTCCCCATTTCAATCAATTAGCCTTGGGAACCTATGACCATGTCCCCGGTTCACTGGATGTCCTTCCTTGGACCACTTTAGATAAGTACTAATCACTGCATATCGAGAATAAGACCTGTTGGTTTGGAGATGCTCTGACCCAGTCATCTAGTCATCACAATTTGATCCTTGTCAAAGTTGCTCAGATACTTACACTTGCCCATTTCTCCTGCTTCCATCATATCAACTTCAAGAACTGACTTCACTTGCTGACTAATATATCCCACCTCTTGACAGATTACATTGTCACAAGATAATCAGTGTTATTCCCTTAACTTGTCAGTTGTTTTAATGTTGTAGCTGATAGGTGTATATCCCTTGCCCTTTACCTTACTCCTTCCTCTCTTTACTCACCTCCCTTCCTTCTCTACGCACAGTTTTATATAGCATGTGACTATCGGGCAGATCATTGGCAGATTCTGACCATGTGACCACGAAAGATCGCTATTTAAAGCACACTGCTATGCAGCTCAGTTATGCCTCTGATGAGACGACTTAGTAAGAGCCGAGAAACGCGTCAGCCTGTCAGTGACCTTGTTGATGTGGAGTACTTTTCTGATAGGGTTAATTCTATCAGCAGCAGTTCTTGGTGCCAATCTGCATGACATCTGATTAACTGAGGGACGGATATTCAATACCACTGAATCTGAAGTTTAGAGAAACGGTTAAGTACCATCTCTTTTGATTGGAAAGTGTTTCTCATAGACACTGTGTATTTCTGCTGACACTCAGATCGGATGCACATGCAGCTGTGCTGTTTGGGTGTTCCAGCCTCAGTTTGATAGTTGTCTGTTGCCTTAACCTCATTACTATTATGGAATCACAACAATCTCATGAATTGTGGAAATTTCCTTAAAGTGGTCTCTTAGTGTTTATCATCAAACGTATGGAGCTGGACTGAGTTATTGTGATGTATATCGATATATGTTCTGTCACTTTCCACCAACTCGGATTTATTTCTATTTTATTATTATTATTATTATTATTATTATTATTATTATTAATATTCTTCATTGTTTGTTTTCATTTTTGGATATTATATTAAATGATTTTATTAAATACATACTGTTGCTTTTCAGTTTAGCGCTCTCTTTCTTGTTTTTTTCTTTTATTTAGTGTGTTGAAAGCTTAAATATAATGATCCAGGTATGACTTATAACTCATTTATTTTGTATGCATAAGATGTACATGTACTATTTGCTATGATTTTATACTTTTAATAAGCAATGTTTACATAAAAAAATCCTAGTGTGAATGGGCCCTAAGTATGACATTGCTGTATTATTGAACTAATGATGACAGGACCACCACTGCTAGTGTGGGTATGGTGGAAGGGGTGGTAACCCCCCCCCCCCCCCCCCCCTTAATGGGAAATTCCTTTAAGTGTTACTTTGTTTTATCTTCTATTTTCCTGAAACCACCTTTTTCACCAACAAAAACATAATGCATGTCTCAAGTCATGTTTTATTCAGTACAAATGTCTACCGTAATCTTCTGACAAAGACACATGTTTTGTTTTGTTCACTTACATTCGGTGGCTTGTGTTGTCTGAAAGTGTGGTATGCTGAATTTTTGCAACCTATGATTATCATTTTGAAGCTTTTGTTCTAAAAATGTAATGTGTATTTCACATCCTTTGGATGTCTACGCATTTTCCTTAAGTGAGTACAATATATCATTTAAACAGCGTGTACAAATCCAATTTAATATATTTGTTTCTAACTTTGGTATAATTATATGTTTTTCTTCAGTGTAATTATTTTGCCGTCTGTGAAAGTGCTACCTCGCCCCCTCTCCCAACCCCCAAATGTTATGCATCAAAAAAGTGTTGCCATTTATAACACCATAATGGATACTGCAGAAATGTAACAGAGTAAGCCAGGGTTACTGGATGGCAGTGAGTCAAAGAACATTTGCAATTATGGCCCTGGACATGATAGAAAAATATGTTGGTTGTGGAAAGCCCAATTAACAACTTTAATATACATACGATTCTGTACAGACCGTTACAGAGCATCGCCACCAACTTTCCACTTTGTTATGTAACTTCAAACCTGTATTCTAGTAGATGTCAGTATACAGTAATCTTATGGTGTTCTGTCATGGGTTTTCTTCTGCATCACCAATATAGGGTAAAATATAAATTTTAATTTAATAACATGGTGCAAAGAGGTACTTTATTCCATTGCAATCAGATACCACTGTTTAGCTGTCTAGTTTAAGGAGAACATTGAATGCAAATATTTGGTCACCGTGGATTACAGCATGTCTTCTGTACCATTTTATTGCAGTAAGCATGATAACAGAGTTGCCAATTGTCCCTAATTTCCAGTCCCAAGTTTAAAGGATTTGTCCCTAGAAATTCGTACCCCTGGAAATGACTAAATGCATAATATATTTTCTCTTAGTCTATTTAGAAAATGCTATTTACATTGTGTATCGTAATTCTCTCTACTTTATAAGTTGATATTAAATTCAAATTAGCATACCTTTCAACTTTCCCGATTTTGGCGAGACAGTCCCAGATTGTGGAAATTGGGATGCATGTCCCCACTCTTGACTGCAATTCAAGGCTGTTTTGCTGGGGGGGGGGGGGGGGGGGGGCTGTGGTCAACCTCTCTTCTGAGAAGCACTAGATGTGTCCACTACCACTGTGACACAGTAATGCCCCTAACATGATGCGTTCACATCCACTGTTCAGAGCAAGCGTGGCCGTGTCCCACTTTAGGATTTGTAATTGTTAGGAGTCATGTGTTAAATATGAGAATTTTAAATACAGAAATGTCATTATATTTACAATTAGTGAACATAACATGGGGTTGTTGTCCACCAAGTCCGGCCTAAGGGTAAATGTATTAACTTCCGATTTTTTCAACTCGCCACTACTCGACGAGTTTGCAGTGAAAATCTAAAGCGGAAATGGCTTTAAAGACATTGTTTTGCCTTTAAAGCCATTGTCACTTTGAATTTTCACTGCAAACTCGACGAATAGTGGCGAGTTGAAAAAATCGGAAGTTAATACATTTACCCCCCTGGTCTCTACTGAGTGTGACATGTTTGGATTTTTACAAGTTACTTAAGTGATCTTTTCTATAATCTAGAATATGTCCATCCTGATGCACAAACCACATTGTCAGTCAAGGTTTGACCTCAGGTTTTTTTTAGGTCAGTCTTAAACAAAATCCTGGGTTCTGATGACACCATCATATCACACTCAACCCCGTTGCAAAATCACCCCTCTCAGTTATGCTGATCACCAGCAGGGGGCAGAAGCTAAATGAGAGACATAGATGCTCTTTACGTGCAGAACTATCTGCTGCTTCTTGTAAAGCGATCAGTGTGGGCCTGATGCTGAGTTAGACACATGTTTGGCCATATTTTACACTCAACAACGCCCCTCTGCTGATTCAGAGGCCTCCAGCTCTGTACCTGTAGAATACGTGTAGGTTTACTTCAAGCACATATACACTCACACATACACACATCCAAGGCATAAGCACAAGGAAAGATAGTTAACATTTGTTTTGATAGCGAAGATCACATTCGCTATTAGGCTTGATATAATACAGGCAGATATAATACATCTTTTCGACTAAATGAAAGTAGAATTTTTTTTAAATACTCCCACAAAATCCTATAATATAGGTAAGATCAATGCAGAAAGTACCAATCACAGTGGTGGGCAACAACGGCCCGCCGAGCCTTCACCTGCGGCCGCAGAGCCAGCTGCTCCCAATCTGGCACAACCGGGGCAGCCGACCTCCGTGTCATGTGATCTCCTCTGCACATTGCGTCACATGATCTCCTCTGCACATTGCGTCACATGATCTCCCCTGCACATTGCAGGGAGGTCACACAGCGTACTCGGAGAAGGCAGTGCACTGTGTTCTTCCTCCTTCCTCTGTGTCGCCCTTTTGAAGGTTGGAGGGCGCACATGCGCATGCCAAGTTTAATTATCAGCTTCAGAGGTGAATTAATATTCAGCCTATCAAAAGCGGCTAGCTCATGCTGGCGACCGTTATCATCAGTAAAAGATACAGCTCCAGACAGACGTATATGTCTATTTCTTTGCTGGTTTGCCTCAGCCGCCCTTATTGTTCTCAGCTTATGTTAGGCCACACTTTCCCTCCCCCATTCCGCCTCTCCAGCTGTATGGAGGTGCAAGATTTTGCATGCACGTATATGTGTGCGCTCTCTTTGTGGGCATGCGCAGTGCAATTTTTTGTAGTTTACGCTACGCAAACTGGTTAAAAACGTTGAAATCTGGCCCTGCATGCTGCACGGGTTCTAAAACTGTACATTCACTTTTCATTTCTATTGTATTATATTAACTTTAAATGCATATCTTATGTCACAGAAATCGCATAAGATACAGAAAGTAAACTTTTTTTTATAACAGTATATTTAAACAGAAATTATATTTTGTAATTTAACTTTTGATTCCGCACCTTAAATATTGAGTGTCAGGGAAACGTGTTTTCATTACATTACTTGAATGATTGCTACATATCTCATCTTGTATCTCTCTTGTCCATGTAATAGATTTATGTGACAGATACAAATATTAGCTGAAAAACAAACCAAAGTATTAAATAAATACCACACCCGTGATATATACTTAGGTTCTAATAAGATATTGAATTAGTAAACGGGACATCCATGATAATGGATCCACTTTGTAGTGTACCATGCACATATAGAATGTCTCACTCTGTGTATTAGTATGTATTCTAGTGTGACATTTTCCCCTTTGAAATGGTGAGCAAGTATACAATGTTTACTAGAAGCCGACTTGCCATCTTTATAGAGATCCCGGAGGGGAGGTCAAGTTGCAAGTGTAGTTGAAATGGTGCAATCATATCGCTGGGACATGGCCGAAGGGGGGAGGTCCAGGAAGTGGCCCGGATCTGGGATAAACAACTGCTGTACCAGTGGTCTGGGAGGACTACCCAAAATGCGTGAGTCTCCCTGACATCTTGGCAGAGTACACAATGTAAGACCAAGGGGTAAATTTATCAAGCTGCAGGTTTGAAAAAGTGGAGATGTTGCCTATAGCAACCAACCAGATCCTAGCTATCATTTATTTAGTACATTCTACAAAATGATAGCTAGAATCTGATTGGTTGCTATAGGCAACATCTCCACTTTTCAAACCTGCAGGAAACTCGCACCTTGATAAATTTACTTCCAGTGGTCTTCCACCAATTTTGTAGGATTCCCCAATAAACTGAGCCATGTGGAAGTTTCAAAGTGTCCTACTTCCTTCCACTCTCTAGATGACCTCCATCAACAGCATACTTAACAACATTCCTGATTAGGAAATTTGGACAGTGAGGCCATGCCCATGATCCACCCAGATCCTACCTCAGTCCCCCCAATGCAAACCAAATCTTTAAAATGTTGGACCCCTCTCCTTGATATAGAAGCCCCTTCCCTTTTAGTCACGGAAATCAAGGCTCTATTCCACAGCTAGCTTGCAATTATCCTTACAGTCATATTCAAAACTTTGGAGAATGACACAAATATTAATTTTTACAAAGTCTGCTGCCTCAGTTTTTATGATGACAATTTGCATATACTCCAGGATTTCATGAAGAGTGATCAGATGAATTGCAATTAATTTCAAAGTCCCTCTTTGCCATGACGATGAATTTTATCCTAAAAACAACATTTCCACTGCATTTCAGCCCTGCCACAAACACAGATGAGAGTGTTGACAAGGACAAGGCTGAAGATCACTCTGGCATGCTGATTGAGTTAGAATAACAGGCTGGAAACTTTAAAAGAAGGGTGGTGTTTAAAATCATTGTTCTTCTTCTGTTACCCATGATTACCTGCAAGGAAACACGTGCAACATCATTCTTTATACAAAAAGGGCTTCACAGGTAAGATTGCACTTAAATCAACCATTTATTGGATCATCAAGAACTTCAAGTAGAGAGGTTCAATAGTTGTGAAGAAGGCTTCAGGGCACCCAAGAACATCCAGCAAGCGCCAGGACTGTCTCCTAAAGTTGATTCAGCTGTGAGATCGAGGCACCACCAGTACAGAGCTTGCTCAAGAATGGCACTAGGCAGGTGTGAGTGCATCTGCATGCACAGTAAGGTGAAGACTTTTGGAGGATGGCCTGGTGTCAAGAAGGCCACAAAGAAGCCATTTTACTCTAGGAAAAACTTCAGGGATAGACTGATATTCTGCAAAAGGTACATGGATTGGACTACTGAGGACTGGGGTAAAGTCATTTTCTCTGATGAATCACCTTTCAGATTGTTTGGGGCATCTGAAAAAGGCTTATTCGGAGATGAAAACATGAGTGCTATCATCAGTCATGTGTCATGCCAACAGTAAAGCATCCTGAGACCATTCATGTGTGGGGTTGCTTCTCAGCCAAGGAAGTGGGCTCACTCACAATTTTGGCTAAGAACACAGCCATGAATAAAGAATGGTACCAAAATAGCCTCCAAGAGCAACTTCTCCCAACCATCCAAGAACACTTTGGTGACCAACAATGCCCTTTCCAGCATGAAGGAGCACCTTGTCATAAGGCAAAAGTGATAACTAAGTGGCTTGGGGATCAAAACATCGAAGTTTTGGGTCCATGGCCAGGAAACTCCCCAGACCTTAATCCCATTGAGAACTTGTGGTCAATCCTCAAAGAGGATTGGGCAAAGAAAAACCCACAAGAAAAACCCACAAATTCTGAAAAACTCCAAGCATTGACTATGTGGTCCAGAAGTTGATTGACAGCAAAATTGCAGAGGTCTTTAAAAAGAAAGGTCAACACTGCAAATATTGGCTATTTGCATAAACTTAATGTAATTGGCAATAAAAGCCTTTGACACTTATGAAATGCTTGTAACTTTACTTCCGTATACCATAGTAACATCTGACAAAAGGTCTAAAAACACTGAAGCAGCAAACTTTGTGAAAACCAATACTTCTGTCATTCTCAAAACTTTTGGTAATGACTGTAGTTAAAAGGACTTTAAACAGAGAGGGATGGGCGACACTTTCTCTAAAACAGCGTGTTTATAGCTATGTTGCAATTAGATTTTACAATGACTTTATAATTAAAGTTAGATTTTAAAATCTGCATGGCAGGTACAGTTTAATTTCTTAGCTTGAGTTTCTGCAGCACTACAGAGCAAATTTAGCAAACAGATAACAATACCAGAAATAGAAGTCTAGAATAAAGCAAAGAATAAGCAATTTTTATTTATAAATTGCCAATTTAATTAAATGGAATCTTGCCAGAGCATTCATCTAGAAAAGTACCAGCATTATTCTGTGAAACAGAAGATGTCATCTTTGTTGTGTCTGTGCACATAGTACTCAGGTAAAAATGTATATTGTGCATGTGATGTTCACTTGTAGCTGTCAGGCATATTGTTTGTTTCAAAAATATTGCCCACTGCTTTAATGAGAATCCCATCTGTTTCTGGCAAGAGGCAGGTCTGACGAACTTTGTTTACTGACACTTTTGGCTATGGCTTACAAGATGAATAAATGCTTCATTGACTTTCCATATCAGACTTAAATGATGTTGCTTTGCAAAATCAAACCAATCTGTTTTGTTATTGGACAATTATATTACACAGGCTTTGCATAACCAGCTGCTTCTCTGTCTGGAAGCCATACAAACAATTCATCATTGCATATGTTAACCTGTGGCTTAGCTAGAACTTTGGGGGCCGCATAGTAAAATTCTGAAGGCCCCACTACCGTTTCTAGTGAAGAACACAATGTTCTCACTTACCTTACGGTGCCATCTGGCTGCCTCCTCTTCCTCCATTGCACACTGCTCTTGAGGTCCAGGATAATGGGGCCATTATTAATAGTTCTTCTGTAGAATTTTATCCCTTGTCTATACCTTGATGTAGCGATTACATTCTTTACATAACAGGACATAAATTTGAGGTCTAGTCTGCACAGTGAGGGGGAAAGGTGGGGGCTTTTATTAAACCTGGTGCAGAGGATAAGGTGGTGTTTCATATAAAAATCAGTAATACATTAACTAATTTTTCTAGAGCATTTAGAAGATAAAAGCAAACATCTGGTTACTATGGGTAATACCACCTTTTACTTGGCACCAGAATTCATTAATGTCCCCCCATTGTATCTAAAACGGGTCTGCGGAGTTAGCCATTTATGAGTTTATCTCAGTCAGTCATGAATGTGTGGCATTCATTCACTCATTGTAAGGGAGTTGACGATTCTTTTTTTTTTTTTTTTTTCATTTGTATTCCTCAATTAATAATATGATCAGCAAACCATTTTATGCTGCTTTGTAATTGAAAAGCATAATTTAAACTTTTCAGCTTCTCTGCATCACTAATTGTTAACTTATAAACCATTTAGATAAAAAGTATAAAGCATGTACATGAATAGTTCTAATAAAGTTTCTTACAAGTATGTGTATCAACCACTGGAAAACACATGATAAATCCAATTAAAACTTGAGTGGAGTCAATAGTTTGTTGAAGCACCAAATGAAATCTGGTTCATCTCACAGCTGTGTCTGAGATCTGGGACTCTGTGACACTGTGGAGGGGAGTATGAGCAGGAAGACCAATCAGAAGCTTCAGTCACAAAGATTGCAGTTTATGGCCACCAGGGGCAGCCTGGATCGGTCCCATATTGGGCTACCTTGGGCTGAGTCACTGCACCACTTGCACTTTTGTTACCTTTAAAGTGTTCATAATAGGTTGCTGAGTCACGTCTTGCTCCCCCTGGGCAAACATTTGCCAGCCCTCACCTGATGGCCACACCCACAGCCAATTTAGAGTGTGAACTTAAAAGTTTGGTGGGTCATGATGGAGCAAGCCCTTAGGACTGGGGGGGAGGGGAAGGAGCAGGTCAGTAAACTTCAGCTATTGAGGTGCATCTATTATTCATAGGTGATTCAGCAGTGTTTAATACATGTACTATATATATATATATATATATATATATACATATATATATACATATATATATATTTCAATTGTGCACTAACATCTTCAGAGTCTTTGTGTTGTGGGGTGCTCCTCATGTAGCACAACCAATTGAGGCTGTGTTACATGTACACAAGAAATAGTGAGGGCATAATGTTTACTTTGTATACATACATAACATGTTTTTGTTCTTGTTCATGTGTGTATGTATGTATATATATATATATATATATATATATATATATATATATATATATATCATCATCATCAATTTATTTATATAGCGCCACTAATTCCGCAGCGCTGTACAGAGAACTCATTCACATCAGTCTCTGCCCCATTGGAGCTTACAGTCTAAGTTCCCTAACATACACACACACAGACCGAGAGAGACTAAGGGCAATTTAATAACAGCCAATTAACCTACCCGTAGTAACCTACCACTTCAACCATACAGTTGTCGAAGTGGAAAATTAGAGGTAGCTGTATGCAAAATGTGAGTGGAATTTTGTTTACAATGAAGGCAGTAGGAGAGGTGGTGTTATGGCATACATCCGTAAACACCTCCATAAATATATATATATATATATATATATAATGTTCCAGGCTGCCTGTCTTATATGCTTTTAAACCCCAGGGAGATTACTGGTGTTTGGGAAAAGCTTCCCAAAGAGTATGTTCAACTTTAGGAAAAACTGGTAAGGGTTCCTGCTGTGTAAATGGAGACCGATTATTAGTTGCACCTGAAAGGTGTCTTTAAAAGCATGTCAGATCAGTCGCAGTCTCTCTCAGATCTTTGGAGGACCAGTAAATCTGGTGTTTTGTATGTGTGTGGGACACAAGGTCCTTCACAGGTGAGAGGATGTTCCTGTGTGTTTAATTAGTGCTGGGCAGGCAAGGTGTTTATTTTGAAGTTTTCTTTATTTTTTCAGCCTAATGAAGCTGGCTGAGCCCAGTTTTATGAAAACCTTGGACTTGTGTGACTTCTCTGTTGCTGTACACTATCATCTACCCCTGGAGAAAGCACCTGTTCCCTTAACCCGGTTACAATGTATATATTATAGTTATTAAATGTAACATCATATAGAATCTTGCATACTTGTATTTTAGTGATTACTTTAAGTGAAAAAAATGTACTTATGCTTTAAAACTGTAATGTGCATAATAAAGTATTTCTTGAAAGGTTGAGTATTATGATTTTACCTTGCTCCATTTCTACAGTGATAAGTGACCGTAGGGGGATTAGTTGGAAAAACTGCGGCTGATATTATGATTCACAAATTATAATGACACTTAAACATATCCCCCAGTTTTTGTGCAATCTGCAATATGACAATACTTGGTATTATTATTATAATAGAGTGAAGGCAGCGAGTGTGTGACACATAATGTGAAGCTGTAAGCAGCTTTCCTTGCATTTGGCAGATGATGTTAATATCTTGCCTTAAGGCACTTTCACATTACAATTGACATTAAAATGTAAGCAGAGTATTGTTGCACTATTAAAATTACTTGAATAGTATTCTCCTTAATGTTCCATAATGATATATATATTTGATGCATTATATTAAACATTTCCTTTTAACTCTCAGCACTGGCAGTCACAAAGACACTGTTCTAGCCTTTGTGACTGCATATTATAGTATTGAAATCTCCTTGAATATGTCCCTAATCTTTTAAATAGTGACAAGCTGCCCAATATTGATTGTCTTGTTATGTAATTCTCAGGATCAGTTTTAATTCTGTCGGTAATGATAATTGTATAGTACTAATTAGTTTGGTCTGTATGTTGGATTCAAAAACTAGTATGTGTAGTAGAGATTATGGGACTTACATCTGCCTGCACCTGGAGAGGTGGGACGGAGGAGGGAACTAGCGTTATAACTTTATCCGAGTACAAGTTCACGCAAATGCGGCTCATGCAGACCTGTAGAAACACGCATATATGCCTGTTAGGAAGGGTATGTTTTGCAGGTGCAAATACTCGCTGATGATAATGACTTATCGTAACCCAAGCCCATATGTGCTGATGTGGAGACTGACACATATAGGGCCTGATTCATTAAGGAAAGTAAAGCAAAAATAATGAGTAACTTTGAACCTTGGCAAAACCATGTTGCATTGGAGGGGAGGTAAATTTAAAATGTGAGGACAGATTTATAGTTGGGGTAGAGCATATCCTAAATCAACTTTTAATGTCAGTGTAAAAATAAAGCTATCAAGTATTTGCATCCTACATAACAAAAAAGCTAGTATTTAACTTATGTGCAAAATAATAAACTCATTTGAACCCCTTGCATTGCAACATGGTTTTGCCAAGGTTCAAAGTTGCTGTTTTTGTTTTCCATTCAGGCCCTATTTATATTGTGTCATACTGTCTAAATTTGCATCTTTGTACCCTGGTGCTCCACATGACTAAATTTTCCATCCATATTTTATGTTTGGGTACTAATATATTTTAAATTGGTAAATAGAATATCACCTTACATGTTATTATTATTATTATTAATTTTTATTTATAGGGTGCCACTAGGTGTCCGCGGCGCCGTACAGGGACAAACGAAATTACAATACGAGGTGAGACAGCACAGAACAGTAAACAATAATCACAGTAACTCAGTGAGCTCAAGGCACAGCTAGAGGGGAGGGGAGAGGGAAAGGTCCGCCAACAACGACACCTAGGAGGGAGGGCACGGATGAGAGGGAGACCCCCAGGGGGAAGAGGAGAGAGCGAGAGGGGACGGGGGAGGAGGGTCCTCGAGGAGGAGGGCTGGGTAGCTGGCGGGCAGAGTTAAAAGTGGTGAAGACAGGAGGAGAGATGACCCTGCTCAAAGGAGCGTACAATCTAAGGGGTGGGGTAGACTGACAGAGAGACACAGGGGAGAGAGGGAGAGAAGGAGGAATTAAGGATAAGGGAAGGGGAATGAAGGGGAAAAGTCAGAAGAAAAGGTAGGAAGTTAAGTGGGAGACTGGAAAGCTTTAAGAAAAAGGTGGGTTTTCAAACACCATTTGAAACTGGACAGATTAGGGGAAATTCTGATGGAGGGAGGGAGCTTGTTCCAGTGGAGGGGGGCAGCACGGGCGAAGTCATGGATACGCGCATGGGAGGAGGTGATCAGGGGGAAAGAGAGGCGACGGTCATTGGCCGATCGGAGAGGGCGGGATGGGGCATGAATAGAGAGGAGGGAGGAGATGTAGGTTGCTGTGGAGTTGGAGAGGGCCTTGTATGTAAGAGTGAGGAGCTTGAACAGGATTGTGTAGGGTACGGGGAGCCAGTGAAGGGATTGGTAGAGGGGGGAGACAGAAGTGTAGGGTCGAGAAAGGAATATAAGCCTAGCGGCAGCGTTAAGTACAGTTATTGTGTTTCATGCTCTGCAATGTATACACAAGCAGAGTTGCGTCGACCATATCGCATTGAGCACAATTAATGTGGTTGGATGATAACTACACATACTATGGATGTTGCCCAACCACATTTTACATGGTTGTGGGGTGAAACCAATGTTCCTAAGAATGCATTTAATGGAATCTCTCGGAACCAGTGACAACACTGTCGTAACCTCGGAACCAGTGACATAACTGAAGCAAGTTCCTCATTCCTAGTGACTTGTCCCTAATAATTTTATTGGTGGCATCCTCGTGATTATTAGTTCAGCACACAAAAAGGCTGCTGACAATATGAGTAGGGGGACAGGTGCAGTTTCTGTCCTTTGGGCCATTTGAATGTTTCAGTATGTTATTGTATATGTAGTCCATACCTGGCAAAAGTACCTGATTCTGGTGGCTAAAAGTCGCATGCCGTCACTCAAAATGGCTGTTTTTATTTTTGTAAGTCATCCGTGGTTTGGGCTAAAAGGAGGTATTGCATAAACTGTCCCAGGCTTGCAATTGGGAATGTTGGCAAATATGTGTAATATATGTGAGAGTATTATTTTGTAGTATGTTTAAACATGGAGGTGTTTTTTATTGATTTGGAATTAAAAGTAATTTCTTTTATGCAGGCTGTTATGAGCTGCCGCGCGTCTTGTATGGCTCACACTGATTCATGTCCCGGCTGTTGCTAAGCAGCCGATACTCTGTTTCCTGTCGGGGAGACTGCCTCTTCTATCCCAGCTGGTTGCCAGGCAACCAGGATACTAATGAATGAGTCTCATGGCTGCAATCACCAATTGCTGTGGGATGCTCACTCCCAGTGGAGCATTCTAGTTGGCCAACATTAGTGAAAAGGCAGGAAGGGCTTAGCCTCCATGCCGTTTATAGTGTTGTGTCTACACCTCGTTTCTTGCTATTGCCCGACCTTCTGGACATTCTCTGCTGCCTGTCTAGATCCTTAGCTTGTTTCTTGGACCATCCCTGCTGGCTGTCCACCCTAATCTTCTGGCTTGTCTATATTTATCCTTGCTTGTTGTCTGCCCTCGACCATTAGCATCATTACTGGTTTACCTCTTATATACTGTCTGGTGTGCTATACTCCCAGTCTCTACACCTCATCGCTACCGGGTACTGAGATAAACTTCTACTACGCTGAGTTTAAGTCCTGTGGCCATTTGAGTGCCTGTGAGAAAATCAATGTCTATGAGAAAGGTGACTTGCTATAGGTGAAGACCTGTCTCTTCTTCTCTTCTAAAAGTTTATTTCTGTTTCCAATGGGAGCCATAACACAGGGCAGATCAGATGAGCAACTTTTTTTCTTTTTTAGAATGTTCGTTTTGTTCTCCATCTGGCAGCAATATAGTACACGTGGCAGCAATATAGTACACGTGGCAGCAATATAGTACACGTGGCAGCAATATAGTACACGTGGCAGCAATATAGTACACGTGGCAGCAATATAGTACACGTGGCAGCAATATTGTACACGTTTTGCTGCATGGATTTAGGCTTGAAGTGTTCCCCGTCCACGTGTTCCCCGTCCACGTGGCAGCAATATAGTACACGTGGCAGCAATATAGTACGCATGGCAGCAATATTGTACACGTGGCAGCAATATAGTACATGTGGCAGCAATATAGTACATGTGGCAGCAATATAGTACACATGGCAGCAATATAGTACACGTGGCAGCAATATTGTACACGTTTTGCTACATGGATTTAGGCTTGAAGTGTTCCCCGTCCACGTGTTCCCCGTACACGTGGCAGCAATATAGTACACGTGGCAGCAATATTGTACACGTTTTGCTGCATGGATTTAGGCTTGAAGTGTTCCCCGTCCTACAAATGTACAAATACATTGTGGAATGAAAATCTACAAAACAGACAAACAAAAGCGGATTGTGAAGCTTGTATGACCTGTTCTGTTGGCTGCAAAACTCTGTTCACGCCAATTGGTTTCTGCAATTACACTTATATCTAAGGGTTGTATAAAATGTATCTTTGTAATTCCTCCCATTGAATGCTTTACTTATCTCTCCAAAATGTTTGTGTGCTGAGCATATGCATATTCTGTACACATCCCCATCACTCTTTCGAGATTACTGTCCTGCTTTTATTATTTTGTAACGTATTTTGAAGGGTTACGATCAGATATGCAGGCAGCTAAAGATTTTTTTGCCTCCATTGATGAGCAATCATTAACATATTGCATGTCATTACATTTCCTAGTATGGTGCCTGAGCTGAGTATCAGGCTAAATGAGACACTGCTGTAATTCCTCTTTCATCTGTTATGAGAAGTGATATGAAATGTAGATTGCAGTACTGGCCTGCTGGGACATTGGGCTGCAAATGGAATATGAAATTTCTAGCTATCTGGCTGTATTTCCAGTGGCATGGTTCCAGACTCCCGAATTATCCTGTCATTGGGACATTCCTGAGGTAGAATATTGAACCTGTTGTTCATCTGAGGCAGCTGCAAGCCATCAGCAGATTCTACCTACATGCCAAGAATAACTTCACTCCAGTGCTTACACTCCTCACTGTTCTCCATTCCACTGTCAGCATGATAATTATACAAGGTAACATTGTTTATTTTTATAATGTGTGTGTGATGTGAGTAATACCTCTAATTACTGAATTGATACCTATCATTTTTTCATTTCTGGGTCAAAACCAATGGGCAGCACGGTACCAAAGGGAAATCCAAAGAATAGTCAGAGAGGGGCCAAATATTAGAAAACCGGAGAGTGAAGCCGAGTCAGAACACAGACAGGAACAGATGCAGGCAATAGCTGGAGCAAGGGTGAGACCAAATACTCTGGCACCCATGCCAGAGTCTCCCTTAAATCACCCTAAGTCTCCTCTGATAGGCAGAGTTGCGGCAGTCAGGGACGCTGACCGCCGAGTGCATGCGCTAGACATTCCGTTGCCTAGCAATGGGAAGCGCCAGGGACCATGCATGCGTGCGCGGCACCCCGAAGTGAGTGGGAAGCGACTAGCGGCCGGGCCAGGCGACTGCCTCTCACACCAGAGTCAGTGCGGAGGCGACGTCTGACAGGTCCACTGTAAAATATTTAGGGATCTATTTATAACCCATCATATTTTAGTCACGGTATTTGTCACATTATTATCATTTCTTATCGTAGTCATAACAAATGATTTAACATTGCCTTTTATTAAAATTCTTCAGTCAGGACGGTGGTTCTGATAGGAGGAAAAATAGTTGCAATTGCAATCACTTCTTACAGGTTCTGATGGACTTGTAATGATCTACCTATGGGATAGTGTCTAACTCCATCTTCAGATGGTGTTAGCTGTTGTGGTCAAGCTCTGGAGGGATAAATAGGGCACCAAGGACTGCATTAGAAATCCTCTGAAAACTGCAATTTTCTGGGGCTGTACACTAGCAATGAGCATCCCTCAAGCAAATAGTGAGGGAGCCCACTCGCACTATTAGACTTAATACTTACAAATGGTGACAGAATATCTGATGTAAATGGAGACTGTAAGGAGACTCAGAATAAAGAAGAATATCTTGTTAAACAGAAGGAGGCTAAGAAGGTAATCATATGTGCAAAGGCAGAAAATGGCCCAGTCAGTATGAAAAGGGATCAAACTTTTTTTAGGTATATAAGTGAAAGGAGAAAACCAAAAGGAGGAATAAAATGTTTACAGTGGATAACATAACCAATAGGCATTGGTCTTAACTCTTAAGTAATATAATAAAAGACACCACACCGACTTGTTGGCAAATAACTCTTATTTATTTAAATAAAACTGTAGCTGCAATGGTGGCGGGAGAACACTGTACTCAACCTTGTCCATCCATAAGTGTACACTGTTTATTAAACTTAATGGGTCATCCGTCCCCAGGCATCCCGGAACCCTACCCCTCTGGGCCTTGTAAAGGGAAGTTTCCCTTTACAAGGCAGCGCCGCTTTAAATTTTAGCTGTCAACTCGCCGATTTCCGGCGTCTTGTACTAATCGAAGTATGATACATTTACCCCCTGGTCAGCACCCTGAAGAAGGGATCATGTCTCCATGAAACGCGTTATCATCATCATTGATATGAATGGAACTGTCTTTGCACCTGTGCATATGAAACGCAAGTCCCTACTACAAAGTGAGCACTTTCAACGCTACCCACTGGGTCACCACAATAAGAATATTTTAGAAGGAAACTGAGGAACTAGTCAGGACTCAAATGGTCTGTAAGTTATCAGCAACTTGTTGCTGTTAATAGATTTTTTCCTATATCTAATTTGAATATTAGAGTTCAAATTTAGCAAGGTCTCCACCCTTGCAAGTTCTGTTAAATTGACCCCATACCAGAATAACGGTGTGTATCAACTGCTGATTTTCAGGGATACAATTATGAAAGGAGGATCTTTTGTGTTTTTCAGCAAGTTGTGTCTATCATTCAAGCAATGTTCTTTATTTGTGCTGCCCGAGGATATGTTGCATCACTGCTTTGTGAACACAGCCATTCCCAATGAACAGCTAATTTGTGTCGTATACAAAAGCAGAGGACATGACAGGTGCCTGCATGAGATAAAGGGGTCTATTTATCAGTCAGCATCAGTAACAATCATTATGTATGGGTGCAAATGACAGCGATACATAATGCTGTAACGCTGCTATGTACTATGCTAGAGCTGCTCAGGGAGCCCCAGCGAAGACCCTCTATTCCACAAAGTACTATTGCTCTTTACCTGCAACCTAACACTGCCGGCTAGTGCAAGAAGTGAAATGCGCGTACACGACTGACATCTTCAGTGGATCCCATAGAACACGTATGCTCACGCCATCCTGATATGGGGGTAAATGTATCAAGCTGAGAGTTTTCCGGCGGGTTTGAAAAGTGGAGATGTTGCCTATAGCAACCAATCAGATTCTAGCTGTCATTTTGTAGAATGTACTAAATACATGATAGCTAGAATCTGATTGGTTTTTCAAACCCGCCGGAAAATTCTCAGCTTGATACATTTACCCCATGGTGTCAGTTTGCAGTGAAAAGCAATGCTTTTTGCTGCTTGATAATTTGCTAACATCAAAGTCCTCATAGAGTTCTGTGGGGACTGTGGTAATCAACAAAAAGTGGGTAAATGCAGGAAAAATGGAAATTTTTCCTGTCTTAACCACTTGATAAATTAAGTGATGTCCTGAGATTGTCTGGAGAAAATAGCTCTTCTCTCCGGATATTCGGGCTATCATAATTTGTTAAATGCACCTCAAATTCTTTGCGAAAAACACCAAAAGATGTCAAAACGTAAAACAATGTCATTTATAGAAGGACATGTACATAGCAACATAATAATCTGCAAGTGGGAAACCCATTAAAATTGGTAATTAAGTTATGCTTACTGTGTACAATGTGTGTGACAGCAGAAATATTACTTATTTTGCTCCTTGGTCAGTTCCTGCTCATATAGAGTATGTATTCTTCAAATTTGGGCTTGATGTTTCGGTGTGTATTCTTCTTGCTTTATAAAAAAAATGAATAGACTTTGAAAACAATAAAAAAATTGCCATTTATGGACAAAAAGTGCTGAAACAATAAGGGTTCAGCAAAAGGAAAGGAGACCCTGTCATTTCAGTGTTTCATCTATATTTTTATCTGCAAGTGGCCTACTTATGTCTTCTGTTACATAGAGAGAATGCTTGGCTCAATTTTCTACCATGGAACAGAATGCAGTTTTCTCTTAAAAAAAAAATACAATGATTTTTCAATTTTTGTCATATAATAATAATAATTTTAAAAACACCCTTGCACTGCAGTGTGCACCAGTGGTAGGTGATCATGGCATCTGGTCACAGTATTGAGCAGTACATTTCCGAACATTCGTGGCATCTGGCATTAAATTAACTTTGTGTTTTGGTTTTGGTTCTAGATCCCTATTTTTTTTTTTGCTAAAATCACATAATTTGGCTCTTTTTTGTTCCTACATTATTATTAACCTCAATAACATTAATTTCCAGTCATATACAGTCAATTTTTGTAAAGTGGCAAGAACACTGCTACTTCTCCTGTTTCTGTGTGAGCAATGGCACTGAGCAATGTCACTGGAGAATGGAGAGTGACAAGAACACTGCTACTCCTCCTGTTTCTGTATGAGCAATGGCACTGAGCAATGTCACTGGAGAATGGAGAGTGACAAGAACACTGCTACTCCTCCTGTTTCTGTATGAGCAATGGCACTGAGCAATGTCACTGGAGAATGGAAAGTGACAAGAACACTGCTACCCCTGTTTCTGTATGAGCAATGGCACTGAGCAATGTCACTGGAGAATGGAAAGTGACAAGAACACTGCTACCCCTGTTTCTGTATGAGCAATGTCACTGGAGAATGGAGAGTGACAAGAACACTGCTAACCCTGTTTCTGTGTGAGCAATGGCGCTGGATCTCCTGGGGAGGGAGATACTTATGGAATCCAAAACCCACGAGATCCAACAATGCAACAATGGCGTTTTGTCTCGATTCATATCCGAGGACACTCAAAACGTAGCGAGCTGGCTCACATGCCTACTCGGATCCCCTAAGTTTGAGTGGGTTTGGTTTTCAGAAAACTCTAATTCATACAGATGGAAATCAAATTCAAACAGAAGCAATGCATCACTGAACACACACTCTGAATTTGGGACTGTCCCACCTATACTGGGACCGTTGGGACTGCAGCTGCCCTTAGCATTCATGGACAGGAGATTTATGTGAAAACGACATCTGATTGGCTACAGCTCCTGTCCAATCCTGTCCAAACATTCACTACAAACCTTTCACTGCAGCTTGTTTGAAGCTCGCTTATCTGACAGTGGGGATCTGGTAACTAGGTAATAGCACTTTCCTACGCATGGCTAGTACCTACTAAAAAAGGGGAAATTGTCCCAAAGTCGACAACCCATTTAAAAAAAAAGTCAGTTCATCCACAGTTTTAGAGGTTAAGTTTAACATAAAAGTGATTTTCTTTTTCTTCATACTTTATTCTTCATAATCCATCCAGCCCAATCATATGTTTCTTGGAAGGAAATTACTTCTGTGTATTTGCCAAAATCCTTTTTTTTTTTGTATTAAATGCAAAAATTGTATCCTCCGGCAGCGATAAGAGCTGATCACAGTGGAGGAAACCGTCAATCTCTCCTATATGATACAATTGTACAATTCTTTGCACTTTCAGGCATCACATTAACATACTTGAGTCAATGTCCCCCTGGAAACCATATTTCCGTGTAACAAACCAGCCAAATCACGACAGCTCTGGCTGACAGATCTTATAACATAAATCACTGCGAACTGTAAATAGAAACTAGCAGGCGTAAATCTCACTGGAGACCCAGCAGGAGAACTATGCGGCTTGTATAACAGGTGAGAAATTGAAACACAGATGCATTTCCCTGTCTGCTTTCTGAAAGTAATCAATGGAGAGACACTTGTGTTATCTCTCTAAGGGCGGCTGCTGATTTGCAGAACAAGAATCATGAATAAAGACCAGGCATTATGTAAAAAGAAAAAGCATGTATGTGAGTATATACTGCCTATACATCCTCCATGTGAATTGTACTCATGTCTTTATATGACAGAGGTACCTGAAATCTAAGGAATCTTTGTTTGTAAAAGTTGTTTTTGCATTTCATATGCTCCACATATTTTACATATAATTTACTAATCTATTGTAATTTTCAGTTCTCTCTATTATACAGCAATAACAGTGTACTTTTCAGTCCAGTCCAATGTAGATAGCAAAAGAAATGGATCCTTAATTGTTTGGTGTATTTGTTTAAAAATGGAATATTCAGAATATGGATATCAGGTTATAGACCCTTTGGAATTTTACAAGTAGGCACTGTGAGTAACAAACCAATCAGTGAGTAACAAATCAATCAGTGTGTTTCTTTTTTTTTTAAAAATGTGTAAACCTTAGATTAATTGAAGTCAGTTACTGATTGGTTGCTCTGGGTCTCTGCATGTTTGCACTTTATTAAAAACTAACCCTTATTACGCGTCATAAAATGAAAAAACACAATGCCTGCCTCCCAACATGTACGATTCGGGAGTCGGGACAAGGTGCACGAGAAGGGGGAGTGGCTATTCCTTGATCAAAATTTGCATTATTATTCAAGAAGCTATATTGTAGAATTAATATTACTGCATAGTTTAACTTATATATAAATATGGTCTTAGTGATGAAAGTGTGCTTCAGCCACACCCACAGCTAACAAGTGCATAACATCAAGCATACAGCCATGCAATCTCCATAGTCAAACATTAGAAGTAGAATGGGTCCTGAAGAGCTCAGTGACGTTCACTATGACACTGTCATAGGATGCCATCTTTCCAACAAGTCATTTCATCTCCTGCTTCACAGCTCAGCCGTGAAGCAGTAGACCACACAAACTCAGAGAATGGGGGAGCTGAAGGCTGAAGCGTGTGTGTCCTCCATTGCATCACTCACTAACAGGTTTCAAACTGCCTCTGGAAGCAACATCAGCACAAGGACTGTTTGTCGGCAGCTTCATGGATTGGGTTTCCATGACGGAGCAGCAGCAGACAGGCCTCAGATCACTGTGCGCAATGCTAAATGTTGACTGGAGGGGTGTGAAGCACACCACCACTGGGCTCTGGAGCAGTGGCAGCGCGTTCTCTGGAGTGACGAATCACACTTCAGCATCTGGCAGTCTGACTGATGAAGCTGGGTATGGTGGACGCCAGTAGAACGCTTCCTACCTGAATACACACTGTGAACTGTAAATTTTGGTGAAGGAGGAATAATAGTTTTGCCCGTTCTGGTTTTGCCTGGGCCCCTATGTTTCAGTGAAGGAAAATCTTAATGATATAGAATACAATGACCGTTGTGTGCTTTCAAGGCAAACCTGCCTTTACAAGCCAGCACCGCTTTAAATTTTAGCTGTCAACTCGCCGATTTCCGGCGAGTTGAAAAAACCGGACTATGATACATTTACCCCCTGGTGGGAATGCGCGGCACTCAGACCTTTCTGGGATGCGGTGGTCCTCATCTCCAAAACAATTTTGGGAATGGAATTTTCAAATTGTCTGAGATATTGGTTACTCAATGATACTAAAATACCAATTTCCCAATATAAAAAGTCCTCTGTAAAATACCTAAATAGTGCAGCAAAGGCTGCGATACCAGTCCACTGGGGATCACTATCAGCTTCCACTATAAAAGAATGGTTTGCACGTATAGACTTTTATATGCCAATGGACGAGATAATTTATTCTGCGGCTGATAAATATAGTGAATTTTACTTGCTGTGGTCAGAATGGATAGAGTTCAAAGACAATACGTTGTACACTCAGTGAAATATATGAAGCCCAGCACCCACCTCCCCCTTCCCTTGCCTTCCTTCCCAGTCTTCCCCTTCAGTATTTCTATCCCCTATCCCCTTTCCTACAGAGCGGTTAAACACTTACACTCCTCTATGGATATGTTCACTTGTACTTTATTTAGTCCTGCGAAGCAGAATGAGCTTTCTATTTTTCTAACAAAATGTAAGAACTGCTTTGCAGATGTTGTGGAATTTGTAATTACTGTTGTTTTACAACCAAAAGTTAAAAGTACTATACCATGTGTTCATGTTGTTGCATACATATGTATACGCTGTTTGATTTCAATAAAAATAGATTATAAAAAAAAAAAAGTACACACAAGCGAAACGCTTGTGTGTGCCTTGAATAAGCACACCCAAGCGAATGCACTCGCTGATTCCTAGAAAAACAGTAGGAATCGGCAAGTGCATCCAGCGAGACTCCGAAACGCGTTTTGCTTGTGCAAAGCCTTCAATAAGCACACACAAGTGTACCTTGAATAAGCACATACATAAATATGTTTAAATTCACATATTGGTTGTCTTTAATTGTTCATTTATTTTAGATATTTCGCTGATTTTTTTAATAATAATAATAAAAGTCAAGTTTTATATGTATGTTTCATGTTAACTTTACCTAGTCAAATTAGTGAGCACTAGTGCACCTTATTAACCAAACTTCTTGTCTGTCCTATGTTATACTCATAGTTTAAGGTTGCACCCCGCACAGCACTATAGATAGTATTTTATCTGTTCAAAAGTGAATCAGTGAGTTTGTTGCTCTCATCCATTGGTGCGACAGGAACTCCCTTTCCCTTTTCCCATATGTTAAGAACCACAGGTTGGCCAGGCCTGATTTATGCTAAGCTATGAGGTGATTTGGAAGCATCTGAACGTACAATATGTTAGCCAATGATAGAAGCAGTCTCTAAACTATAATGCTGTTCTTAGTGTTTGTGTAGCACAAAATGTTTTTAGTATTTGATAAGAGTAACCTATGTAGATATATTAGTTATATTATAATGTTAAAGTGCCCCTTTCAGCTGCACACAGAGGAGCAGGGGCAGATCTAGAAAACGACTGTACCCGGGGCGATTTAGGGGGGGGGGGTGATTTAGGCCCTGCCCCTTTCTAACAGTTTAGGCTGCCGACGGCTGCACAGTATGTGCAGGTCCGTCCAGCCGTGACAGGCAGGGACAGTGTGCTGCCCGGCTGCTCTGCACAGTGTGCAGCCGTCGGCAGCAAGTGTCTGCTAGGGGGGGGCGATCGCCCCGATCGCCCCCCCCCCCCCCCTGGATCCGCCACTGCAGAAGAGGCAGTCATTTTGTTGACTGACCCATTGTTCATGAAAATGCATCCTATAAATTCACCTGGAACCAGTGTCATCACAGGGACCAAAACATGTTCATTTGAGATGCAAATCATTTTCATTAATTTATGTAAGCCTAAAGGCTTACTTATGAAAACATGACCTATTATCTCCTTTCTCCCAAAATACCGTAATATTTCCTCATCTCTGCCATTAGATTTTCTTCTCTTGGTTCCATCTAATGTTATCATGCCTCCTTCTTGACCCCACCAAATGTATCTTAAAATTAGAGATGATCCTCTCCGCAAATAGGGAACATGTCTATGGTCAGCTGTCGACACCATGGCTCCTAAAGTCAAGATGTAACTCCTATGATTAATAGGCTCAGTCTCCTTTTCATGTCAATAGTATTTCTCATGCTACCCAAAAACCCTCCAGCTCTTAAAACCTCTCAAGATTAGTACTTAATACAGAATATTCTTGTATTGTCTTCCTCATGTAGAAACTTCCTGTCACATCCCCTCATTTGTTTTTATTTTTTTCACTCCGCCTACCTCATCTTCACCCTTCCCTATTTTTAATATTGGTACCCAATTATAATACCGTATCTTTTATGATTCTGCGTACAGAAAAGCAACAGTTAGATCTTCCATTCCTGATTTAAAACTCTAGATAATGTGTGAATGTGGGCACTATACTGTACTATACTGTACTGTACTATACTGTACTATACTGCACTATACTGTACTATAGAGCATAAAGATCTGATTTTACTATGTGTGTAGATTGTATGTTCGCCCCGTCTTTACATGGGTTTTATTCCTGTCTCCGGTTTTCTCCCACAAGCCACTAACATTCTGGTAGGTTAAATGGCTTCAGACACAATTGACCCTAGTGTTTGTGTTTGTGTTTTTAGAAAAGTATAATCATACCTCTCAAACACTGAAAAAGGTACTTAGGTCTTTTCTCTCTTTGAGAGATAGAGCTCTATCTCCAGCAGAATTGGTGTTTTCGCCAGAGATAAGGCTTTTTCCTATTTTTGAAGATGATATCACTGGCGAAAGCCTATTTAATAAGGATTGTAGGCTCTTCCTCTTCTGAGATGGCGATAGTTGACATATTAAATGAAAAATGCTTTATTATTCAAATAAAAAGTGACTCTTTATTAGAATAATATTTTTTTTTATATTTTCAATATATTTTGTAACTGAAAGCCCAAGTCAGGCTAACTGAGTCATGCATGCGCAGATCCACCAAGACTGGCCTGTCGAAGTGGTCTGCTCTTACAGCTGCCAGCCAGTATTGCCGGGTATCACTCAGCAGCCATGGCCAAAGGTGTAGGAATGAAAATTTTCATGGGGGGGGGGGGGTGTTGAAAGGCCAAGGACTACTATAGGGCTTGGAGCCCCATTTTCTTGCGTTTGGTATCTCGTTTTACGACATTTGTAACAGTGACTGTAGATATAAAAAGACTCCCAATCCTATGTTAATTTTTGTCAGTGTTTCCGGGGCTTCGCCAACCCCAGTTTTATTGTTTATTTTACTATAAAAATGTATTTATATTTTATTGAATATTATTAATATTAACTACCAATTAGTACAATAGCTTGTTCGAAAGATAGATAAGTTCAATTGTTCATCTTAAATATTTACATTTTTCATAGTGCTTAACCTATTGTTATTAAGATTTCGTTGACCGAATAATCTTATTTTTAAACCTATACTCAATGCTTCAGTGGCTCTCATGTTTGTTACTGGACGCACCCCACGAAATTCAGGGTTAACATAAAGTGAATAGTTGTTCATCATCAGTACAGGTTAGTTATTAAATGTTTATGAACGGAAAACTTAGACTTTTATACAAATAAACAAATCAATCAATCTGTATTAAATCTATACTAGGACAATCTATATTAAAGAACATTGATAGTTATACTAAGACAATCTATCATTTAAAAAAGTTTCACAAGTTTAGAACAGATACCATGACTTCAGAAAGTAGCATGAAGACTTTTGTGTAGAAGTTCATGGGGAGGGGGGACAGACTTTGCCCACCCAACAGAAATCATTGGGGGGGCAACTGCCCCCTATGCCCCCCTGCTTCCTACGCCCCCTGGCCAGCGCAATATTTTCTTGTTAAATCATGGCCATAGGAGATTTTATATTGCTGCGATCAGCACTTTATAATAAATAGTCCTACTAATGTGTGTGTATCGCAGCTTTCCTGGCCTCGTATTAAATGTATGACACTGGCTTTGTTTTGATTTGCAGGAATAACATCAGAAGTGATCGTTGTGTCATCTTTTGCCGAGTTGCAGAGCAGAGCCGAGGAAGCCAAGGGGAAGATAGTTGTTTACAATCAGCCATTCGTCAGTTATGGGGAGACAGTACAGTATAGATCCAGGGGAGCCTCGGAGGCAGCTAAAGTCGGTGCTGTGGCATCTTTGATCAGATCAATAGCATCATTTTCTATTAACAGGTAAGGCTAATGCTCCAAATTAATTTGCACTTAAATAATTTCTCTTTGAGCAAATCTCAATTTGTTTCATATAACACTTGTAGCACTCAGAGGAGAATGCAAAAATACTTTATTTCCCCTAACAAGGTATAGAGACAAAACGGGCACGCCTATGCAGGTGCTTTATCAGGGGATAACATCTAATATATAAATGCTTAGTGGCGTCTGTGTGTGTGTGGAAAAAAACAACAAGTTGCAGCGCCACCTGCTGGGCGGAGTTATACACTGACCTACTAAATTCTTAGTGTGTGTGTGAAAAAAAAATCAAAAAGGGCTGAAATTTGGTAGGGCTCAAACTCATTTTCGTGAGGTAATTTTACCTCATGAACACACATGTGTAGAGGCGTGCGTTAGTGTGTGTGTGTGTGTGTGTGTGTGTGGAAAAAACTATTTTCTCAGAAAGGGCTCATCCAATTGACCTGAAATTTGGTATACTGACATTATTTGACAAAAAAATTAGAATAGTCAAGTCAGTTAACTTCCATCATCCCCCCCTTCCCCCCGTGGGAGGGGTAGTAAAGGCTAAATTTACGAGTTGAGGGGTCAAACTCATTTTCGTGAGGTAATTTTACCTCATGAACACACATTAAAAAGGCCGCTTGCGTCGGGAAGTAACGCTCTTCGCCTGAGGAGGCCTGGGCTAGGCCCAAATGCATGACAAGAACTTTTTAAGACCTTAAGTAGCTTGATTTGACTAGAATGCATGAGTATCATGCACGGGTTAACTTGTACTATATATTTGTCATATAGGCAGACTAGGCACACATAGGGTTGCACTGTTTAGGGGACAGTATAGTAATAGTTTTATATTGGATTTTTTTTCTTTCTTTTGCTGATTGGACGTTCGCAAATAATCCACTTCCTATCTTTACTTTGTAAATATTTGTTGAATAGCAATAATTAAATTCTGTTTTATTAACAAATGGAAGAATTAAACTTTAATTGCACAGATCTAGATATAAGAGAAATATTGACAGGTTCACTCTCTTTTTCATTAGTATTAGAATTCAGGGAATCGGCAGAAGTGTAACCCTCTAGTATACAATTCTGAGGGTAACACAAATTATTTCCTTGAAATCCAGATAAATGCAGGAGCTGTAGATGAGATATAGAAGATATTCATTATACTTTGGAAACATGCCAAAATTATTTAACGATAGATCTACTAAGCAATTACATTACTCATACACACCACAACACCAGAAATGCATTAGCTCCAAAAACACTGTGACAGTGAGAGTGATATTCCTTTTCCATGTAAATGATATGGCCACTGCTACAGTATGTGCGAGAGTACCTGTCACTGACATACATTATAGGGACGCTGTATTGTGGACAGCATGCTAGCACACTAGGCTCCTAGTGAATTCATAGGTTACATTATTTTAAAAATCAAATAAAAAAATTGTGTGTTTTATTTTATGCACAATATACCATACTTGCCAACTCTCCCGGAATGTCTGGGAGACTCCCGCATTTTACGGGAGTCTCCTGGACTCCCAAGAGAGTGTGGCAATCTCCCTGACCTGCCCACTTCCTAGTGAAGTGGGCAGAATTAGGTCCAAAACGCCGCAATTCAATCGCGGCGTATGGCCCTGCCACTGCTGTAAAATGATGCGGTTTGCGTCACGGAGGCGGGGCCAACATGACGCGATTTTCGGAGCCCCGCCACCTCAACGCCCACCTTCCCCAACAGGCTCCTGGATCATACTTGCCATAAGTTGGCAAGTATGCAATACACACAAAACTTGAACCATGCCTATTTATACCTCCTTTCCTATTATGTATTGGTGGAACCCCAAACATTATATTTTAAGTATATGTCCCCTAATTATAGTACAGGTATGGGATGGGTTATATAGTACAGAGTGCTTGGATGTTAGGGTTCTTTAAAATAACTTTTTTCACACATAAGACTCACAATATGTTGATCAGGAACAATGCTCATACTATGTATATATTTATTTATTATATATTGTGTATATTATTTTGTTTACCTTTGCTCTATACATTGACAAGTGGAAGAAAGACCTGGGGGTATATTTGCTAAACTGCGGGTTTGAAAAAGAGGAGATGTTGACTAAAGCAACCAATCAGATTCTAGCTGTCATTTTGTAGAATGTACAAAATAAATAATAGCTAGAATCTGATTGGTTGCTATAAGCACTTTAGTAAATATACCACCAAGTCATCAAGCAGCTATTTACTTTTCTGCATTCTTAACAATTATTTTCAAATAAGTTTACTATCATTTGGAGATATAAATTAAAAAAATATATTGTGCACTTTTGAACTAATAACTTTCATTGCAAATAATGTTTAGTGTATATTTAAATTGTCTATGGTGAAAAATAAAAATAATACTGTTTCTGCAATTAAATTGCTGCAAAGTCATTTTATATAATGGGCAACTCCATTAGAGACTTGAACCAGTCTTTCACCTAACTGAATACTATTTTTCTGCAACCTTTAAATGCAATTCAGATTGTTCAGTTTTACAAATACATTTTATTTAAATCTAAATGAACCTCCAGAACAGTTTTATTTGATTACCCAAATTAACCACCGAGTAGATATTGATTTGGCTGCAATACATTTATGTATGTGTGCCTAAGAAATGGAAAAACATACCTGTGTAAATATCTTTTAAATAACCTTTTTAACATTGCTAACTATTTTCTACTACAATAAATTATATTTGTTGTGATTATTCAGCATACATAATGGTAACATGAATTATTAATATGCTAGTCTAATAATAGTATTTACATACAACACTCCCAATTGAGAAGCCACAACTAGAGAAGAGCGAAATTTTCAAAACGGTTAAGTGGAAGATTTGCCTTGGTGCACATTTTGCCATGATATTTTGTATATTTCTCCATCAGAATATGGACTTAAGTATTCAGCTCAGAATTCCCCCTATAAAATGTCTTCTGACTGGGACTCTGCTATAATTTTATTTTTCACGCTGGCTTCTCCGTCATACCCCACCCACACCACAGAGCAGAATCAGTTGACACTGATGTTCTACCTCCACTAAATGCGGAACGACATTCCATGGAATCAAGTGTCACTGGAATTGCACAACATTCCACAAGAACTTTTCTAATCTCTAGCTCTAATGACATTAATGTGTAGAATGAATATTGGACACAGAGATGAAGTCCCTACTCTTAATTGGCTTCGGAGCTGTGTTATACCCCATTCATACTGCACCAAAATCCCGGGTTTTTCCCGGGGCGAGCTCAAACGACCCGGGTCTTGGTGCAGTATGAATGGTACAAGTGAAAAATCCCGGGTCTTCAACCCGGGATTTATCGAGGGGTAATTCCCGGGTCGGACCCAGGTTGCCTGCACTATGAATGGTGCAACCCGGGTTTTGGCATAGTTGCATAGGGGAGGGAGAGAGGGAGAGAGGGAGAGGGAGAGAGGGGAAGATGGAGAGAGAGAGAGAGAGAGAGAGAGATTTTTCCATATTCCAGCTTTCAGCCAATGAAAAATGCTCTGGTGATGACTCCCACAAATTGCCAGGGCACAGACTTGTGCAGTATGAATGGGGTCAACCCGGGAAATTCCCGGGTCCGAGGTGCAGTATGAATGGTGTTTCTGAGCTGGGACTCTCCGAGACCCTGCAGAAACCCGGGATATTGCAGGGGCGGCAGTATGAAAGTGGTATTAGGTGACTCAGCAATAGTGATAAGGGTCCACAACACACACTGTCTTGCGGGGATATTTGTGGGTGGTTCTTTAGATGTAATTCAAATGTACTGGTCCCTACAATATATATTGAAGTTCCATTGCTGAAATGAAAAATATGCAACACATAAACACAACCTAATAAAGATGCTTGAACACACACACACATACAGTATACAGATTATGGAATCACAGAAGCATCACTAGTGCAGACAGCCTTTTTACAGGAGAGTATGGTAAATGTACTAGTGCTACACATGTTGTTATGGGAGTCAAAACCCCATTAGCAGTCATAGCATTAGGTTATCTAACCTACTCCAAATAGACCAGACAGTGCTGTGTGATGATTGCAGGACAAGTGGCATTACTCAGCATCCTGTTCATGCCCTGGAGCTTGGGATCCGTCACTACAGGATTGAAAAAGTGCATGACCATCTGAAGCTCAGTCAGAGCCGGATTAAAACCCCATGAAGCTCTAGGCAACATAATGGTTTGAGACCACGGCTCACCCTCGTTTGTCGAAAAAATCTCATAAAAACGGGTTAAGGGCCCTAGGCAGAAGCCTTTGTTGCCTAATGGTTGATCCTGCTATCCTGCCATTTTATTGTTTACAGTTAGGACCACCCTATTAGCAGAAGCGCCGTGAAGTGGCGGGTGGCTTTCCATACATTTGCAAACTGAGATTTCTGCATTTCTATGTACAAAAAAAAATAGCAGCTCCTTTGCTGGTTACAGCAGTGTCCTGGGGGATTTTTCTGTGTGCTTGCTGGATAACCCCACCCTTTCGAGCACCTGCTATGAACCTATAAACTGATTGAGCAACTTTCACTTCTGTATAATCTGTAAATGTATCCGGGTTGATAAATAATAGTTGGATATAACCTTGTTTTGGCTGAAGCTACTGATGTAGACAACCATTTTTTACTGATCTCTGTTTGTTTGTTTTTAATGGTTTATATTTTTAAAATAACAAAAACATAAAACAATGAACATGTTCATCCCCTAACAACAGTTTCTGCATCAGCATCCTTTGGTTACAGTATACAATAAAAATCACACCATGCATAGTTATAAGACTTTGATTTCACTAACAAAAATAAACTAGTGTAAAAGGTACAACTCGGGGGTGCCACGGCTACGGAACCCGGAGGTGAGGGGCACCTGGCAGTGCTAGGTAGCAGCTACCTCTGAGGCCCCTGTGCCCACCTCACCCCCCACTGATGCTCTTTAAGAGCAGAGCAAAGACCTGTTCTGGTAATATGGCCAGTGCATGTGCTGGACCTGCTCTCTGTTCAGATAAGAAAGGGGTGCCCATTGTCAGGTTCATACCCAAATATTGCTATGGGGCCCAATGATGCAATGTTCCCTGTATCACAGTGGTGCAGTGCAACGCCTGCCTCATTACCTGAACTTCACAGGTATTGCTCAGGTAGATAGCAGCTGTGGTTATTGTGCATATACCAGCATACTCTGTAAGGGGCAGCTATTGCCCAGAGCCCTTACATAGGTGCAGAATACCTAACACCGTAAAAGTGTATTTTCATGGCTGATGTTCAAACATATTGAACTTGAAAATTGTATTTATGCTTCAAGCTAAGCCACATTCAAGTCATTAAAAATGTGAGGATTTATTCTTGGCTATATGTGTTTGATAAAGTCATTATTCATCTCTGGCTCGCAATTAGGCTTTTATAATTGTGATTTAAGCCAACATCCCACAGTTGACTGAAGATAAATCTTGTATCAATATTTGTAGGAAAAATGTCATGTCTTTTCATTAGCTCCAACCTTAACAGCCTTTCTTAGGCAAATAATTAGTATTGTGTGTTATCTGGGATTTTATTAAATAGAAAAATCAGTCAGATAAAATATCATGGCTGGGATTCAGGAAATGTCCACATTCAGACTATATACTATATCCAGTCAATGTTCATATGCTTGTGATGTGAATGTAATTCTTAGGGACTGTATGCACGTTTCTCCATCGGAATTTGGCCTGAAGTATTCTGCATGGAATTCCCCCTAAATGTTTGTTCCGTTCAGAAATCCGCCATAATTTTGGTCCCACACTGATCTTTTCCTTGTTATACACAACCACAACACAGAGCAGAATCAGCTGCTAATGTTGTTGTCTTAGTTCCACGAAATGCGGAATCTGCTTATGTAGAGATGATATATATATATATATATATATATAGATATATTATATTTTGAGGCAGGGGGAGCTTTTTGTGCTCATCTATTTCATTAGTCAATGCCTGAGCTCATGGAAACGGCCCTCATGCATTTGTCACATGACCCATTTCATGATCACTGTTGATTGGAGCATACTTGCAAACTCTCCCGGGAATTTCCAGAGACTAACCAATTCTGGATTGGGCTTCTGAACTTCTGGAGAGCAGGCCTTTCTCCTGCATTTTGCCCACTTCGTAGTGAAGTTAGCATGATGGGGGCATCCATGATGCGATTTGAGGCGAATTGCATTATTTTTGCCCCCCTTCCTCACCCACCTGCAACACAGTTGTGTCAGTGTTGTGTGAGGCCGAAAATAAGTTAATTTGCCCTCTCCTCATTTGTACTTCATCTGCCCTCTGGGATCTCCTTGAGGAGTAACAGAAAAAGTCGGCGAGTATGCATTGGCGCACAGCTCGTTATGAGAATCTCCTTAGTGAAACATAGTACATTCAGATATCCCTCACAATATTCCTGATTCCTGGGATAAACTAGACCACACCTCCGATTTGCGGGCCATGCTTTAGAAGCGGAACTGTACTGCAAAATCAGAGCTGTTCCCAGGTATGTATAAAGAGCAGACACTTTTCCGCTGGAAATATATTCCACTCTCGAATTAAAAAAGTGATGGAAAATCATTGAAATAATTAACATCAGGGTTATGTTTCCTTACCACAGTATGTACACGGTTTCCTGAACAGAAAGTGGTAAGAAGGAATTTTGTAATCATATATTTAATTTATCTAAAACGTTTTTTTTTTTTGTTGCATAGCAATTAAGGATTTGATTAAGTAACGAGGAAACATTTTATTGTATAAAAAAAACAAAATAGGAACCTAGTCCTGCCATAAAAACTGCGCTATTAAAACATACCATATGTCGTAAACATTCCAAATCTTGTGCCACTTGTTGTTCTCTGCTGTGCACAAACTAAATAAAAACAGATGGCCCATTCAGGGCATCTGAAGACTTCTCTGTTTATAATGCTAATTTTTACATGGAGGTGTTTTCTTTTCTTTGCTTTTAAAGAAGTTGAAAACAAAATCTTGAGGCTTATCTGCATGCTGGAAAAACATGCATTGTATATAGTAACTGACTGTTTCCTATGTAAAAATAGTCAGCTGTAAATATTTTTAAGTCACCTCAGTAGTTACAATTGAACGTAACATAAGCTGTTTGTGATTAATTTATTATTGCAAGGCTTATTTGTGATTTAGATGTGTTTTATCATATTGGACTTGTCTGATGCATCCATATGGAAACCTTAGCTGAAACATTTAGACAAAGCCCATTCCTGTATGTTGCAGGATGCAGGAGGATAGTATATCGAGGGATTGGTTAGTTGGGCCTAAAGGATGTAGATCAGCTGGCTGGGCCTAGATGGAGCAAGGAAGTAGGATATATTTTATAGTGTAGGTGGTGGTTCACCTTTATCCTAGAAGGATCGCTAGCTGTGCTCCCTCTCTATCCTGTATGACAGCTGGTGGTGAGATCTAGGTTGGACCTAGGCCTTCTGCTGCCTGAGGTGGAGACTACAATGGCACTTTTCTCATCCCTTACACAAACTACCATAAATGTTTGTGTATGAGCTATGTGCACTTTAAAAGTGAAATATTGTACTTTTTCAGAATTATTAGATGTGTAAACAAGATAAATACCACTAATTATACTAATTTTTGTTTTCAGATGAATTCATTTTTTTAAGTAATTTTCCTCCGGTTTTCTTCAGCTGCCTGAGACAGTTACCTGAAGTTACCTTATTATAGGAACTTTATAACTATGTAGTTTATACTTAGTGATCCCGTTACAGCTGTGGACATTATAGACCTACTTGATATACACCCCAGAATCAAGGGACATACTATTAGTCCACAATATAACAACAGGGGTGGAAAACTTAAATTATAGTTTAAAACGAACTGTCCTTCCATTCTATATCTATATGTTTTAAAGCATGTTAAGCTCACTCTATATTATATAAAGGAATTCCGCTGTGTGCACCATTGGATTTCCATTTAATAAAGCCAACTATATCTGATCGGATGACGTATTAGATTGTGTAAGGTGGATTGGTTTTATATGTATGGGATTGTATTTGGTGGTGACTGCCTGGAGTTTGTCTGCTGTACCCTGTCTCTGGTGTGTATTAGGCAGCTTATAGTAGGGAAGTTGCACAATGTTGTACAATTACACAAAGCATAAGGTAAAGTTGGCCCTGCCCTAATGAGCCTGCACTCTGAGTGGTGTGGAGAACCATTGATACATAAGGTAGTGGAATAACAATTTGAGCTGGTGGTTGGGAAAGTGAATAATGTTCACTCATTGTACAGCACTGCAGAATATGTTGGCGCTATATAAATAAAGGTACATAATAAAATGTGCCATAACCAAGAGTAATGGATAAGACATTTGCGTTCAGTCATAGTTAGTTAAAGCTGGTTAGTTGGTATTGAACACTGCAGATTTTCACTTAGTTTTCCCTTTAGTTACAGATTTGTACATGGGGTTTGTGTTGTGTGTGAGCTTGATGACACGCGGAGGACTGTGTGTCAGTGTTACCCTTCACCAATGTTGGCAATGTCTTACTTTTGAATACTGAGAAATCAGTTTGTTTTGGATAAAGTTCACCGTTACATTTGCAGTGAACTTGTTTTTAAGCTTGCTAGGCTCTTTCTACATCATAGATCAAATATTGCATCAGAAAGAAAGTTTTTTTTAAATATTTTTTATAAACTAACCTAGGTGTCAAAAGTTAACTGTTCTAAAATCCATACACTTAGACAGTGTTAGCAACATTTTGGCTTACGCAATTCCTCTGCAATTATTTTAAACTGTTTCCATGAATTAAACATTTGCAGGTTTATTCCGTTACACACACCATCTTTTTCTAAGTATTTTTGCAAAGTGTACAACTTCTGGCTAGTTATCCAAGGAATTCAGTGTAAGAATTGTACCTACCATTATTTCCACTTATAGGTCTTTCTCTGTATTATTTCTTATTGAATTAATCAATATATAATTGTTATAGAAATCTCTATGCGTCATTTTAAAGACTTCTTTTCTAAAGTGGTCACAAATGTTTCCATCATTGATTATGTATGTATGTTTAGCACATATATCATCATCATCATCACCATTTATTTATATAGCGCCACTAATTCCGCAGCGCTGTGCAGAGAACTCACATCAGTGCCTGCCCCATTGGGGCTTACAGTCTAAATTCCCTAACACACACACACACACACACACACAGGCCATGGTCAGGAATTGAACTCATGACCCCAGTGCTGTAAGGCAGATGTGCTAACCACTAAGCCACCGTGCTGCCTATTATTATTCTTATATAGCATGCCCGGCTTCTCATATATATTTAGTATTACTAAATATATATGATTAGTGAGCACATAGACTTGTAGTATAAACAGCTGGGCTCTAATAATCCTTTAACCTGCAAATAAAATATAACGATAGATACACTCAAGAGGCGGACTCAGCACTGGTTTATATAAACGGAAAGGCATGTCCCTAGGGCATCTGATGACCGAGGGTGGCAAAGTATTAGCATATCTGTTGCCTAATGTGCTTTTGCAGACGTTATTATGATGTCACATGACCAGTGCTATTACTTACGGGTAGCATTATATAGTGAATCTTGATTCATAGATTCCATGTGGTTTCTTCTCACAATCCTGATCGACTGAAAAACTGATAGGGTCTGTTAGAAAGCGAGCAGTATGAAGATTTATTTTATGTGTACAGTCCGTTCTCCAGGGAAGATGCAGAATGGAAGCGTCTGTCCCCCCTGTGTTTTAGGTTATATTAGAGGTTAATAAGTGAGTTTGTTGCAAAGCATTGCTGTGAGAATGCACAAATATTTCACCTTGTATGGGATTTCAGTGGAACAACACCTTCATTGTGCAGCTAGTTACTTACTAAAGTATAGCTTTTACGGTATTATATAATCATATGCAGGTTACCATTAACTTATTTTTTATACTACTGGACCTACATTTTATGCATTTTAATTGCAGTGTGTATGTAAAAAGGTGTATTGTTTATGTTCCCATGTTACTTGTTTCCATTTAATATTGGTGGATTGTATCCAATGATTTAATATTTCTTTATAGGATGCCATGATTCAGATTGGCCTATAAATGGGGCCCTAGCCAAAGTAAAATTGGGGCCCCTGCTCCAGTCTCCACGGTACCTTGTACATATTATACAAGCAGTACCCTGGCAGGATTACTTCAACAGTGCCCAAATATTTACAGCGGCAGTGTCTGTGACCCCACAAACGATGACACCGAGAGCTCTCAAACGTGATTACAGCACCAGTACCCAACACACATGACCATACCAGAAGTGCTGACTATACATAATTATAGCATCAATGTGCCCACCAGCATGCCTGGACATATGGTTATTTCATTAGTGGTCCCCACATGGTATTTCACTTTGCCCCATGTAATGATTATGTCTGCACGGTGCCTCTGTGTCATACTTAAGCAATCTCTGTGCTCCAAAATAATAATGACGCACTACTGTCTAGTTGTGTCCATGACCACAGTGATAGCTGACTGGGGCATGATGTTAAGTAGGAAAGGGAGAAGTGCGCTGGTGCTGCTTGCAAGTACTAAGAGAACACACGTGGCACTTTGTGATGCCAATGCACTCCTGTGGCCATGAACATTTCTGTTCTGCAGACACACAACAACAAGAACTCATAAGTACACACACTCTCAACTAGCAGCTCATTGGAATAACCCAGACTGCTAAATCTGATGAATCATTATATTTACAGTATTCAATAACGAACACCCTTATTCTTCCAGGGCCGAACACCATAATGAACAACTATTTGTTCATCCTGTAATTAATATGTGGGCAATAAAAAATATTAACAGTTGTTTGTATTGCACCAGTATTATTTTGCAGTGCTTTACAGAGATTATTTAATCATTCAGATAAGTCCCTGCCCCACTGGAGTTTACAGTCTAGAGCAGCGGTTCCCAAAGTGTGCGCCACGGCTCCCCGCGGCACTGTCACATGGGTGCCGTGGGCAAGCCAAAGAAAAAACAAACAAAACAAAAACTTACCATTCCACGTGGCACCGGGACCCAGCATCCTCCTCTCTCCCACAGCTTGTCACTGAATTTCGGCATTCAGTGACAAGCTGTGGGAGAGAGGAGAATGCTGGGTCCGGGCGCCACGCGGATTTGTAAGTTTTTGTTTTGTTTGTTTTTCTCTGGCTTGCCCGCGGCAGAGGGGGCAGAGTGAGAGGGAGCGTGACAGAGGGCAGAGGAGGGGGACAGCGTGACAGAGGGCAGAGGAAGGGGACAGCGTGTCAGAGGGCAGAGGGGGCAGCGTGGCAGAGGGGGGCAGCGTGGCAGAGGGGGCAGCATGAGAGAGGGGGCAGCGTGGCACAGGGGGCAGTGTGGCACAGGGGGCAGCGTGGCAGAGGGGACAGTGTGAGAGAGGGGGCAGCGTGGCAGAGGGGACAGTGTGAGAGAGGGGGCAGCATGAGAGGGGGCAGTGTGTCTGGATGCAGAGGGGGCAGTGTGTCTGGATGCAGAGGGGGCAGTGTGTCTGGATGCAGAGGGGGCAGTGTGTCTGGATGCAGAGGGGGCAGAGTATCTGGATGCAGAGGAGCATTTTTGCATACAACTAAATAAGTATTTCTGTTCTGACCTAAATACTTATTACATTTTTTTGACCCAACTACTTCTAAAACAGGACTGTTCAGTAATTATTTTGGAGGGATGCCTGGAAACAATTATGGAGACTCTAAGGGTGCCGCAAACTGCAAAAGTTTGGGAACCACTGCTATAATCTCTACTACATGGACATCCCCCCCCCCACACTAGGGTTTAACAGAAGCCAATTGACCTACCAGTCTGTCTTTGGAGTGTGGGAGGAAATTGGAGCCCCCAGAGGAAGCCCATGGAACACAGGGAGTACATGGAAACTCCACGCAGATAGTACCCTGGTCGGAAGGACATTTATATGTAGACTGAATCCACTGGATTAATAGCTTAATTCAGTGGTTTTCTGTGAGTAAATAAAACCCACAATGGGACAGAAGATGATGTATAACTGTTATATGGATCTCTGTACTTGTAGTTTTTCAAGCTTGAAAAGTGCATTAAATTTAGTGATTATATTACCTGCCAAAAACTATCAAACATAAAGTTCAAGCTTTGGAATAGTTTTTTTTAGACAAAATGTTCTTTGTAAAACAATGATGAAATTCTAATAAATGACTCAGAGAAACAATCCTGAATATGTGTCAAGTATTACTAAATATATAAGATTTGTGAGCACATGACTTGTATTGCAAACAGCTGGGCTCTAATAATCCTTTAACCTGCAAATAAAATATATTTATAACCTTATTCTTAGTATGTTAATAGTTTACTTTTTGTTTCAGAGAATTGCTATTTCTTTCCTCTTTACAAATAAAACCTAGTATGGAATTTTTCCTCCCATGAATTCAGATTATAAAAACGCCTGGCTCTGAAGCTCATTGTATCATAAAATGTGTTAACTGGTATCGAATGTACATATGATGTTGATTACCTATAGCACTACGCTAGGAAAAGACTTTAATGATCCAATGAAAATCTTGTTTCAGACACAGTCAATGATATTATGAGAGAAATACTTGAAAAGTACTTACAACTAATGTAAGGTGCAGTATACAGTATTTAACCATTAACAAACAGGCAAAGCGACTACTTGACATTATACGATCTGTGATAATATACAGGAAATAAATTAGAGGACCTGTTTTGTTAAGTCCAGGTTTTGAATAAAATAATAAACTGTTGCAGTGCAACCTTTTGAACTCACTGTATGTATTGTATATCAGTGGTGGAAGTGGGCCGGTATACGATGGAATGCCTTGTTGCCACTTCTACTGCTTTCATTGTTAAACTATCAAATACCATTCAATTATATTTTCCATACCACCACTTCTGAATTTACCACTGCTGTATATAATATTCACAGCTTCAATAAGTTCACTTAAGCTGCTGCACTTCCCAGGATCTACAACTAAGAAAAAGATCCACCTTAGAAATAAATTAAAGAGCAGGACAGTGTAATATGCTTATAACAATTGGCGCCCAATATAATTAATGTGTACATTTTGTATAAAAGTTTATCTGGTTGGTTCATAATGGTTGACCTCTGAAACAGTACATCTGTCCTACACCAAGGGGGGAAATTCAATTATCAGCGATGTGGCTCTGGACATCACCACATTTTCCGGCTGCGTATATTGCCAGCCATTACGGAAACATGAGCGTCGATTCGAGCCATAACATTGTCACAATGTGTCTCTGTGGGTGTTCTGGAGACACGTTGCGGTGAATTGAATCTCCATCTACCCAAGAATGATTGCTGTGAAATGATTGTGGAAACAACTGATAATGTAGTTTATAAATTCACTTTTATTGGGACCTTTATTATAAAACTTGTGCAACGATGAAAGAAATCTGCAGGCTTATCTGGAGTATTAGACGTGCTATTGCGTAGTACAGTTCTTTGTCAACTGCTTGTTTATACAGTAGACTTGCTTGTGTGTAAAGTAGACTTGCTTGTGTGTACAGTAGACTCCCTTGTGTATACAGTAGACTGACTTGCTTGTGTGTACAGTAGACTCTCTTGATTGTGTGTACAGTAGACACACTTGCTTGTGTATACAGTAGACTCTCCTGGAGTCCCCTGGAGTCAGTGTCTCTTTACTCCTGCGCAGAACAGACTGTCAGAAACTGCTATGAGGGAAAATAACCAGCCTGTTTTGTATCTCTACTTCGTCAGATATATGGGTTCTTGCATTGATCAGGACATAGGTTACAGCTGTAGTGGGGAAACACTAGAAGTCAACAGTAATAAGCAACAGTGTATACACTTTGAAATAATTTGTTTACACACGCATTAGACACATGTGCAGTACATCATAAACCTTGTACTCCAACAACAAAGCACTTTTTATCTAGTAAAAAGTATACAAAAACAACTTGTACAGTAAACATATCTCTGAACATTCTACACCAGCTTGTGTCCAGGTCTTGCAGCAAGTAGGTTAAGAGACTTGTCGTAGATTTGATAATAATGGTTTTAAAGAGCCATTTTTTCTTTCCTTTCTAAAATATTGAATGCAAGTTTAAACAGGTTTGTAATTAACCCTTATACAACCTTCAATAATTGTCCCAATTTGATTTGCTATCCTTTTACATTAAGTAAAAGGCAGAGACATTATTTCTATGTCATCCCCTACATATAAATTAATATATCGGAAATACTTGTGATAATAATAAATAAACTTTAATTAAAATTATTTAAAAAAATTGATAGAGCTTGTAAGGACACTTTATATAAATAGTACAAGGACATGTAAATTAAACAAGATGAATGAATTGAAATACAATAATAATGTAAAAAAAAGTACACAGTATTAATTTCTTAGGTATATACCACAAAAACAGTAAACAAAATCACCCTAAAAATTAGACTATATTAATGTCTTCATTGAGTTCCAATGGTGTTAATGTACTGAGTTGAAAAGTCCAAAAGGACTCCCTAATTCCCTATTGCCCTATCTAACAATGACTTTAGCAATGTTTTGGAGCCTAAATATATCTAGATTTGAAATGTGGTGAAACACTATGGATGACAAGCCCATTTTTATATTCCTAATATGTTCCTGTTCAACTATATTTGTAATCATTTGCTCTTATACAATAATAAATCAAAATATCAAATTGTTTGTCTTCGTTTGGAAGGTCAATTTAAGGTTCTAATTATTGTTGTTTTAGGACTTGACAAACTCAACCACTTCATGCTTAGTTCCAGCTGATATGTACCACCTTGAATATTTAATGTTGTGGGAAAAAATGATTGATTATAATTATAAAAAAAGGCTCCCAGCACCCATAAATTGTTTGGCACAGTTAGGGGCAAAGTTGGTGCCCATAGCTGTGACTCTTGTCTGTAAATAATATGGATTGCCAAAAAGAAAAAATAATTATATGCAAGTATAAAAGTGATTGAGAATCTAAAATTAATTTAACTTTATTTAACTTCAGTTATGTGAATATCATCTCTGAGGTTGCAAAAGTGCCTTTAGCATGACTAATACATGTATATAATGGTTGTACATCATATGTAATCTAACACAGTTGTCAAATACGATTGTTAAATAGCAATGGTACTACATTTTGTATCACTGTGACATGCAGCATTTCAGAATATATCGTTAAAACAGCCACTAGCCACTAATGATAAATAGACCCCTTAGACTGTTAGCTCCAATAGGCAGAAGTGAATGATTAAATATTCTCCCTAAAGGGCTGACAATAATCATAGTCTATCACATCCAGCTTTTACAATGCAGAACCATCAATCAATCCAACATTTTCAGTATTGTGCTGGTTGTTATAATCTAGATAGGAAATGTTGAATACCTTCTTTTACAATAAGACCCTTACTACATTATTTATAGTGTAGGGTTCTTAGGATACCTGTAATGTACTTCACATTAACCCTAATGGACTTTTTGAGTACTTTCTCAGATCTAAACTGCAGAACCCATGAATCTATAACTTGTACTGATGAGATTTATTAAGATTGAAACAGGCTGCTTATGAACTGGATTGCTAACTTTGCATTTCTAACTGTATCCATGCTAGAAAGCAAAAGGTGCTGGATAAATCTTTTTCTCTTATTTTACTCTTCACAAACAATTTTCATATTTTTTGGAGACATACAAGGATTTAATTTGGTACTATTTATTATATGAGTGAAAATGTTTAAGAAAACCTCTATTTGATTATTCCCTTCTGCAGTTTCTAGTAGGGAATATATTGAAGTATATTGAAGTTTGGTCTATGTTTTGGGCCTTAATAGTATGAAATAATTAAATAGATATTAAATATACATACAGTCGGAAAAGCTTTGGCACCCTTGTTAAATTGCAAGATTCACTAAATTGCTAAACTAAAATCTAAATAAAACTTGTTGATATTTAGTTGAATCCAATAATCCTTATACCTGGATAATATTTATTGTATCCTTGGTGCCACTTAGAGCATAATCGATCCATCACCATGCTTAATGGTTAGCCATGTGTTTTTTTTCTTCAAATACTTCACCTATATTTCTCCAAATCTATCTTTTGTGGTTGTGGCCAAAACATAACATTTCATTTAATCCATCAGCACTTTGTTCCAAAAGTTTCTAGCTTATCCAAGTATTGTTTAGTCTACTTTAGATGTTGACTTTGTGATGAGTTTGTAAGGAAGGTTTGCTTTTGATAACTCTTCCATGCAGATAATGTTTGTGTAAGAAACATTTTGAAATATGCCAATAAACTGATAAAACACATCTGCTTGGGAGGCACTTGCTTGATTGCTTCAAAATGAAAGTCCCCTGACCCTCCTGAGCGCTCTTCTTCAATTAGCAGAATACAGTTTGTTCATACAATGGAGTTTACGATGAGCATATTGCAAGACACAGAGAAATTGTTTACTGTCACTTGGAACCCATGATTAGAACACTCCAAAACACCTACACCACCTGAGGCTACTTGATAACACTGTTAGCCTATTTGATATTACTCCTATTTATTATTAGACATCTTCTTTCATCTTTGACAAATACTGGTTTGACAAGCCCTCCAGCTCTCAGTTTCAGTACCCCCTTTTCTGAGCCAGGTCGGTACACAGGGTAGCAAAAGTCAGTAAGCAGGGTACCAGGGGGTTAAGCAAGTCCAGAAAGTCCAAAAGTAAAGTCAATGCACAGAAGAATATAACAAATACAGAGGCTGGATAGTAACACAATTACCTAGCAATGTTTGTATGACAGTGGGTCCATTTTATAGTACCTGTAGGCAGGGCCATCTTAACAACATTATGGGCCCCCGGGCAAAGCAGTGCACTGGGGCCCTAGATATAGATATAGATATAGATAAATAGATGTATACAGATACAGATATAGATATAGATATATAGAGATAGATAGATGTACTTGCTCAGTGACCCTTGAAGGTTTCTTTTGCAGGATTATTTATTCTCATTAAGAGCTGTGCCTATGGGGCCCCCTTGCCCGTGGGGCCCCCGGGCAGCTGCCCATCGTGCCCAATGGAAAAGATGGCCCTGCCTGTAGGTGCTTCTTGACTTGATGACATCAGTAGGACATTTTAGAAATGAATTGGAAGTCCTGCACATGCACAGAACTGCTGGCAAGGGTTGATAGGGAAAGTAGAATCCAGATACAAGACAGGTGAAGGTAGAAGAGTGGTAGCGATGGGCCACCTGGGAGACGGGGCTTGCACTGACAGGTAAGGTGCGGCATGTCCAGAACAGGGACAGTGGACATGTTTTAGTTTTCTCAGTTTCTTGTATATGCTTTCTACAAACCCCACATCAATCACCCTCAATTTACGAATTATAGCTACAGATGCTGTTTTCTTGTAAGCAAGGATTCCAGTCCATCTTTGATCCATTTTTAAATTCTGCTATCACCACCTCATATAGTAAAAAAATTACACTGCTTAACTCCTCTTATAGCAAAGAACCACTTCCTATAACGATGGGGAAATCTTCTTTCTTCTATATGCAACTAATGATCCTTTGTCATCTGGGAAAAAATTGTTAGTCAAATCTTTATATTGACCTTGGATACATATTTATTAGGTCTCCTCTAAGACATCTTTTTTTTTCCACAGTAAAGAAAACTAGTTTTTTTACTCCTTATTTATAATGTATCCCTTACATTTCCTTTATTAATGAGATTGCCAGCTTCTGAGTTCTTTTGTTTTCTTCTAGTGAGGTGTCCTGCAATTTTCCCCATTTTCAAACCACACTGACACTATGTTATTAATTTGTATAATATAAGAGAGTAGCATTCTCAAAATCCTTTCATATAATTTTGCTGTGACTTGTCAGTCTGTAATTTCCTAATTTCAATTTTGTCTTTCTTTTTTTTTTTTAAAGATTGGTATCACATCTAGTTTCCGCCAATCTTTTGGTATCGACCTGGTTATGAGGTGTCCATAAGCAGAAGAAATAGTGATCTACCATAATCATTATTGAACTCAATACCTTTAGTATACATGGATGGATGCCACCAGAGCCAGGTTGTTTTGATGTATCTGCACCGCCTCTTGTGTTAGACAAGTAACATCTCATGATGTGCATATGGTAATCATATGCAACCTATTTCCTGGCAACTTTCCTCTTTTGTGAATCTAGATGAAAAAACGCTTTATTACAAGGATTTTCGCTAGTGTATTATTTGCTGACCCAATAATTTCAAGGTTGTTTTATGTTTTGGATAGCAGTTTTGATTTTTGCTAACCTGATTTTTTATGTATCTTGCTACATTCCTTGTATTTCCATAATTTATTTAGAATTTATTTATATATCTATATATAGATATATAAAAGGCTAACGCTGCTCCTCACCTTTATAACACACCACTATACATCTCCACTAGAGGTCAGTGTTGCTATATGTACAGCGTTGCACCCTGAATGTTAGTTTACAATATTTAAGTTATCAATGTTTTTGTGTCAGGCAGCAAATAAATGTGTCTTTATTTTAGACCTATGATTAAATATACAATGTAACCTGTTTAGGGAAGTCACATCCGGCCAGCATGGCTAATTTATTAATTCTGAAAGCAGAATGCTTGCTATATTTCCCTAAGAAATGGCCATTATCTCTGATAATATCAGTTTACAGCAATTCTGCTCCACACACTCACCCCTGCACATCTACACCACGCACACACCTCCGCACCACACACACACCTCCGCACATCTACAGCACACACACACCTCCGCACATCTGCACCACACACACACCTCCGCACATCTGCACCGCACACACCTCCGCACATCTGCACCGCACACACCTCCGCACATCTGCACCGCACACACATCTGCACCGCACACACCTCCGCACATCTACACCACACACACACCTTCGCACATCTACACCACACACCTCCGCACATCTACAGCACACACACACCTCCGCACATCTACACCACGCACACACCTCCGCACCACACACACACCTCCGCACATCTACACCACGCACACACCTCCGCACATCTACACCACGCACACACCTCCGCACCACACACACACCTCCGCACATCTACACCATGCACACACCTCCGCACCACACACACCTCCGCACATCTGCACTGCACACACCTCCGCACATCTACAGCACACACACACCTCCGCACCACACACACACCTCCGCACATCTGCACCACACACACACCTCCGCACATCTACACCATGCACACACCTCCGCACCACACACACCTCCGCACATCTGCACTGCACACACCTCCGCACATCTACAGCACACACACACCTCCGCACATCTGCACCACACACACACCTCCGCACATCTGCACCGCACACACCTCCGCACATCTGCACCGCACACACCTCCCCACATCTACACCACACACACCTTCGCACATCTACACCACACACCTCCGCACATCTACAGCACACACACACCTCCGCACATCTACACCACACACACACCTCCGCACCACACACACACCTCCGCACATCTACACCACGCACACACCTCCGCACCACACACACACCTCCGCACATCTACACCATGCACACACCTCCGCACCACACACACCTCCGCACATCTGCACTGCACACACCTCCGCACATCTACAGCACACACACACCTCCGCACATCTGCACCACACACACACCTCCGCACATCTGCACCGCACACACCTCCGCACATCTGCACCGCACACACCTCCGCACCACACACACACCTCCGCACATCTGCACCGCACACACCTCCCCACATCTACACCACACACACCTTCGCACATCTACACCACACACCTCCGCACATCTACAGCACACACACACCTCCGCACATCTACACCACGCACACACCTCCGCACCACACACACACCTCCGCACATCTGCACTGCACACACCTCCGCACATCTACAGCACACACACACCTCCGCACATCTGCACCACACACACCTCCGCACATCTGCACCACACACACCTCCGCACATCTACACCACGCACACACCTCCGCACCACACACACACCTCCGCACATCTGCACTGCACACACCTCCGCACATCTATACCACACACACACCTCCGCACATCTACACCACACACACACCTCCGCACATCTACACCACACACACACCTCCGCACATCTACACCACACACACACCTCCGCACATCTACAGCACACACACACATCCGCACATCTACACCACACATATTAAAGCACAAATTTGTTAAGATGTTTGCAAATGACTCTTTTGTGTACTTGGCTATTCTTACTGACTAGATTTTCCTAATTTCTTTGGCTTCTTTTGTTTGGTTTACTTACGTTTTTTTGTGTGGCAGTTACTATTTATAATGAGCTTTGCTATTCCAAATTGATTAATTTTTTTTTTTATCCATTCCTTTGGTCCAACATGATCTTGCTCTTATTTTTTTCCATAATTTTTTTTGAGCTTTCAACTAGCGTTTCTATAATTAATTTTAGTCTCCTTCTAGCTTCTAGCATTTCAATGATCTATTTCTTTTTTTCTTGATCACCACCAATGGTTTTTTATTTAAACATATTTGTTGTTTATTACTATGAATTTTGTTTCCATGTAGTAATGTACTTGCTGTAGTAGTTATTAAAAATATTTTCTTATTATTTCCCATTTGGTGTCCATGCTTTCCCAGTCTAGAAAGTTCAATACTTCTTTTGACAAAACACCAAAAAGTATAAGAAAAAGCTATATTATTTAAATAGTCAAAATAATATTATTACCATAATTGTTCATTTATACCTGCCATTTAATAGTCTGCATTCTGCGCTTCCATAAACCTCTCATACATTCCTGCCACGTTCTAATGCAGTGATGGGCAGCCTGTTACACTTCAAGGGCCAGATGGTTTGGCCCTCTGGCTTTCAAAAGAGCCACACAGTATCCTTAATCTCAGTAATAAGTTATAATAATACATTTAATCAAAGAAAGCAACAACTCTGTAATAACACATCAGCAGGAATTTTATGTAAGTGTTATAAGCTGTAAAAAAAATAATCACATCTGACAAGCAGGAAGGAGCTGGGGGCCGCAGGTGAAGGCTCGGAGGGCCTGTTGCCCATCACGATTCTAATGTATTACATTTGATAGCATATCATTGTGCTCTATAATGAGATATCTAATACAGCACATTACAGTGTTACAGAGGTGTTGGACCTGTAAGGATACACAGATCCATAGAACTTGTTTCTGTGCAGGTAGCCAGTTGCTATGGAGTCTTCACACTGTCCGATCAGCGGTGAATTCGTAAATAAAGAATGTTATTGAAAGTTGATGAGGGGGTCATAAATGGGTGAGGAGATAGGATGTTATATTGGCTGGTTAATCACTTCATCGGAGCTTGTCATATTTTCTGGCTGTATTTTTTTTTTTATTGAAATAGTGCGGCAGCTTTAAAGCTTTTACAATGTTTGCTGAAAATTTCTGTTGTTCTGTAAGTGCCAGACGGCTGTTATCGATATCATCTGTAAGATCTGCATCCTCAACCTGGATCTATGGCTCTTCCAGAATAATTTAATATGCCATCTGGTAATATTTTTCAATCGTTTGTACAGAAACTCCAGAAAAAAAAAAGATAAAACTATCATGTTTTCTTTGCATCAGAAGCAGAAATGTTTTCTTCTGTGCTTTAAGACTATACCATTAGCACTTCAGACATATTTTTTGCTGAATGCAGTGTTGACACACATTTCGTAATAAAAGCAGTGGGATGACATGAAAACTGAGACAGAATAGGCTGGAGTGCTGTCAGATTGCATCTAATACTTTGTATCTCAGATTTCTGGTGATAGCAAAATAATTGGAAGAAATAGAGCCAAGCAGAGGAAGCTTTGTGTGTTATGGGGATCTTTACAGTAAGCTAGAATGATACGCTTCTTGTAATTAATGTGTTCTATTTGCCAGTCAGGTTCATTTACAATTCGCCAAAAAATGCAGACCAGCACTGTTCCTTAATACCTGTTTGTCGGGCAAGCACACTTCCAGGTGCGTGACCTTTTCCGGAGTCCTTGGAATTGTTGCTGGAAAATCAGTCTACGCCAAGCCTTGCACATCTGCAGATCCACTTGAAAATGCTCCTGGTGGGAAGAGTGAAATCTCATATTACAGTTCAACCTACAAACACCTTAGGACCATCCCTTTAATAATTGAAACATTTCTGTTTCTTCTGAATATATTTTGTTACCATTTACTTTTATATTTTCATACTTGGAAACTAAGACTTGGATCTAAATCTAAAACTTATGCAAGATTCATAATATATTGGCTGCAATTAAAAGAAGATATTGAATTTCACAAAGACCTTGAATCTTCTAACCAAATTGTGTATTTGGCATAGAGTTTGTTAATTAGCGTTTGAATCAAGACCAATCCACCTCACTCAACCATGTTTAAAATCCCAGCTATATCATGACCTTCAGTACACTTTCTCTCATTCCATTGTTCATAATGCCTAGAAATAGTAAAATGTTCTTTGGACACTTTAATGTAACTTTAAATGTATATAAAATCCTATGCCAGAAATGTATGTTTACATTCAAATTGGTAAGGTAAAATCTACTCCACTGTAGATACACTGCCCATCTAGAGTGGAGTTAGCCATTTGGTAGTCAATTCACTAGGAGCTAGGAACATCACTGAGGCTAGAGGTACAAGTGATGTCACAAGTGCCTAGTGAATTGGTACATTCACATGAACTAGTTCAGCCCACAAAATGCCTCCACTGTGAGTAGGCAATGGGTACACACCAGGCAACGGGAGTAGGCAATGGGTAGACACCAGGCAACGGGAGTAAGCAATGGGTACAAACCACTGTGAGTAGGCAATGGGTACACAACACTGAGTAGGCAACAGGAGTTGGCAATGGGTACATACCACTGTGAGTAGGCAATGGGTACATACCACTGTGAGTAGGCAACCAGAGTAGGCAATGGGTACACACCACTATGAGTAGGCAATGGGTACATACCACTGTGAGTAGGCAACCAGAGTAGGCAATGGGTACACACCAGGCAACCGGAGTAGGTAATAGGTACAAACCACTGAGAGTAGGCAATGGGTACAAACCACTGTGAATAGGCAACAGGTGTAGGCAATGGGTACACACCACTTTGAGTAAGCAACAGGAGAAGGCAATGGGTACAAACCACTGTGAGTAGACAACAGGAGTAGGCAATGGGTACACACCAGGCAGCAGGAGCAGGTAATGGGTACAAAGCACTGTGAGTATGCAACGGGAGTAGGCATTGGGTACATACCAGGCAATGGGAGTAGGCAATGGGTACAAACCACTGTGAGTATCCAATGGGTACACACCACTGTGAGTATCCAATGGGTATACACCACTGTGAGTAGGCAATGTGTACACCACAATTTTATTCCACACCTCATTCCTTATCTACTTCTTTCTTTGTACAATACTAGAAGTGGTCTCATCAGTCTTTTTCATCTGTAGATATTCTCAAACATGTTCACGAGACAATAATCAATAGACCATGATTGTAATTTGTGCTTTGATACTTATGGCTGACATTCATTGATCGCATTTGAGATTTGCCACTCGACAATCTCATTCGAGGTTCAGCGTTGTCGTTTGAGGCTTGTTGTTTCGCAATTAAAAACTGTCAAAATGTAAACATTTTCACAATTCATTGCAAAAATGAAATCAGTAACAACGCTGAACACAATCCGTCTCTCCCATGTGACACCATCACCATGCTTTCTGCAGCTTGGCTGCATCAGCAAGTATTGTTATCCTGAGAGCACCTGCAGAGAAGATAACATATAATGGATTTTGAAGCGTGTTAGATAGTCTCCAGGTTGTATATCAGAGTCTGTTGCCCATAGCAACCAAACAAAACAATATTACTCCACAGGACACCAGGCAACTAAATGTCATCAGTACCGTTATGTATTAGCAAATATGTTATGTCTTGATATATTTAATGGAGGTCACTTGTTTGAAAGTGGATTTATCATTTAAACATACACTTTCCTAATTGACCACGAATAAAAAATGACTAGCAGTTTAAGAGATGAAGATTATTTATCATAATACCCCAGTATTCATCTTACATGGAATGGGTATTTGTTTATATAAAATATTACCTAAAGTCTTCTAAGCACTAGGAGCCTGATTCATTAAGGATCTTAACTTAAGAAACTTCTTATTTAAGTCTCCTGGACAAAACCATGCGATCAATACTGACTGTTTTTTCATGTAGCACACAAATACTTGATAGCTTATTTGTACACTGAAATTTTTAGTTGATATTTGTGTGCTACATGAAAAAACAGGCAGTATTTAACTTATGTGCAAAACAGAATACTAATTTGCACCCCTTGCATTGTAACATGGTTTTGTCCAGCAGACTGAAATAAGAAGTTTCTTAAGTTAAGAGCCTTAATGAATCAGACCCTAGATCTGAACTCCAATTAACAAATAAACACACCACTTGATTGTGTAAGATATCAATAGCTCAGTTCCTTTTCCCTGACACTGTCTATGTATTAAGTTCCAGTATGAAAACAAGACTTGGAGCATCTGGTGATTTCCAGCTCTCACTTCCCTCATTTACTGAGCAGATTTATCATACAAATGCACACATTTCTATAACCACATGTTCTGATTTTCTGCTGAACAGCACAGAAGCAGCTGTGGACTGCACACATTTATCAGGTAGTTGTAGCTGCTTTGAGACCTGAGACTGAAGAGTGTGTCAGACTCCCTGTCCGAGTGCATAAATTATTCTCTTAAGTGTGATACACAATTTGTATCCTTTAATTCCATTGCGATATGACATAAACCAAGAAATACTAATAAATGGCAGAGGACTGATAATGTCATTTGTAGGTACTTAATCCAAACTGGGTGCCGCTGCGATCTCACAGGGGCGCCGCAACCATGGCTGGTGGTAAGTAAGGTGGAGGACTACAATTTTATTATTTTGGCTTAGGAGTCTCTTGAAAAAATTATGCAGACCCTAAGGGTGCCTCGAACTGAGAAAGTTTGGGATCCACTGACATAAGGCACGAAAACTGCATTACTATAAAAACACATCAAATCCAGTGAGCTCGTTCACACTCATGACTTGATCAGCCGCACATAATACTGCATATAATCATATTGTAGCAAATGTTGAAGCAACTAGCTGTCCATCTTCTTTGACCTATACAAGATAACCTTGACTTTAAACCAGGACCTATTGGAGACTTTTGTCATATATGGAAAAATACATGAAGATACCCCAAGCTAGTGAATGTTTTTCTAGACGGGTCACAGTGGCTCTCACTGGAACCTCTTTCAGTAGCTCATTGAACTTGCTCATTTGCAAGTGCTTGTTTTAAAAAAAAAATGTGCTTTCTCTTAGTACAATTGCTTGATCAATTTTAAGTCTTCCTTGTTCAACGTGGTTAACACGTTGCTGACATTTCACCGGAGGTGGCGGTGTACTTCTGAGTGCGCAAACCCCATTCAGAGTTGAGTCCAAGCTGACCTGGGTTATTGTGGGAGATAAAGTGACCATTTGTCATCCTACATCAATATAAGTAAAGAAATAATCGTCATCTGCAACTGCTAAGTACAAGTGAGCGGTATCTTTATTTCAATTATTTGATGTATTACGGCTTCACAGCACCGAAAGTGATTCCTAAAGGTAAATATATCATACAGCAGGTGGTAAATGTATCAATATGCGGGTTCTTCAACACCCGCGTGTTCAGCCTCTTCCGCGATTAAATTTCAAGCGGCGCTGCATTGTAAAGGGTTAACTTCCCTTTACAATGCAGCGCCGCTTGAAATTTAATCGCGGAAGAGGCTGAACACGCGGGTGTTGAAGAACCCACATATTGATACATTTACCCCCCAGGTGTGTTAAACCATCATTTTGAGGAGTTTTTGTGGTGGGGTTTAAACCGGCCGATGTAAGTCAAAACTGCTGATAAACTGCCCCAATCTGCAAAGCGTTCATCATCGCTGTCCCAATTTTTAACCTTCACTACATACAAGCCGTCAAATGTATGTAGCAAAGGTTTCACAAACCGCTGCAAAACCGACTACAAAACAGTCAAAACAAAAGAGGTGGTTCTGAGAGGCGAAATTGATCAAACTCCATGCTGTTTGTTCTGTCTTGCCATTTATAACAGGAGGAGGCACCATTGGCTTATAAATTATTGGGGCAATCATTATTTACTGCCCCCTTAAACCACACCTTTAATAGGAGAGTCAGATTCTACACTGGGATGAGTTTCACAGATTTTAATACAGAGAAGACCACGTTCCTTTCATATTTAACTATCCGGATTGACCGCCGGCACTGGGGGATAACTTTACATACAAATAAGAACATCTAATTTTGGTGAGTACATGGGCTTTAATAGATTTATATTAATTATTTTCTACACAGTGCACACTTTAATTTTCTTAGTTTTTTTAGTCCTTCTGCACCCCATTTTATAAAATTAGAAGTCCACAGTGGCAAGCAGAAGAAGGAGAAATGCTAAGTATCTTAACATCAAGTTCTACAACTGCTGCAGCTTCAACAAACCAACTCGCTGTTTTCTTCTCAAGAGAAAAGCTTTGAAAAATAAAAAAAAAATGTAATGAACTGTTTGATGTTAAATATCTGGTCAAAACAGTGTAGGAAAGAGATCCGCGCTTTCATTTTGCTGTATCAATGACTCTTTTGAAATAAGTGTCAGAACTACAGACAATTGCAATACAAATTGATGTCTTGAATGCAATTTATTCATGTGTCGCTGGACAGAACGAAACCCTACAATACAACCATTATCCTTACTTTCAAGATACACACATGTATTCTGTTCCTGCTGTCACGATCTGCATCCTGCAGCTCCTGTCTGCCAGGAACTATGTTGGACCTTTGTATATTGATGTATCCTGCCTGTACTACCATGTTCCACCAAAGGGGCCACTGTGGTATTCAGACTGCTCTCTCATTTGCCAGAGCCTTCATTCCTGGAAGCTTTCACACCTGCCCCTGGCCTATAAAGGCTTGTCTGTCCCAGCAACCTTTGCCAGATCATCTGTTGCATTTCCTATGTTGCTGTGCCTGTTCCCATGTCTTAGCATGATTGATCTTCAGGTCTACTCTCCTGTTCAGATGTTCTTTTCCCTGGCTCCTGTTTGCTACCTGTTATCTGAGGTTTCAGTACATCTATCCGCAGACCATCTCAGCCACTGTGTGGTAACGTTCTGTAGATTATTGCTACCTGCTTTCTGAGTCTCCAGCACATCTGCAGATCATCTCAGCCACAAGAATTGTTTTGTTTTTTACTACATTTAAATTAAAATAAAAATTAAATATTTTTTTTTAAAAAATGCCAATCTGGTGATCTTGTTTAAAATGCACACAGAGTATTTATATAACAGCAGTAATCTCCTTGAATAAGAACTGTAATGTATACAAACGTTAGTGTGCATAAACTGAAATGATCCAATACTGCACAATAGAACATTTTGATAATCCTTATCATTTGTCCAATATGTTTTTCTTTTCAATACAAGGTGCTTACAGCTGTGTATATTTGTGTTTTGAATATTAGGCATTAGATAAGAACTGCAGAATGTACTAGTGAAAGGGATAGGATATTGCTATACTTTTTATTTATTTTGTTAATTGTAAGCAAACACAAAAACCGTTTTTGTACAGGTTTTTGATGTTTTTTAATATCTACTGTGTGTACATTTGCATTATAAAGCAAATTTTTTGGCAATATTTGATATCTAAATATTTACAATCACTTGTTTGAGGTTTTGAATCAAGAACCTAAAATTTCCTAAGGGCACACTTTTTTTTTTTTTTTTGTTAAACATAGTTGTGTTTGAATTCTTGTTATTATTCTATAATTTGTTGCTACTCTGGGCTTAGAGAATGGTCACTAGAAGATGATATCCACAAGAAGTGATTGAAGTGATGGAATTGTTTTCAGAAGCCCATATGATGGTACATATCTAAAAATGCATTACAAACAGCATCTCAATGCTTATCATCATCATCATTTATTTATATAGAGCCAACATATTCCGTAGCGCTTTACAATTGGGGACAAACATAGTAAACTAATAAACAAACTGGCTAAAACAGACAAAGAGGTGAGAAGGCCCTGCTCGCAAGCTTACGATCTATGGGACAATGGGAGTTTGACACATGAGGCTAAGGCTAAGTATACATTTTGCATTTCGGCCCAGCCAGGCTGTAAAGGTAAAAGTGACTCATACGCTAAATGATCCTGTCACACAACAATGTTGGTCAGGGGGTAGTTGTCTTGTGTGAAATTGTGTAACAGGCGGCAACAGGCTAAAGGCGGTGAGGTTAAGAGGGTGGTTGAGGAATATTATAAGCTTGTCTGAAGAGGTGGGTTTTCAGAGAACGCTTGAAAGTTTGTAGACCAGAGGAGAGTCTTATTCTGCGAGGGAGAGAATTCCATAGAGTGGGTGCAGCCCGAAAAAAGTCCTGTAACCAGGAATGGGAGGATGTAATGAGGGTGGATGAGAGACGCAGATCTTGTGCAGAACGGAGTTGCCGAGTTGGGAGATATTTTGAGACAAGAGAGGAGATGTATGTTGGTGCAGCTTTGTTGATGGCCTTGTAGGTCAGTAAAAGTATTTTATATTGGATTCGGTAGAAAACAGGCAGCCAGTGTAGAGAAATACAGAGTGATTCAACAGAGGAATAACGATTTGCAAGGAAAATCAATCTTGCAGCAGCGTGCAAAATAGATTGTAGGGGGTCTGTTTTGGGGAAGACCAGTAAGAAGGGAATTGCAATAGTCAATGCGGGAAATGATAAGTGCATGAATTAAGGTTTTAGCAGTGTCTTGCGTGAGATATGTGCGGATTCTGGAAATGTTCTTTAGATGTATGTAACATGATTTAGATATAGAATCAATGTGGGGAATAAAGGATAGGTGTGAGTTAAGGATTACACCTAGGCAGCGAACTTGTGGGGTGGGATTTATGGTCATGTTATCAACAGAGATAGAAATGTCAGGTATGCTCTTGTTGGTGGGTGGGAATATTATTAACTCTGTTTTAGAAAGATTAAGTTTGAGTTGGCGAGAGGACATCCAAGATGATATGGCAGAAAGACAGTCAGTTACACGGGACAACACAGATGTCGAGAGATCAGGAGAGGATAGATAAATTTGGGTATCATCCGCATAGAGATAATACTGAAAGCCAAAGGAACTTATTAGTTTTCCAAGAGAAGTGGTGTAGATAGAGAACAGCAGAGGACCTAGTACTGAGCCTTGTGGTACCCCAACTGATAAAGGAAGCGGAGCAGACGTGGCCCCAGAGAAATTAACAGTGAAAGAGCGATTAGAAAGGTAGGATGAGAACCAGGATAGGACAGTGTCTTCAAGACCTAGAGATTGCAGCGTTTGTATGAGAAGAGAGTGGTCTACGGTGTCAAATGCAGCCGAGAGATCCATGAGAATTAGGAGAGAGTAATGGCGTTTAGTTTATTAAACTGCTTGTTAAAAGCAGACATGGGAGTCTTAAACACTATGGTGTAATTCAGCCCAGAGGATTATGCTTCATGTCTTATCAGTACACCTGAGCTTGTGGATACATTGCCGATCAACTAGATATACAGTAGCCCTCTGTGCAAGATAAATGTGCCACATGAGATGCAATAAAGTCAGTAGTGCGTGGTATTTTGTTTTTGTATCAAAGCATTTGGTCTGCAGACATATATCAGTGCCACATATAGTATAGATCATTTCCAGTCACTGGAGTTGCTCGAAAAAGTTTAAACCGGTTCAAATTTGACCAAATTTTACTGGTTCGATGGACACATGTTTACCTCGATCATGTGTGAAATCTCCCTCCCACTTGTGAACTGGCTTCTTTCAAATTGAGCTTGATTTTTTTTTTTTTTTTTTTTAAAAGAAGCAAATTTTGTAATTTTTGTATTAATCTGCAGAACTGGTTTGAAAAACGAAAACTGTTTGAGCACCTCTACCAATTACTGTATAAATACCACATCACTGTATGTCTTTTTATAAATGTATACATAGTTCACATATACATAACTGAGTCAGTTACTTGGTAGGTAGTTTAGAGACATTCTGAAGAATATTTTCAATTAATTTTCTGTTAATTGAATATTATTTTGTAAGAACACGCTCTAGTTATTAGCGCAGCCAGAATTCTCCTACAGTAAACGGTTTTATAATGGAATTTTCTGAGAGTCATACCTGCATTCAATTAAGTTTCTAAATATCGAATCAAAAAGTGCCTGCTCTGGTATTTTACTTAGCTCACTCTTTGTGGATTCACATTGTCTCGGTTGAATGGTTTTATTCTTGTTACTTTCTTGGCTCCTACATCGATTTATTCTGCATTTCTGCTAGTGAAGTAACAGACCCCAAAAGAGAAAAGGAATATATAGATGGCTATTAATGCTACAACACTAGGCTTGTAATTGTCATGCAGGATGAAAACCTTACTTGTATTTTATGTTCAGATTAGTCCCATGCAGTGGCGGATCCGATCGCCCCCCCTAGCAGGGGCTTGCTGCCGGCGGCTGCACACTGTGCAGGTCCGTTCAGCAGTGACAGTGTGCTGCCCGGCTGCTCTGATTGTGTTTTAAACACAATCAGAGCAGCGGGGCAGCACACTGTCACTGCCGAGCGGACCTGCACATACTGTGCAGCCGCCGGCAGCCTTAGAAATTAGAAACGCCCGGGGTATAGCAATAGTCTGGATCCGCCCCTGGTTCCATGGTTACATTAGAGTATGTTAGCTACCCAGTTATTAATATTATTATAATAATAATATACAAGTGATGTTAATATATGTAGAATCTCCTGTAAATATTATCTCTATAAACAGTGAGTTCTGATGTCATTGCTTCAGTGTCCAATGGGAAGGCGTTTGTATTATAAGAAAGAAAGCACTGTAAATTATTATGGATATTAAAAGTTGCCCTATGTATGTGTGTATATATATGTATGTGTGTGTATATATATATATATATATATATATATATATATATATATATATACACACACATATTCAGATTTATACCATGTGGGAATATTTCCTCTGTGGGAACTAGTATAACGAGCACTTCTATTGCTGCCAATTTTGCTGGAGATAGGGCTTTTGCAACCTTTAATAAATAGAGCTTCTTTGGGACTTCTAGTAGCTGTATAATTTACAGTAAAGAGCGTATTATCCCAGATGTTGTACCCAAGGTGGTGCCAGCATATACTGCAGCACTGTACAGTCAGAAAATATTATTCACGCACATCAGTCCCTGCTGCAGCGGAGCTTACAGGGGCAGGGGGGCATCTGCTCCCCAGGCAGATCCCATAGTGGGCTATATTGGGCTGGGTCACTAGGCCACCTACATTTTTTCCTTTAAAATGTTCCTAATGGGCTCCTGAGCCGAGTCTCCCCAGAGGCTAAAGTTTGCCCTCCCTAATAACTGCACTTTTTTAAAGAGTTCCCTACACTGGACGTGTCATATGAATGTAAGTGTTGCAGGTCAAATGTCCTAAGAGTTGAAATTCTGCAATGGGGACTGTTATTTGAACTACATTTTCTGTAGCCATAATTTTTATTGTTTGTTTTGTTTTAATTAATTTTGTTTTTTAATTAAAATAATTTACAACTGGTTAGCACAATGTAATCTAGGACAGACGATCCTTTGAATTCAGCTCTATGTTGCATATAACATTGTATATTGTCTGTGGAGGCCCTTTTTTAACCTGTATAAACCACGACTGTTTGTCTTGCAGCCCTCACACAGGATGGCAGTATTACCAGAGCAATGTTCCCAAGATCCCCACTGCCTGCATCACCGTGGAAGATGCTGAACTGATGGCCCGGATGACATCACGTGGCATTAAAATTGTTGTCCACCTGCAAATGGGAGCTGTCCAGCATCCGGACGCTGATTCCTTTAATACAGTTGCAGAGATTATTGGGAGCAAATATCCTGAACAGGTACGTGATCAGATTAAAACAACAAGTATATAACCAAATACAAACAACATTGGTTTTACAGTGTACTCATCTCTTACAACGATGAAGCCATTTTGTTGGCTGGATATTGTAATGTCCATGAGCATGCAGCCCTTTAATTTCATTAGGAGCCAGAGATATTATTGAAGCATAGCAGAGCACCCCTTGTATTAGTGGTGTCACTTGTTCCTAATAAATTGATAAGTTATGTTCTTGTATTGAGTCAGACTATAAATTATTGCCTCTACTGCAGAGTCAGAACTAGCGAGCTCTGGGCCCCGGTGCAGGGAGGAGGGTACCGGGTCCCCCAACCCTCTGCATCTGCCATGCAGCAGGCCCCATTATCTCTATGAGTCCCAGTGCACGGCACCTGACTTACCAATGGTAGTTCCGCCACTGCTCTACTTAATGTCATTTATAGCGTAAAAAACAGGAAAATGCAGAGTGGAAATGGTTGTTTGTTCCTCCTCATGGAAAGGAATGCTCCTAAGAATGCACCCTCCTCACCCCATGGTCTCATTTACTAGGAATGGCTTCATCCCTTTCAAGTCCTCCCCTCTACCTGTTCAAACTTCTGATCCTGCGCAGTTGCCACCATGTTCCTCCATAAACCCCCTGCACCTTGGCAGAAATCTAGGCTTCTTTGCAGAAATCGAGGCTTACGGCAGGTTCAAAGCTCCACTTGTACTGCACAGTAGACTATATCACTTTATAATTGACCATCCTAGGCTTTGTGTGAGAAAATGTTGCAGTTTTATGTCTCCATGCGCACTGGACAAATAATCCTCATGTAATCTAATTCTGCACCTGAATAAGAGATACTGCAGAATGTCTCTCCCGCTGAAAAAGTTGCAGCCATGTGCGTCTGGTCAGAAATACAATGCAATAAATCAAACTCTGCTCCAAAAAAGTTACTCAACGAGTGAAATGATTGCCATTGATATTGTAAAGATGTTGTGCAAAGCCTGTGATTATTGCCTGTCTCTATTTATAAACTGTCACTAATGTGATAGTTTACATGAATGTCCACCAAACACTTATGTTGCACAAATGGAATACAAGCCTAAATTGTGCTTTCTAGTCAAATGTTTTACTTGCTTACAAGTTCGGGATGTCACAAGGAATGACATTTTTAGCTAAACAATTTTACTAATTCACTCTTAATGTTAGATTTACTAAATCTTCTGAAAAGGAAAAGTGGAGGTGTTGGCCCCTAACAACCAATCAGATTGTAGCTGTCATTTATCTAGTGCAGTGGTCAGGGAACAGGTTTAAATTATCCCAAATGGGGTAAAAATGAAATTCCTGGGGGTAAAGCTGCCGATTCACATGCTGTCAGTTGGATTGTAGACCCCTTTAAATGTGAAATTGCTGTTGTACCAGAAGAGCCTCAAGGGTTGGCAGAGGCACTTCTTGAACTTCGATGCAATAATGAAGCACGTGTTGCATTTAAAACAAAGCAGATCTGTCATATTTTTGGATGTCGTCAGCTGCAAAGGCATTCAAAATTGCACATGAGGAGGCAGTCAAAAAGTTGCAGCCTTTTGCAACAACCTACCTTTGCGAACAAGGATTTTCCACTCTAACCAGCATAAAAGCAAAGCAGAGAAATCGATTGGACGCCATAGACTGTATCCAAATTGCTCCGGCATCAAAATGCCCCAATACTGATGCTCTTGTATAAAAAATGAAGCAACATCATTTCTCCAATACCTGAAGTTTTGAAGTTGAAGCTTTCAAAGAAATTTTGAATAAATTCAATAACATTTTGAATTCCAATAGTTAATAATATATGATTTCCTTCCTTTCAAATAAAGGGGGTAACGTCGGTGTATCTAAATATATTTGGGGGTAAAAGGTAAAAAAGTTCCCTGACCCCTGATCTAGTACTTGATCTAATTGGTTGCTATTGGCAACACATCCTCGTTTCCTTTTTAGTAGCTTTAGTGCATCTACTCCTTCGTTTCTGAGAGGTCTGTGCATGCAACAAATAATTGCCATCCTTGTGTTGTAAGTATTTATCACCAAACTCTATGACTGCATCATTATCAAAAGTGCTACTGCAGTAAGTGTAGTGCCAATGATTAGTACACAGTAAAGTCCGGCAGTGAATGGGGGAGAGTGAAACATAGATACACCTCCCAGATTTGTGTACTTTACCATTTTTGTAATATTTAACATTTAAAAGTAAGGTATCTTATTGATATGTGTAGGAAAATCATTTATCTTGACAGGCAAGGCAATCACATTCCTTACAGAGCACACATATGGGGTCATTCCCTGGATCGGTTACTTTATGAGTTTTTATATACTGTATATATATATATCATTCCTTGTATGAAAGACATGATATTTTAAATTAATTTGGTAATTCAAGCGCTCCCCCCATTCCTGGTGAGGGAATTTCACAGGTTGGCAATGTTTATAGTGAAAGGACTCTTTTGAAGTTGATAGTGAAAATTGATCTTTCCATCAGTGGAAATCCCCTTGTCACTCGCACAGCATGGCTATGATAAATACATAGACAAATTGTTGATCATGAATATATTTATACATATTAATGCCAGTCATCCCATATGTATCTTCCAAAGAGGACATGCCGACTATGTCTAACCGTTTACCCATGGATTAGGTTTATTTCTACTAAACATACTGTTGATAAAAGTTGAATGTTTGTATTTTTACTACTTTATTATTATTATTATTATTATTATTATTATTATTACTATTTATTTATATAACGCCACTAATTCCACTGCGCTTTACAGAGAACTCACTCACATCAGTCCCTGCTTCATTGGGGCTTACAGTCTAAACACACACACAAAGACAGAGACAGACTAGGGTCAATTTTGTTAGCAGCCAATTAACCTATCACTATGTTTTTGGAGTGTGGGAGAAAACCAGAGCACCCGGAGGAAACCCACGCAAACACGGGGAGAACATACAAACTCCACACAGATAAGGCCATGGTTGGGAATTGAACTCATGACCCCAGTGCTGTAAGGCAGAAGTGCTAACCACAAAACCACCATGCTGCCCACCTCTTAAAATTGACACCAGCTATCCCAGCTATAGAATAACAGATAGTGTCACAACCCCACCTGCAATGGGAAGCAAATGTGACATTTAAATGTTAAAGGGTAATTCAACCTGAGTGGATAACAGTGACCCCCCTACAGTTTGGGGGCAGGGAAATGGTAGTTAAAATTATTTTTACGTTTGGAATTATCTTTTAAATACAGGCCCTCTAAGTGTCTACAGTTTGGATGTATCTGAGAGCTGTGTAACTATTAGAAAAAAGGCTGCTTAGTGCATTTTATTCATTGGATCTCTGATACTATTGAGCTAGAACTGTCTCCTCCTTCCACAGTCCCTGACATCCTTCCTCCACTCCACACCATGTAGCAGTTAGGTGGGGGTCCCTAATGGCACCCATTGGATTTTAGGGTCTTCCAGAAGGTTGAAGGAAAGGAGTACATGAAGTACGACATGTTTAATCAGTTCTGTTGGTTTATACATACATGGTTATATTTCCTTTCTTGCAGTGATTGTTTGTCATTCTTATGCCTCATTCTCAGCAGTGCTACATACACTTACAGGGGCACTTGGTAAAACTGTAGACGTTTTGTGCTAACACTTTAGAATCACATTCTGTTCTGAGATGAATGCTCCCAGCAGCTCTTCCATACAAGTACTTGTACACCTGCAATGTTCTGCTTCCTCTGTGAAGTATTCAATCCAGCAGACACCATGAATATGAGCTGTTCTAAAGACATCATTAAACACATGCTTAACAATTATGTCAGAGGACAGGAAATAAGATTACTTTGGGAGTCATGATTTGGAAATGTAATGTATGGGGACTCTTGTTTGAGACCCTCTGAGCTAAGTGTAATAATAACTGACATATTACATCTATTGCCGTTACATGATCTCACTGCAAATATCTAGTAAATTATTTTCGAAATGTAATATTTACTATGGGCTATCCTGCTGTCTTCAAGTTGTGCTTGAAATTAATTTTAAAATACTACAATTATTTTCAATTATTTGCAAACACTGGGTGGTCAGTAGTGTTTTTGTGTGCATGAATGTGCCTAATCAAATGTAACACAGGAATGAAACCCGCTATCAACCCCTGAGTTTTCATGCACACTTTTGCCTGGTGGGATGCTATAAGAAGGCACAGGTAGGGTATTAGTTGGTCAGTACATATACTGTATGATAGACAGCAACAGCGTATTATTAAAGTTACCTGATGACACATTATTATTATTCAGGTGACACAATAGGGTTAGGTTTTAAAGTCAAGCAACATTGTCCTACACTAACTGAGCAGATCTTAACAGAACAATATTATTACTATATGTAGTTGAAACCAGTTATACATTTTTAAGGACAATTCCAGAATTGCTATCGGAAATGGCATATTGGATGCAATTCTCTGGACTTTGTAACTTAATTTTATTAAAGAAATATGTAAACTTTTGAGACATATTTCATTAACTATACAAGAAAAGTAATTCTGATAACTAGGTACTATAGCAGACATCTACAGAGTTATATTAGTAACTATATTAGAAACTATATAGATGTTATATATAAAAATAAACTGTAAAAAAGAGTGCATATGTTTCACAATGATACTGGTCAAACGTTTACACAACGATCAATATAACTGTATAAGATCATATTGTAAGATCTACAAGATTAGTATAGCAGGTGGGCACTTGTCAAGATATCCAAATGATGGGATAAAACTCTTCCCCTGTCCCACCCAGGGCCGCAACTAGGGCTGTGCAACAGGGACGATCGCCCAGGGCGCAAAGTTGAAGGGTGGCGCAATTTAGGAATATTTTAGGTTGATTTGGTTAAAATTGAGGGCAAGAGGGGCGGCATTTGTCTTTCTCGCCCCAGGCGCTAGAATTCTAAGTTACGGCTCTGGTCCTACCCCCCTCCTCAAGAGAACGCACTACGATATACCTGTTGGTCTTGCTCTCTGCAGTAAACCCATTAACTATGCATCGTCCTGGCCTTTGCTGCACTTTAGTTTTCTTTCTCCCTTCAGCAGCATTGGTCACAAAAGTTACCCGAATGACAGGTGGGCGGAGTTATCTTTGAGTGGCACCCGCATAACTACCAAGTACCCAGATTTTCATCTTGAAGTCATTTGCTTTAAATATGAGATTGCATTTACTCATTTGGAATGTATTCATATTGTTTTTTATTTGTAGTCATTTATAGAAAGGTTTTTCGAATAATTTTTTCGATTTGACATGGTACTCAATACTTTGTGGATCACTGCCAAATATCATACTTCGGTGTATTTAAATTTCAGAATTTGCAGCAACACAAATGTGCTAGGGGCTGTAGAGTTTTCTAAGGCATTGTATATACTGTACTATATACCATTCCAAAGATTCATGCTCCATTGTAGAGATACTCATATTGTTACAAGAATAATTCCCCCGGAAAAGCGTATCTCACCCTGTTTAACACCAGCAGTGAATGCGGCTTTTCACATGTGAAATAAACTGCTTGACTTTCCCCCCCTGACTTCCATTTCCTATAACTGCATCCTTGATTTAAGTGAACCAGGCGGCCTTCATAAACTTTTATTCTGCAAAGTCCTCACAGCTCAAAGCACTCAGTTCCTCAACCTACATATAATAATCTCTATTGAAGGTTCCGATTTTAAAGCGGTTTTTAACAGAACAAAGAAGTCAGGCATCACAGATCATTTGAAAGGATTTATGCTTTTTTCCAGGCTAGTCCTTTATGTTTTTTTCTTCTTTATTTTGATACACAGTTCTGTCATGCATCCCTCTAGGATGTTTTTCATGCGCTCTATTTTACAGCTTTTTTTCCTCTGCCTCTGAAGATAGCATTTGCATCTTTCTGCAAAAAGAAAATGCACAGTTGGACTCGGGTTAACAAGGACACCTCATTACAATGCAGAACTCTTTTGTAAGTTATTGAAGCTCTGCCCGATGTTGCAGGGTGATTTTATAATTGTTCTGTCCATATGCTGATGAAACAAATAATTGAATAATTCATGTTTTTACCACAATAAATGAGGTCACCAGCTTCAAAATATAAGTTATAGACGTGTATGCTTTTATATAGGGCAATTGCATCCATATCTATCCATACATAGCGTCTTCTGGTAACTGGGGGTCCCCAGTATTGAAGTGGGTGGGGCTAGAACTTCTGGGAGCCAATCAGTTCATCTAAATGCATACAGCAGCACAGATTATTTCAGGAGATGAGTGTGATCTTGTGGGAGTTAGTGACCTGTGTAGTCGTTGGATTATGTTAGACAATGTTGAAGTCACATAATTGGATGAAGTCATTTTAAATTAATAAATACCATCATCATCATCATCATTTATTTATATAGCACTACTAATTCCGCAGCGCTGTACAGAGAACTCACGCACATCAGTCCCTGCCCCATTGGGGCTTACAGTCTAAATTCCCTAACACACACACAGACAGACAAACAGACTAGGGTCAATTTGTTAGCAGCCAATTTTGGAGCGTTGGAGGAAACCGGAGCACCCAGAGGAAACCCAGGCAAACACGGGGAGAAGATACAAACTCCTCACAGATGAGACCATGGTCTGGAATTGAACTCATGACCCTAGTGCTGTAAGGCAGAAGTGTTAACCACTGAGCCACTGTGCTGCCCCAATACCGTGCTGCCCCAATTACCAATTTGTAATAGTTTCCTGTGCAATTGCCATTAGTACTCAACACCGTTCAGAAGTTAATTACGCAATCGCATAGGAAAACATAGTAAATACACTTACATTCACACCTACATTTGTAAATAGTTCACTTTTAATAAACTTTCCAATTTACATTCTTTTATTATAAAGATAAAAGAACTAGAGATTTATTACACAATGGTAAACCTACATTAAAGATATTTAGGGTTCCGGTCATAAGAAATGTATTGTGTTTGGTCTTATATTAATCCACATTTCACCAGCAGGAATCTAGTATCATTGTATAAGCGATCGCAATGTGCGATCGCTAGTTGTGATTAGTATGAGATTAATACTCATAATACTCTTTACCGAATATGTTAATAGGTAAGTTTAAACTGGATTTTTAGCGGTTCCCTCAGGCAAGATACGTATAGAGCTGTAGGAGTGAGTTGCACCCACCATTGGAGGGGCATCGTTTGAACCGACCTATGACATGTTTTGTACTGAACTATCTTGAACCATGAACCAATGAAGATTGATCTTAGTGTTATCTTTGTGTACATTGTGACATTATCACTGTTTTCTTTCAACGCAAACTGTATAAAAACAGGTCACTGGACACAGTAACAGTCTCTCTCTCTACACAGACTTTAGGATTGATAACTCTTACTGGATCCAGTGCTCAAGACTATGTATCGGTTTTTCTTTGTTATATTTTGCAAAAAATCTCTTTGTGTTTTGGAATTACACTGATTGCATCAGACAATCTTTATTTGTGACGATAGTTACTGACATAACAACAAGACAAGGCTATATGGAATATGGGCATTATGATGTGGGGAAGGGAATGGAGGCGAGTAGAAAGCCACAGACTTCCAGTTAGTTAGTGAAGAAGCTTGTTCTCCAATAGCACAGAGTAATGATGTGAGCCTTCTGTAAAACAGGAACATTGTGGTGTCAAACATAAGAAACAAAGTTAATACTTCCAACTAGTTTTAAGAGGAGGGGGGTTTTAGAAAATATTTAGACATTTTTAATCTCATTTTTAATTTTAAACCACAACAAAACTTTTTTTCGTATCAAAATATCTATTTGCATGTTCCCTTCTTTTTTCAGTTAAATAGTCAAAATAGACCAAAAAGGGCTAATTTGAAAATATAATCCTTATCGTATCTGTAAACGCTGAACAGATACACTAGGCTTGAGTTGGCAATTGCGACCATAGGCAAAGCTGCAAATGTTGCAAGATGTGTGGAAGTCGGCACCAGTAGCATATGTGCCTGCTTTACGACAGGTATATAAGGCACATACACTTAAAAATCCCGGGTCTAAAAACCCGGGTCTTCAACCCGGGATTTATCGAGGGGTAATTCCCGGGTCGGACCCGGGTTGCCTGCACTATGAATGGTGCAACCCGGGTTTTTCAACCCGGGTTGCACAGAAAACAAGCTGATTGGCTGTCTGCCTGTCTCTGGAGGATAATGTCATCGGTGGGAGCCACTCCAGGGGTCCACGACACTGCAGGCATGGGTTTGATTTAGCCTTATCTGTGTGGAGTTTCAATTTGGAATTAGGCATTTCTCATTTATTTTATGCTTGCCAAAAAGAGGCCATTCATTTTCCATCTAGAAGTCTAGTCTTTTGGGGTAATCATTGAAATATGCAATGCCTAGCTTTAAAAGCTCCTACAACCTTCCCTTAAATATATGTTTCCCAGTCTCTTTATGCCTTTCAGAAAGCCCTCCTAGACTAGTACGACTAAATATATAAGCCAATTGGAGGTATCCTTTATTCATTATTGTATTATTATATTGTGTATCACCATTTTTCAGCCAATGAAAACTGCTCTGGTGATGACTCCCACAAATTGCCAGGGCACAGACTTGTGCAGCATGAATGGGGTCAACCCGGGAAATTCCCGGGTCCGAGGTGCAGTATGAATGGTGTTTCTGAGCTGGGACGCTCCGAGCCCCGGCAAAAACCTGGATTGAAAAACCCGGGATATTGCCGGGGCGGCAGTATGAAAGCGGTATAATACATCAGAAACAACTCCTGTTGTAACCAATGCAGTGTGTAAAAGTTCTTTTTTAGGACCCCTTTTACATTCCACACCGTAGTGCGAGCGCAGTAGGGGTACAGTAATTGCAATTCATTTCCCAAAGCTCAGAAATGTTGAGTTATGTGTTGATGTCATGTAAAGTTTTTCAGTATTTGTTACTGCAGACATATGAAATCTGAAATATTTTTCTAACCTGATTTGTTGCAGCTGTTGAGCTTCCAACTTTTAAATGCCACTCTTTTACACATTTAACCTCAGACACAATAATAATTTAACTTGAGCCTGATTCATGCAAAAAGAACATAAATTGCGTGTTGTTTTTTTTTTTTTTTAAATGCATGTAAATCAGGAACATGCGCGTCCGTATTCAACTAGGAGCGGATGTGGAGACACGTCTGTTGTTGAAAACAGGTCTAGGTACGAAGACTCTGTAGGTTACGTCCAGTACATATGTGTAATATAAAGTCCCAAAGAATGCACAGAAAAAAAAATAAAAGTATTCAATGATTGTCACCTGTTAATAATAGTTAATAATATAAGGGCCTGATTCATTAAGGATCTTAACTTGAGAAACTTCTTATTTCAGTCTCCTGGACAAAACCATGTTACAATGCAAGGGGTGCAAATTAGTAATCTGTTTTGCACATAAGTTAAATACTGACTGTTTTTTCATGTAGCACACAAATATCAACTTTAAATTTCAGTGTACAAATAAGCTATCAAGTATTTGTGTGCTACATGAAAAAACAGGCAGTATTTAACTTATGTGTAAAACAGAATACTAATTTGCACCCCTTGCATTGTAATATGGTTTTGTCCAGGAGACTGAAATAAGAAGTTTCTCAAGTTAAGACCCTTAATGAATCAGGCCCATAGTCATTAATAGACAAAAAGTTCTTTTTTTTTCACTCCAATACATTTATCATGATGTTAATAATGCCTACTGTACATAAAAATGCATTTTTACAGCTGTTCCTGATTACAAACACATGTTGTAACATGCATACACAGCCTTCATCACTACCACACGCCCATACTGTACAGTGACTGTGTGCATAATATGCCCAGTGCCCTTCCCGTTTCACTACTGTAATCACAGACTGGGTTGGTTGGATGTTGCTGCGTACATTCTCATATGGTCTAATTGTGGGCATGAGGAGAGCAATTTTATGCAAAATATGGCATTTACATTCCTTAGTGAATCAGGCCCCTTGTTTTCAAAGGCACCATGGATAGTAAGTTTACAATTTTGTACTTTATGTGAAATTGTCCGTGATCAAGCAGTTAGGGAACATTCTTGGTGCAATATATTAGTCTACAAGTGTCACAGTTTCTATTGCTATATATAAAGATCTTTAGTCAATGACTAAAAGCTTCCACATGCAAGAAGAATAATAGTAACACCATTTCAAAGCACTCTCGCAACTAATGCCTTTATGGATACTGTATATGTGCTAATCTTTTAGATGATACATTTCTCATTAGGATTCATTTTAATTACCACTGCAATGCGCCTGATATTCCCAAAAGTGTTAGTTCCACTTTAAGAGTTATAATGGAATCATGACACTTTTATTTAGCTAAACAAATGACAGATTCCATGTGGAGGAACTGTGTAGTTACTGAGCTCACAAACACAAAACACGTTTGCTCAATTCCCAGTGGTTAATTACCTCAGATTATGCATTTATTCATCTTTGCAAATTAGTCAAGAACACTGACACAAATCAGGCGCACCCATTGACTTCAATCACTGTGGGGAAACCAGGAAATATTTAGAAGTAATAAGCCTGTTTCCAAGGCTATGGTATCTATACAATATCTTATTTTATGAACAAGCAAATTTTAATAATCATGAAAGAGGACTCGCTGTTCACTAGTGGCACAGAATACAAAGCAGTCTAAATTCTCATCTTTGGCTACATTTTAGTGACATAGGCCAATTTGGCCAGATGATTTATTAAACTAGTGGGGCACAAACTGCAACTAGTCTTTTCTGCCTACGTACAAAGAAAATGTTTTGTTTTACTACAGATCTTAATGCCCCTTCAATCCACTTTTTAAAAATCTTGTTATGTGATGTCACATGTATTACATGATTCATTGCGGATGTGTTCCATGATGGAATGTACCTTTATTCATATTTAGTAAGAAACACCACTTAGGAACACCATATACAAACAACGGGCCTGATTCTTTAAGGATCTTATCTTGAGAACTTCTTATTTCAGTCTCCTGGGCAAAACCATGTTGCAATGCAAGGGGTGCAAATGACCATTGGGAGGACACCCACATGACATAAACTTTATTCCCACTGTAAAAGGGAAATAGGGCATATTAGATAAGTTAACATACGCTTGCTATTTCCATACACTGTTCCTAGGTAGTCTTTTGTTAAGTCTCCTTTCTATTACTTTAAATAACATACAAACCTCACAGAGTTCTCTGGTTAATAGTTATTGTATCAAGGCTGTATAAAACCCACAATCACAATCAGTGCCGGATCAAGGGAATGGAGGCCCCTGGGCCCCCCCCCCCCCCCCCCGTAATCCGAGCTGCCCGCCCCCCCCCCCCCCGGCACTTACCGCCTTCCCCAGCGCGCTGTACTCTCTTTACTGAGGAGATCTTGTGATAGTGAGACTCACGAGATCTCCTCAGTAAGGAGACTACAGCGTGCCGAGGACTGCAGGGAAAGTGCTGAGCAGCACTGATCGTGCCAGGGGCGCCCCCGACCGATCAATACTGCTGCTGAGCACTTTCAAGGGCCCCCTGGATGCCATAGGCCCCTGGGCTGTAGCCCAGTTAGCCCCATGGTTAATCCGGCCCTGATCACAATGCAGATATATATATAAAGTAGTATTGATTGTTTATACAATAACATATATTCAATAACATCATCTTTACACACTGGACATATACAACAGTATAGATAGTGCAATACACCATTACACCATCAAGTTACTTTTACTCATACTTGCCTACCCGGAATTCGGGTAATTCCTAGTGAAGTGGGCATCTGCTCGGAGACTCCTGGAGGCCAGCCTTTAAAAGTTGGCAACTATGCTTCTACTCTGAACTATTAGCCTGTTTCATAAATCTGTATAAGTACCTTCCACATGTATGTGTGCACGAAACCTAAATAAACAGAAAATGCAAGGTAACAGCACCAAGCACAGTGGCTTCCCCTTATAAAGCACATCTTGTGAGACAGTGTCTCTGCACGCTCATTCCCTACCTCCCCCTCACACCCTTTTCTCGTTGTTGGAACAGTTGTCTTGTTTAAGTAATGAATGTGTAGTACAGTACTTGATGTAGAGTGTAGGATATGCCATATGTCTTGTAAAAGTATGACTGATTTATGGTGTACTGTGTTTCGGCTGTGCTGCAAAACAGTACACTTGAATGTAATGTCTTTGTGTCTGTTTTGTATATTTTTATTCAAATGAACTAGAGGTGCCCAAACTCAGTCCTCAAGAGCTACCAACAGGTCATGTTTTCAGGATCTCTTTAGTCATGCACGGATGAGTTCATCTATTTTCCTGGATCTGTAATTATCCCACCTGTTTCTACAGACAGTAATCCTGGCAACATGACCTGTTGGTAGCTCTGGAAAACTGGGTTTGAGCACCACTGAAATAAATTACACATTTCTCATTACGCTCAATACTATGGTTAACATAATAATGTAATTATTTTGAAATGCCTTAATAAGTTTTCCTTAGATTACAGTAGACTAATAGTAAAGAGTGCTGTTAAGTATAATAAGCTTGCTATTCTAGTCAATTACCTTTAACAATTATGTATAAAGAAATTTGTTCATGACTGTAGAAAATAATCATGTTAATTTCGTTGTAATACTCGGGTATGTGTAAATTAATTAATTGTTTTGAAGGTAAAAAAAAAGACTGCTAAGGCATATGTAAGAGGATCGTGGCCATGGCCTGCTTCTTCTTAACTTATATTTATTGATTTTTATATTATACTAAGGGTATATGTACTAAACTTCGGGTTTGAAAAAGTGGAGATGTTGCCAATAGCAACCATTCAGATTCTAGTTATTTATTTAGTACATTCTACAAAATGACAGCTAGAATCTGATTGGTTGCTATAGGCAACATCTCTACTTTTTCAAACCTGCAGTTTAGTAAATCTAGCCCTAAGTGTTTTTATCATATTAGAGGTGGTTATATACAACATTTTTCTCTTTTTGTTTTGTTTGACCAAGCAGGAATTGTGTTCACACCTTAACTGGTCTAATGAGGCTTCAGGATGCTTGGGGATGATGTCACATGTGTGTGCCAGGTAATATTTAGTATATGTAATGCAGCAATCATTGCAAACAGAGCTGTGAGGTCAATGCAGCTCACTCACCGGTGAACTTTGAAAAAGTACAAACAAGAGTTTGATATAATCCCACAGAAATGGGTATTCTGGAGCCACAATGATAATAAGAAAAACACATTGACACATTTATTTTGCACATATACACCTATTATAGATATTATGTAAAGATAGAATTGCCCTTTAAAAGACCAGTGTTCCAGCCCAAGCACCGTTTATTGGAACCATCTCATTTAATTCCATTAAATGAACATACAGTGGACAGCAGTTCGGAGATTTTACAAATACTGTATGTGATTGTATAACAATATCTAATTACTGGGGAGCTATAGCTATTAATGGCTGGTGTATTCTTGTGTATCTTTTGCTGCATACCTGGGATAGCATCACAAGTCACCGCACGGTGTTATACCTCTGCTATCATATTTCCGTTTCTGTGCTGTTTTTGTTTTTAATCTGAGGGTTTTGTTATTCAAATCACTTGTCAGCTGTATATTCCTTCAGTCTTTAATCATCCCATGTGCAATAAATGTGGGTGGTCTACTTAGGCATGCCCTATGGGAATTCCAATGATTGCAGTCTTGATTCATACATTGTAATATCCATCTCCTTAATTGCTCAGGAATCTGCCATTAATCTGACATAAAGACATTCCAATTCCAGAACTAGCTTGGAAATATAAACTATTCCTTATTAGTATATGAGCGTAGAACCCACACCAAGGTTTAGTGTTCTTGCTTGTATAAATCTGTTTATCGCTTCAATATTTAAAATGCTGAAGATTAATAAGATGGTCAATGTGTGTTTATACAATGATACACTGTTAAAAATAGCAATATAGCCCATTATCTATGTGTATTATGAACAGGATTGTTCATTAATTTAGTTTTGTTATCCAACAATATAGGGGCAAAGGAGCATTGTCAGAATGTTTTACAATATACCATTGCACATGTCAAAGTTCTGTTATTTTTATCTAGTTACTGATAAGGGCTCCTGCCTTACTGATGTTATTGCCATCTCTGAACTCCGCTTACCCTGCAATATGGAACACAAACAGAACTTGAAGCAGGGTCATTGATCATGATAAACAGAGTGTCCATGCTCATGTACTTTAAAGGCCAAGACACATGGGTGATTTGTAGCTGTGATTTGCTATCCACTGCTGCTACAAAGTGCTGAGGCTTTGAAGCCATGGTAATCTATATTAATTCACCTGAAATGTTGCAAGTGCGACAATGCTGAATACAAACAAGGGGAAACTAAAACCATGTTGGAGTCAAACATATGAGGTACACAGGCAGCAGCGCAGTCAATCAGGATAGCCGGGTCGGATACACAGGTACACAAGCAGCAGCGTAGTGAATCAGGATAGCTGGGTCGGATACACAGGTACACAGGCAGCAGCGTAGTCAATAAGGATAGGTGGGTTGGGTACACAGGCAGCAGCGAGTCAATCAGGATAGTCGGGTCGGATATACAGGTACACGAGTAGCAGCGTAGTCAATCAGGATAGCCAGGTCGGATACACAGGTACACAGGCAGCAGCGTAGGGAATCAGGATAGCTGGATCAGATACACAGGTACACAGGCAGCAGCGTAGTCAATAAGGATAGATGGGTTGGGTACACAGGCAGCAGCGAGTCAATCAGGATAGCCGGGTCGGATACACAGGCAGCAGCGTAGTGAATCAGGATAGCCGGGTCGGATACACAGGTACACAGGCAGCAGCGTAGTCAATAAGGATAGGTGGGTTGGGTACACAGGCAGTAGCGAGTCAATCAGGATAGCCGGGTCGGATATACAGGTACACGAGTAGCAGCGTAGTCAATCAGGATAGCCAGGTCGGATACACAGGTACACAGGCAGCAGCGTAGTGAATCAGAATAGCCGGGTCGGATACACAGGTACACAGGCAGCAGCGTAGTCAATAAGGATAGGTGGGTTGGGTACACAGGCAGCAGCAAGTCAATAAGGATAGCCGGGTCGGATATACAGGTACACGAGTAGCAGTGTAGTCAATCAGGATAGCCAGGTCGGATACACAGGTACACAGGCAGCAGCGTAGTGAATCAGAATAGCCGGGTCGGATACACAGGTACACAGGCAGTAGCGTAGTCAATAAGGATAGCCGGGTCGGATCTACAGGTACACGAGTAGCAGCGTAGTCAATCAGGATAGCCAGGTCGGATACACAGGTACACAGGTACACAGGCAGCAGCGAGTCAATTAGGATAGCCGGGTCGGATATACAGGTACACGAGTAGCAGCGTAGTCAATCAGGATAGCCAGGTCGGATACACAGGTACACAGGTACACAGGCAGCAGCAAGTCAATCAGGATAGCCGGGTCGGATATACAGGTACACGAGTAGCAGCGTAGTCAATCAGGATAGCCAGATACACAGGCAGAGTGGATCCAGAAGCAGAGGTCTAAAAAGTGTGACATAATTAGGGGAATTGGTAACATCTTCTGGGGAAGATGGCGACGAACAACAGCAGTAAACCACACAAATCCAAAAGTTTCAGTTTAAAGCCACAGCTAGTTTTATTCACCAGCTTGCAAACAAAATATAACAAACAAATTCCTAGTAGTTTGGCTACTAAATAATACATTTGTGGAGGCCCTCCCTCCTGTGCATCACCTTATGTCCGACACACAAGTTAAACACGTATTGTTGCTCACCACAGCAGAGTGTCTCCTCCCCAGGTCTGAGACAATGATTGCATATTCTAGCTGCCTTTTCGCACGCACCTCACAGGTGCATCTCTTGATCCGTTTGTGTAGAGACTGGCAGGCCAGAACACCCGGACTGGGCATTATGTAAGGAGCCCACCCTTCTCTTTCTCCATTCATAACACCATGGACTCTTACCGTGTTTTGTTAGTCCAGGGAAATACCATTTATCCTCCTTCCAGTGACTCTGTCACACAAGCCAAAGGTCATACACAGGGAAACACCAGAAGCAGCACAGGATACACGGAGAGAGCCAGACGCCAAGTGGCAACTTGATGCTCTGACACAGGCAGTGTGTCAGAGCGCGTTAGATATAGGAGAAGGGAATTAAAATTCCCCATCCCTAGTCACATGACCGCATCAGTGCCGCCGCCTGGAAGAACAAAGCGGCGGCTGAGATCGGGAGCAAGAACGCGGAGAGGTAAGTTTCTTACAACGTATAACATTTACTCACCTATAAGCTCTCCAGTGTATACCCTCCTCCCCTGCACTACTGCGTTCACATTTTACAGAGTTTGATTATTTTTTTTAACTCATAAGAATTTTATTAGATTTTCCAAAGTAAAAAGTATCTATAAATTAACACATCTCACATGGCAGGTAAATACATCAGTTACACAAATACACAATAAAAAAGCCTATAAACGAAACAAATAATAGAATCAAGGATGACAGAGGGGTAGGGAAGGTGGAAAGGGGCTAGTAGAGTGTAAGAGGACCCTTTGTTTGGGTGACCCATGGCAAGTGGCGTGAGCCCTAAATGGATCTAGAATTGGAGGCAGCGACCGTATTGGTAGCGTAATAGTAAGACCAGGTGAACTACTTCATCAGTTGGGGACAGTGAAATTAAATACTTAAAACCGTACTGAGTTTTCTCTATAATTTTGGAGAGAGTTGGAGGAATCAGGTTCTTCCAATGCTGAGTAATAGTCGCTCTAGCAGCAATTAAGATTTGTCCAGTGACATACCTATGGTGAGCTGGGAAATCGGTTGATTATATAATTGAAGGAGGGCCAGAGAAGGCTGTGGTGTAATGGCTGTAGAAGTTGCTTTTCGGTTTAATGTAAACACCTCTTCCCATAAGGGTGTAATTTTGGGGCAAGTCCAGAATATGTGGAAGAGGGAACAGGCTTCCCCACACTCCCTCCAGCAGGACTGAGATACTGTGGGCCAAACTTTATGCAGTTTGTCTGGGTTTTAGTGTAGCCTATAAATCATTTTAATGAGCATCTCCAAGTGACTGATACATTTTGACATTGTGTATACATTCTTAAAGATATGATCCCAGTCCTTATCCGACAGGGGGTGACCAAGGTTAGATTCCCATTGCACTAGGACTTGCAGCTTACAATGATCGGGTGCAGTCAGGAGACATTGATACCAGGTGGATATGCCCCCAGCATAGGAACGGGAGTAAATCTCCCCAGGAGAACCAATGATTGAGGCTTAGGTCTGGGATGAGGGAGGCCACTGCAAGGAGTGAGAGTTTGGATGATGGAAGTGAAAAGTACTGGGTCAGTTTCACCAACTTGTCCCAAATTGCCAGGGAGTCTCTAACGCTAGGCAAGCAAGCCACAGCAGCCAGTCTGTACTTCTCTACCCCTCTAGCCAATGTAAATCCTTTATCGGAAACAGGGATACCATACGGGCCTCTATGGAGACCCTTGGTTTGTGAGGTTTGAGAACTCTCCAGTCTTTAAACTGGTTGAGCCTCGTGGCTTATTGGTAGAGCTCCAGATCAGGGGCTGCCAATTTAGGGTGTAACAAATGAGACCTAGCCATTCTAGGGCGCCTGCCTTTCCAAAGAAAGCGCAAGGCAGTTGCATAAAACTTATTGAGAATTTGGTGGGGAATTGAAGCTGGTATGGATCTGAACACGTAGAACATATTTGGCAAAAGCATAATTTTGAGCGTAGCTATCCTACTGAGCCATAAGACCTCAAATTCCACCCAGGAGTTAGTAAAAGTCGTGAAATGATGTAAGAGCGGAGTATAGTTACATTCTATGAGGTCCTTAGTATGGGATGGAATATGGGTTCCCAGGTATTTAAGAGATGAGGTGCACCATCAGAAATTATAATCAGACTGGAGGGAGAGAAGCACATCTTGTTGGAGTCCCACCCCCATGGCTTACGAATTAGTGGGATTTATTTTATAATACGAAACCTCAGAGTATGCTCGGAAGACTTCCTGCAAGGTGGGCAAGAAAGTTCCAGGCTCGGTCAGGAAGAGCAGGACATCATCCACAAATAAGCAGATCTTGTAATGCATATGCCCATTGCGGGTGCTAGTGATAGCAGGCGTTGTTCTGATCCATTCCAGTAGGTGTTCCATTGCTAATGCTAAATAGAGCGGAGAGAGTGGGCATCCCTGCCTGGTGCCATTAGTAATCTCAAAAGGGGCTGACAGGAACCCATTACTAAGAACTCTAGGCGATGGACGATGTCAATTATTTTTAATATTACCGATTTGTAACACCCCTTTTCTGACTTAGGTGTCTGTACAGGTGTGTGTGTCTTTTCTGTATATTAACTTTTACCTTGATTTCTTCTTGTGCAGTGCCTCCACCTTAGTCAGGGTTCAGTAATTTTTTTGTTGAGTAATTTTGTTGGAATAAACAACACTAGAGGGAGACTACGGAGCCCTCTGTGCCTTCTTCTTAAGACCACAGAAACAAACAAATAAAGTAGCAATATCCCAGACTGGTCTTTAGAAGCCACATTGGCACATTTACTACTGGAAAGTGAACTCCTAAAGTTTTGTTGGTTTTGTTATCAAAATTATGTCACTCAATGTCAAACAGTATTTTTGAGTTAGCTTTGAACACAGCAAACATAGTAAATATAAAGCAATTATGTGCAAAGATATACTCTATCTTGTAGGAAAGGATATGTCAAACAATAAACAGTATGAGGTATCTTTAACACACTTATCCTCTCTAATTGCAATTCTGCAAACTTTCTATACTCATGATGAGTCTTTATAGCAATACAATGTAAAACACACTCAAACTTGCTTCAAATAAACTAGCACATATCATACAAAGGCATTTGTATAATAAACTTATAAGTTCAATTATATGGTTGCAGAAAATAGCACAAATATAGATTTTCACTTCTAGTCCACAGAGCTAGCTGGCATTTATGTTGCAGAAGCATAAAATAACTGTATATTTCTCTGAATCTCTCAACTCAACATAAAGGATTCCACAACAGCATTTTGTGTTTCCTTTTCTATAAAGCATTTACTATCTCCTGAAGATTTAATAAAGGACACTCATTTGTTTGCTTAAACTCCAATCCAATATGGGTGCAGAAGTGAATGTATTATACACACTGTTCCCTCTTTTCCTCTCAGATGTAAAACTCGTAGTTCATTTAGTGAACACTGGTGCCAAAACACATACTTACTCACAGGTGTTTATAGAGCTCTGCTGAGGGGATGTGGAATGCCTTCTGCAGTTGTGCAAATGTGCAAAGACCCTCAGCCATGAATATATTGGCAAGGGAGGAGAGCTGGCTGTCCAAAGAGATTTCATTTCAGATGAAAGTAAGCATGAACTAAAGAAAAGAGAAAACATCTGCAAGCACCCCTGTATTTGGACCAGTCTTATCCCACCATTGTCCACTCAGTGCGGATTCTCAAGTGAGTGTGGCTTGAAGGTAGTGGGGTCACAGATAATGTCCCAGCCTTTCTAAAGCTGAGCTCTCCCTTCTGTAGTGGTAATGACATGAGTGGAGTCATTCCATTAGATAATGAGCTTCACAGGGAACCCTCAGCAGTATAGAATAAAATTACCATGCAGTGCAGCTGTGACAGCTGCACTGCAGAGGACCTCTGCATTTTCATTTGCTCTGGCCACTCTCATAAGCTTCTCTTTTATATGGAAAAATCTATTCTGAGGAGCGTGTCTCTAGTGGAAGAACCTGTGGACCATCTTGGCTTGGGCAATCTATGAATACAATCATTAAGTAGACCTCGAACTTCAGCCAAAGGGATCAACTTGCGGGAAAGTGTAATGACATTGGCAAAAAGGTCCATATTGGCAACCGATTATGGGATATGGCAGCACGGTGGCTTAGTGGTTAGCACTTCTGTCTCACAGCACTGGGGTCATAAGTTCAATTCCCAACCATGGCCTTATCTGTCTGGAGTTTGTATGTTCTCCCCATGTTTGCGTGGGTTTCCTCCGGGTGCTCTGGTTTCTTCCCACACTCCAAAAATAAACTAGTAGGTTAATTGGCTGATATTAAATTGGCCCTTGTCTGTATGTATATTAGGGAATTTAGATTGTAAGCTCCAAATGGGCAGGGACTGATGTGTATGAGTTCTCTGTACAGCGCTGTGGAATTAGTGGCGCTATATAAATAAATGATGATGATGATGTCTCTGATCTTGACATTATTGCGTCCATGTCCATTATTTTGTTTTTGAAGGATTACAATTTCTGCTGCATGGCATCATGAGCTTCTATGAGGTCATTGTGGGTGTGGTAGGATTACTTATAGATAACTTATTGTATAAATTTATTTTATCTAATAGTGCAGTTGGCCAATGTATCATTGTAAATGTACTGATTTTTTAGTATTGGAAATGTAATGATTTTTGAGGCTGTATGCCATGTAGTTGAGAATTTGTTTTTGTATCTTCTGAAGGCAGGAAATGCTAATACCATGCTAAGACTTTTCATCTTTGTTTGACCAACATATCTTTTTAGTTTGAATGCACAGCAGGGGATCGTTACTTTTCTATTCTGTGTAGCTTTTTTATCCTGTCTCTTAAACAGATAGGAAACCTCTGAGCAAATGATTTGGGAAATTACATATTGATTTAAATATTGTTAAAGTTTAAAATTGCGTTATCTCAAGTCTAGAGGATATTACATCCTGATGGCAAACATTGGATGTAATATTTTAAAATTTTGTGGTGCCATCCAGGATCAGGGGGCTGGGTTACTCACTGCCAACATATGTGTAAACCTGTATAAAAAGAGCTCTGTTTGATCATATTATGTACTATACCATCTGAGCTTCTGGAGATCGCTAGTATCTCAAACTTTTGTGTAACTCTCCTTGTAAGGACTAATTGAGCTAATAAAACAACACTGCTTCCTTCTTGGTAAGTCTCGCTGCTAGTGTACCCCATTGCTGTGCCCCTGGACTGGTACACCTGCATCAAATCCTGATTTGATGCATACTTATCTGCTGTAATTTCTGTGACCTATAGATTAGACCACTCTAATCCATTATCCAGCTGTTCTAAATTTGGGACCCAGCATCTAGTACCAACGCTCTGCCTGCTACCCTGCAGCTCCGGTCATTGTGATAGGTCAGTAGGAACCATCTGCATCAACCCTAATCTGCAAGCAAGAGGTCAGGTGTACCAGTCCAGGGGCACAGCAAGGGGGTACACTAGCAGCGAGACTTACCAAGAAGGAAGCGGTTTGAGGCGCCAATGAAGGAACCTACTGATGGCAGCAGGGTTCTGACAGAGAGTGGACCTTTTTCTCCATGCCTACCAGTAAGTATTTAAAGTAGTTCACAGTGGGGATAGATTTAAAACCCTTGTTTTTTTCGGCCCCGTTATGCATACGAAGAACTGTTAGTTAGTCAGAAGAAGCGATCATGGAGGTGAAAGACAAGACTGTAGGTGATAATCAAGTAGTAAGAAGTGATGACAACATTATAGTATGGGTTGGCTGCTTAGTCACAAATAAGTAACCAGGTATGGTCAGCTGGAAGCAGCTCTTCAAAGCCTCTGAGGTTTGGTGCGTGATAGAGAATAACTATGGTCCACTGATGACTAAAATAGACCACTGGGTATCAAGTCTCCAGTCTATTTTCACCCACACTCTTTCAATAGGCACAGGTAATCAGCATAGAATGTAGTGCATCCCAAAGGACAAGTACCTGAATAAGATGGCAGAATGGTGGAGAAACAGTGCAAGGATTAGTGGATAAAGTGTGTCCTTCTATGAAGGAAGTGGCAGGGGGGGCCAGGGTAGACTCCACGTTACACCCCCTGAAAATGTATGAAAGAGTCAGCTGCAGTATGAACAATATTGAGTAGGTGAGGCGCTGAGCAACAATAGAGGATACGTCAAGGAAGATGTGCAGGGTTACAGCGATGCAGAACTCACCCAATTTTGTCAGAGAGACGGACTGCAGACAGCAACGTGATGGATGGTGTAGCAAGGACGCTCTATGCAGCTGAGCGTTGAAGTGTCCCACCAGTATGTGCGAACGAGTCCAGCAGCACCCGCGGCAGGAAGCAGAGAAAGATGTACAGTTTAGCTCTGGCAGATACAGATAAGTTAATGGGGGGGGATCAATAAACCAGGGGCCAGGAGGTGCACATTTCAAACCTGCAGTGAATTAGTGTCCACGGCAATGAAGATCAATGAAGTTCAGTCCCGGGATGCGGGGGAGCTCCCTGAATAATCAAATAATTACCCCTTCAAAAAGCCCAATGGAACTTCAAGGAACTTGAGACCCTGAGTGTGAGGCATCAAGGCCACACCCCTACAATAATTTTTTTACGGTGAAATGTGTGTGTTGGGCAGCATATATTGTTCATAACTATATTGTGTGTCACACCCCAGGGTCCGGTGCGCTTATCACTCGCTTTCCCAGGTGGCTGCCATCTTGTTTTCGGGTCTGTGAATCCGCAGACCTGTCCTTTTTATTAACTCTTTCCTATACTCATTGGTTAATAATTACAGCTTTTCTGACTATTTGTTACCTGGTCCCTGGTTATCGTGTCAGATCTTTGTGCCTGTGCAGACGTGGCTTCACTGCCTACTTTGCTGCCTGTAGACCATTGCACCTTCTTCCTTCTCTGATCCAGAGCCAAGAGCTTACCTGGACTTCCATGCACTTCTCCACTTGCAGACTATTGCACCTCCTGTAATCCAGACCAATGAGCTATCCAGTTTACCTGGATTCCCGTGCACTTCACTGCCTGCAGATCATTGCACCTCCTGTGATCCAGACTCAAAAGTTTCCCTGCTTACCTGGACCTTTATGCACCTCAGTGCCTGCAGGCCTCCACACCTCCTGTGATCAGGCCCCAGAGCTTCTCCGCTCACCTGGACTACCATGTACACCGATGCTTGCAGTCTATTGCACCTTCCGTGATCCAGCTCCAAGCCACCCTCCTGCCTCGCTACTACCATTGGTTTTGTTTCCATGGACTCTCTCAGCTTTATCCAGGTCTCCATTTAACGGGTCTCTCAGCATTGGATATTACAACATTCTTCTTGTCACTTTCTGTGCTCTTCATTTGGCCTCGCTTGTTAATTGCTGGGAGAACCGTGACCTACCTGGCAGAGACTGTGAAGTCCATACCTCCTTGCGGGAGTCCTTGGCGAATACCTTCTGCCTTGTTAGACTCCGTGCCTCCCCATGGGTAGCATCAAGTCAAGCAGACCACAAGGGTCCAACAGATCTATTGAGACTGTGACATTGGGAAATACCTTATTCTACTGCTCTCAGTATTTATAACTTATTCATTTTGTTTTAAACTCTGAATCATAAACTTAAAAATCTTTGGAGCAGCAGTTTGTATAAAAAAAGAAATACATCTCGTTTTAACTGATAAAATATTTAAAATATTGGTCCCAGGTGTTATCAAAAATGTGTTTGAATAATTTGCTGTTGCTTGATTAATAATATATTAATTCAAAATATGCTTCTTCTATATTCTGCGTGCGGGTTAAGGATTTATTTTTGTGATTTGAAGGCAGAGTTTATGTGTGTGATTTGTGTTCTCTTTGGGTATTTATTCAGATCACTTAGGTAGTTGCTCAGACTGACAGTGCAGACACTAGTATAAAAATAGCAGAAAAATTCACAGCGCTGGAGACTACACCATAACCGTCACAGTATAATGAAGAGTTTGTGGAATTATGCAAAAATATACATATTTATTAAATATAAACACTGGAACAATAAAAAAAAAAATAAAAATAAACAACACATTCCAATAATTACTGATCAGTGCACTGACCTATAAAATCAATTATTGACATATGAGTAACCTATTAAATAGATTGGATAAATTGTAACCAAGAATCTCCTTATTGGTTCTTCAATCTCCTTTGTGAATTGTGTTCTCATTAATATCTTCACAGCGCACTAAGTGCAAACAATCAATCAGTGTATTCACCCCTTTACCAATACTCCTTAAAAACAGCTTTCTCTCGACCGAAGTCAATCATAAATGGCAATATTGATGTGGCTGTATAATAAGTTATAATAGACGATCAGCATGGGGACTATGAGTAGATCAGAAACACATCACAACATCCAGTCTAATTGCAAATGATTCTCAAATGCATATAGGTAAGCATCCAAAGCAAATGACTGGTGGATAGAAGAAAGTATCTTTCACATATGATATAGGAACGGGTACCGTGAGATGGAAATCTGGCGATTGGGTTACCCGTAGCGTGTCTCCTTTACATAATTGTCTCTCTCTGTTCCCCAGCTGATATGCTCACTCTGCTAACTCAGGAGAGATTGAAGAACCAATAAGGAGATTCTTGGTTGCTATTTATCCAATCTATTTAATAGGTTACTCATATGTCAATATTTGATTTTATAGGTCAGTGCACTGATCAGTAACTATTACAATGTGTTGTTTATTTTTATATATTTTTTTATTGTTCCAGTGTTTGTATTTAATAAATATGTATACTTTTGCATAATTCCACAAACTATTCATTATACTGTGACGGTTATGGTGTAGTCTCCAGCGCTGTGAATTTTTCTGCTATTGCTCTCTTCATTTAGGACGTACAGGTCCTTCGCAGCTGCAGGAGCTTTCACCATTGCCTTCTAATTATCATCTGTGCTATTGTTTAAGCTATTTTGATCCATATATTTTGGTCTATCCAGCGCCAGGGATTCTTTTGGGATTTTGACTGGTATAAAAATGCTGCCAGCCACATGTGCTTTTATAGACAAGGCTCTAAAGCTGGGACCAATTTATTTATGCCGATCGCTATTCTTTTGGTGCCCCAGCAATGTGTCAAGCGGGGGAAAGGTCAAATTTTGTCTTGCCTTTAGCTTTATAAAGTTTTAAAGTATATTAGGTGAAACATATTTAAAATGACTGAAGATCATATGTGCTTGCATGGTTTGTTGGTTCTGCTTAAACTAAAGTACAAAGAATGTGAAACTAAACTTAAATATGTAATTTGTTGCACCCTCTATGACGAAATGACTCCATTGCCACCATTCTGTCCGGAGGGGAGAAATAGAAAGTTGGTAAGTATAGGTTACTGAAAAAAATAGGTAAATAAATCTTCTAAATTACATAAAAGAGATCATTTGCTTACATGCTGATAGATTTGATTCAGTGGAAGACGGTGCTACTGAAATATCACTATTAAAAGCTCTGCATGGTGGCCAGAGAATGTGACATTTATATGTAGAGTTCAAGCGGTCTTACTCTTGTCCTTCCCATGCTCTCACATAACTTTATACACAGTTGCTTGGGAAATGTGCAGATTGGGATGAAACTTCTGTGAAACTCTCCAACAATGACCTAAGTTTTCTCATGCAGCCATTCTGCGACCAAGACCAGCCCTTTTTTTCTACATGACCCTAGGCTTGCTGGAATGCTTTGAATATATCCAGGTGTTTTTCTTTTTCTGTCTACGCACGCATGGTTTTGTCACATCCGCTCATCTGCTGTCAGATCGCAATCTTAACGGTAATATCTAATAGTGAAGACTTAGTAATTTCCTCCTTCTGACATCATATGGAACTAATCTAAGGTGCCCCAGCTGTACTAGGGAGTGTCATTGTTGCACATAATTTAGAAAATGAACAGTGGAAATATGAGGGGAAAACAAAGATCCAGTATCCGTTTTCTGTAAAAATATACGTACTTGTATTTTCCTCTATGCCAAACATAAGTTACTTGTGGCTCTGCAGTTTTTGTAGAATTGTGCTTTGGTTGGCAGGGTCTGATGGCACTTGTAGTTATACAAAGGGTTGCCGAAGCCTGTTTTCCACAAACAGAAGGACATATGGGGTTAGATTTATCAGACCTTATCAAACGAAAAGTGAAGGTGTTGCCCAATCACATTGTAGCTATCATTTCACTAGTACATTCTAGAACTGGGATTGGCAACCTTTTTCTATTAGTGGGACATCTAAAATCTAGTCAAGCCCAGGTGTGCCAGTTGTGCATATACTAATATTAATAGTAATGGGACCAACGAATAAATGTTCATGTTATGCCACACAGTAGTGCCCCCCATTCATATTATTCCACATACTTTTGACCCCATTTCATAATATGCCACATAGTAGTACCCTCAATTCATATTATGCCACATAGTAGTACCCTCAATTCATATTATGCCACAGAGGTGTGCCCCAAAGTCATATTATGCCTCATAGTTGTGCCCACAATTCATATCATGCCATGTAGGAGAGTCCACAGTTCATATTATGCCACATAGTTGTGCCGCCAATTGATATTATTTTCCACATTGTTGTGCCCCCTGTCCATATTATTTCACATAGTTGTGCCCCCAGTTCAACTTCAAAATTGCTGCTAATTGCTACTTACATTTGGAATGGTACACACGTCTGGGAGCTGGGACTACTTCACTAGTGCAGTTGAATGACCAAAATACTTTAGCTATCTCCAGCTGCTTTAGTGAGGCAACTGGAGAGCTCTGGCATGCCAGATAGAAGTGGTCCATATGCCGGGGGTTACCGACCTCTGTTCTATAAAATGATAACTAGAGTCTGATTGATCATTATGGACATCACCTCCACTTTTCCTTTTAAGAAGGTTTGATATATCTACTTCTTGGGCAGCATTTGTTGAGCTCAAAATCACCCCAGGCACATACAGACCAATGTCACTAATACAGACCACTATGCCCAATCACAAACCCCACATACAGCTCTGACTTACATACATCTTTAGAAAGTGAACACTGAATCTAGGGCAGATGGAATTGTTCCTGGTGCCTACCACTCCCAGTCACAAATTCTGTATATTATTTCCTTCTTTTCTCTCTGTACCATACTTTCCAGTCTTCCCACTCATTCCAACATAGCACTCTACATAATACTGGCTTCACCCATGTGCCTAACATGAATCCTCACCCCAAACAGACCCACAACTCTGCCCCAATTTAGTTGAGCTAATTGTTTGTCAAGGAAGATGATGCCATTTCAAGACATATCTTATCAATCTTGTCCTTGAAGTAGGAAACAAGATCTTGGGCTGGTAGTAGTCAGAGGGTTTGGGGTGGGAGGGTTGAGAAAAGATTTAAATGTACTATAATAGCAGCCCGAGCAGAGATGAGAGATTGGATGTTTGTTTAGCAGTGTCCAGAGCATTTCAATAGCAGTGGTCGGTAGCAGTATATATGAGGAAATCACCAGAGGTGCAAGATTTATGCTGGTGACATTCTGTTGTACGAGAAAGTTTTTGAAGATTTTCTGTTACTTTAGTGTTTCACGCTGACAGTGAAGTCAGCGCAGAGTATGAAGAGTCATTAGATCATGAACTGTTGTTAGGGTTTGATGTAAATGAAGGAGGTACTGCCATATCAGGGGAGGAGAATGTAGAAATTGGGGAGAGAAGGTGTTGGAGAGGTGGAAACTGTTGAAGATTAATAGAGTTAAGATTTCTGCTGGAATGAGGAGGCTTGGTAGAGTTTAACAGCAGCGATATAAAAGTACTGGGGGAGAGCTTGTAGCTGATAAGGTGATGATCCGAGAGGGGAAAATTGAGTATTAAGGAAATTAGAAACTGAGCATAATCTAGAGAAAACCAGATCAAGGGAGTGGCCAACCCGATGAGTAGAGGATTCAATCTACTGAGAGAGGCCAAGGGAGGACATTAGAGAGACATATTTTGGAAGGAGACTTGGAAAGTGGATTATTAATGGGAATATTGAGATCACCCATGATGTCTGAAGGTAAGAATTGTGGGAGCCATGCACAGAAATGTTCAAGAAATTTTTGGTATGTTCCAGGGGGGTGGTGAATCACTGCAATACGCACTAAGAAAGGATTAAATATCCGAATAGCATGTTCTTCAAAAACGTGAATGTCAGTGATGAGAAATGTGGTTTACATTTGTTTTCTTAAATGCATATACTATGAGCCTTAGATGTGTATAAACCATTGGACTTCTGTAAACTGTTGATATAGTATCTATTAATCTGTTGACATTTTAATATTGTTATTTCATTAGACATCAGTAGTCCAGATTTTAATATTATATACTTTTATAGCCTTATATGTTTAGATGGTCCATTTTAGGAATGAACATGTATTACGTTTACCTTGCTTGTACCGTTGAACATAAACACATTGTGGCTGGATCACTTATACATAACTTATTGTATAAATTTATTTTAGTTAGTGACTCAGTGTGCTGATGTATGTAATTGCAAATGTACTGATTTTTGTATTGGAAATGTCTTGATTTCTGATGCAGTAGGCCATATGTTGGAGGAAATTTGTTTTTGGAAGAAAGGAAATCCCATGCTAAATAAGTACTTTCATGTGAGTGACCAACACATTTTTTAGCCTGAATACACAGTAGGGGGTAGTTACCTTTTCATTATTTTGTGTATCCTGACCTGTTAAAAAGATAGGTGAACTACTTAAATAAAATAACAGCAAATAATTTAGTAAATCACAGATTGGTGTGAGTTTTGTTAAGTTTAAATTGCATTAAATCCAAGTTTAGAGAACATATTACACCTTGATGCTAAATATTGAACATAATATATCAGACTTGGTGGTGCCAGCTAGGATCAGGGGGCTTTTTTACCCTCTAACAACATGTTTGTCTGAAACAGTATGTAAAGAGCCCTGTTTGACCATGTAATGTAGTATATCATCTGTACTCAATGATTACTAGCACCTTTAACAAGTGTGTAAAGGTCCTTGTCAGGGCCCTTGAGCAATAGACATCACTGCTTGAAGATTCTGCCTGACGCCTATTACCTGCTGTATCCTGTGACCAACAGATAAGAGCTTACACGTTAATCCGTTCCCTGGCTCTCCTGTGCTGAACCCAGCATCTCTGTGTCCTCATCTGCCCGCTACCCAGCAGTCCTGATCTATAGTAAGAGGTCAGAAGGTACCATTATTGTAGTATAGATGGGGATCTCAGCTCCCTGTTGGGCGTACCTGCGGGATGCTGTCATGCAGGATACTAAAGGTAAGGGAGGGAAGTTCCAACCCTCCAGAGGTAATATGAAAGCAAAGGTATCCCTAGGGGTAAAGAGTGATGGGTATTAAATAAATGCAAACTGAATGTAATGTACTATTTCTAAATATGAATAAGTACAAAGTAGTACAAATTCATACAAGAAAATTATCGGCCAGAATCAATTTAATGAATTAGTGCTCATTTTGTTTGCAATTGCATGAGAACGTTTCCGGTGTGATTTATGCAGCGCTCGTACCTTTCAAACACTAGTTATAAATAATATCACTTTTTCATACACAAAATAGCCAGTACACAGGGATCATTAAAACCAGTTTATACAGGTCTAGTGGTCGGACCCTGAGGAAAGGACACCTGGCAATCTCAAGGAACAATGACCAGAGGAATCCACCAGTGCCATGTCAAGTTCTTGGGAGGTCAAGACCCTTCGACCTATGAGTGAAGACCTTAATACTGTGACTGTGTAACTTAGTGATGTCACTGCTTTTTACAACTGTACTGTGGCTAAATTGCTCACCTCTGGCTTTGGTAACCTGAGCATTCTGATAGAAGCTTGTGTTAGTGCTAACAAGTGCATGTGTATGCATACCAAACTTTGCCTTGTAATATATTTTGCAAATAAAACCTTTGTGCTTTGGAACCACAGCGATTGCATCAGAGAATCTTTAATGGTGATGATAGCACACTATATACATATATATTTTTATATTTTTTTTATTCCATTGCGTTCAGTGCACTGATTCATTAAATTGATCCTGCCCTCTCATCATTTTGTATTTATACTGCATTCTATGCATATTTAGAAATAGACGGTACATTACATTTGATTTAAAAAAAAATTAATACCCATCAATCTTAGCAAATAGAGATACCTTTGCTTTTCAGTCAGGTGGTGCCAGGCAACCCACATCAAAGAGGCACTTTAGCAGCTATAAAAGCTACTCAGAAGTAAGCACTTCTAGGGGGTGTGAAGGAGCCTAGTGGTGGCATCGAGATTCTTCTACAACTATTGCGCAGTTGGCATTCGCATTTGGTGAGTGTCTGGCAAGGTGACATCAGTCTGAGTGGTCAATAACAGTCTGCTACTGAAGGAGAGAAAGAAACCCAGATAAAAAAACTGTGTATCCTCACCCCCTCCCCCACAGACCAGGTGGCAAAGTAAGCCCTTCCAGTCAAGCATATATATGACTTTTACCGTCCAACTTGTGCCCTAGCCAAGACCCTGCAATCCAACCAGTCTATAGCTTCATGAGGCATATTGAAGAAATATGATCTCACCTCATCTACCAAACTCAATCTGTCCGAGAAAAGCATGGCATGGAGGAGCTGAAGATCCTAAAGACATCTTTTTACTTGATGAACTAGGCCTGACTTTTTTGAACATCCAGTGCCTGATTCATTAAGGAACATAAATGCTGATACATGCCGTGTTTTGTGCTAAATTGTGCTACTCAAGCCCAGAAATGGACTATACACTAGTGAATACAAGAACATCCAAGTCATCTTAGAACACAAAGGACACTTCCACAACAGCCTACAATTTCAGGGGCGGAATGGGGTGTGTGGATAGTGCGTATGCACATAGTCAATGACAGTAAGGGCGTGCCAAGGTTGAGCGCATGCAGCAGTGTCTCATTCAAGCATCCGATTCAAGCTTTAAGTATCTCTAAGGTACGTGCTTTTCAGTTGTATCACTAACAGGTCAGTTGTATGTGCCGACTGATAGTGATGGTTTCATATGCATGCCTGTGTTTGCCATCAAGAGCAACTGTAAAAATGCATTTTATGTACAAAAGACATTAAAAAAAACCTTTTTAATGTTTTTTCATTAATAACTATATATTATTATTATTATTATTAGGTGACAATCATTGATTACTTTCTTTTTTTTCTGTGCGAACTCCTGGGACTATATATTTCTCCTATGTATTGTACATATCCTGCAGTGTATTGTGTCTGTCTCAATACGGCAAGTGCCATATATGCAGAGTGTACCAAGACCAATATTCAACAAGAGACATTTCTTATTATTTGCAAGTAGTTGAATACGGCCACGCCTGCGCTCAAATTACATGGGTATTTTAAAAAACATGCAAAACAGTAATTTTGCGTGATTTAATGAATCTATGAGTAATCAGGGAATACCACAAAAATTGGGGTGGTTGTTATCTATGTAGCAACTAGCTAGATCAATGAAACAGCAGCTGCTTAGAAGGAAAAGATGCTGCTACTGTTTCTAGGCAACTAGTGCAGACTGTAGCGACGAATATCCTGCAACATTCTTGAGACCTAGCTGACATTAGGTCACAATCCGCTGCCGAGATAATGCTTGTAACATCTGGAATTTAGTTGTGACCATCTGTTATGCCCACGGAAGTAGCACACTTATCAGTCAGGATTTGCACAAGCTTTTCCTAGGGTACGGCATCTAAAGAACCCCCTGGTCTTCACCAAAATCCACCACAAAGTGGTGTGGGCTTTGCTGCCGGAGGTTTGCAGGTCGCGGTCTCTAGGCTAGCCTCCTGACGTGAAAGATGAAAATGAGAGAGACTGAGAGATGAGATGGAGAGACTGCGGTAGGTAATGTAGCCAGTTGTCCGAAGATGGTGCACAATCAGGTAGTGTGGTACAGAGGGAGGATCCAAGCCAATGTCAGGATAGCCATGGTCTGGTACACAATCGGACTGTACGGTACTAAAGAGCCATGAGAAGTCTGAGTCAGGGAGAGAAGCCAAGGCCGGGATGAACAGAATACACAGTACCAAAGGATAATCCACAAACGAAGTCAGGAAGCCAGGTCATACACAGGAGGGCTGTAAGCACTGAAGCACTTAATACACAGGGAGCTGGCTGAATGCTGGGAACAGAGAGTCAGGGTGACATGTTTTGTGGACAGTTAGTACTATATCTCTGTGCCTCTAAACCTGTGTAATATTTAAAATTGTGAGCAGCATACAAAATAAAACCCCCAGTTGTCCTCCATTTTTTTATAGTTTCCAACTGTCCATAACGTCAGATACTCCCTATGATTATTTGTGCTTGTTGTGTATTAACCGGAATGTGTTTGCCCTTTATGTGGGTGATTACAGCTACACGCTCCAGTTAATCTTTATGCACATGCAGTGAAGCTTCATCAATGCCAGGGAAAAGTACAATAATGAATGTGATGCGGACCTTACTGGATTGCAATGACACTTATTAAGTCAACATTTCAGTGTCATGGATGTACGCCCATATCACAGTGTCTTTTGCCACTCAAACATTGATTTAATAAATCACATTGCAATCTGATAAGGTGTTTATTGCAGTTATCATACCACTAATAATACCACCAGTCTAATAATGTATTAATCATAGTGATAAGTCAGCTTTATGTTTGAAAATGAAACACTACCATTGTTGTGTTCTGTATTTTTGTTGAGCAAATTATATTGGAAGCTGTAACATTACTGTAAAGCTGTAAACCAAGTAAAAGTGCAGCATACTCTCAGGTAGACCTTGGCTGCTTGTTTTTTCCCTGAATTCAATGAAGTTTCGTTAGGGGAAATGTCATAAACTAAGCTCCAGTGGCTTGCTGCCAGGATATATTTCCCAAAAAACCCTTACCTAAATATTTGTCAGAGCAAAGAGTAGACAGAATGTCCTTCGGTGCTCAGTGATTTCATAAGATTATTTTACAGTTCAATGAGATAAACAGCTCCACAGTGCTGTGTGCCCAATCCTCCAGCTTCCTGACCAGTTCTAAGTGGCTGCTGTATTTTACTCCTGTACTTCAAGTGTGCTTGAGAATCAAAACAAGAAGGCTGTCAGTGTCTTAGGTAGAGTACATTGCATAAAATCCAGCCTCTTTCTGTTTTTAAAGCCGGATGTATTGGTTACTGAGTTGTGACTGTTTGTTCTAACAGACGGTGCAAAGAAAACATTGAGTGTGTACTTTAGTGTCATGTGTAAGGCAGTCATACAATCTCTGCTTGCCAGTCACAGAAACAAAATAGCATATTTCTCTTTATATGTTGTGCTTACTTCACTGTCTCCATAGCAGACTACAACATACAGTATATTCGTTCAGCAGGAATGCATATTTATCATACTTGCCAACTCTCCCGGAATGTCCGGGAGACTCACGCATTTTGCAAGAGTCTCCCGGGCTCCCGGGCGAGTGTGGCAATCTCCCGCATCTGGATAATTCTGCCCACTTCCTAGTGAAGTCAGCAGAATTAAGTCCCAAACGCCGCGGTTCCCGGTCAAATGACGCGTTTTGCATCATCACGTCATGGGGGCGGGTCCAAAATGACGCCATTTTGGAGCCCCGCCGCCCCTTACGCCCACCTCCTCCGCAGGCTCCCGGATTTGGCCAACAGAAAGTTGGTAAGTATGATATTTATATTAAATTAATAAAAAACCCACACACAAAATAAACCCTTTGTTTGGCATCACTGATTAGTTTTGCAGAGAACTACGTCCTAATCCAGGAAACAAATGGCATTTAGGTCTCATTGAGATGTTATTTGTGTAGACGCTCTGTGACATTTGCATGGTTTAATGTTTATTGTTGCTGAGGCTGCTACACACATGCTATAAGTTGTTTACTGTGCTGTCACTGTCTAACGAATGACTCTGATTACCTGCACACAACTTCTTTGTGCATATCCCCTCCCTTCTGTATAATCAGTGCCTTGAATTGTCACACTAAGCTGACTTCTTGGTCTCTGAGTTTCTTGAATATCCTGAAAACTTTTTCTGCTTACTTTACTAGATCCTGTTTATTGGACCTTCCTACTGTCTTTAGTGTTTGATGTTCATAGTCTGCATCTGCCTAGCTCTAACTTTTCCTGACCCCTGCTTCAACTCATTGTATATCCTGGCGTTCTAAAGTTTATGTGTCCTGTATTGTCCAATGTTCTATTTTGCATATTAATTATTCTTAGTAGTATGTGTTCTCTGTTTTATTCTTTGTCACACGTATTAAAATATTCCTTTACGGTTTTATGTCTGGATTTCTGCCTGTGCAGATTGTTGTGTATGCTTAAGCTTCGTACACACTACAGAAATTTCAACCAAATTTTTATGCCGAGCGATTTTACAGGCGATCGATGTTCCGATCGCTCGGTCCATGGACTGCATACACACTAGCCTTGTTTAGGACGATAAAGGGAAGAGCGGACGTCCCTTTAGTGACTTTCTTACAGCCATGTTGTCGTGAGCAATGACTGTAATTTCGTACTCACTGTTGTGGATCGGTCGGAAGTTTATACACACTACACAGCGGAAACGAGATTGGAACGAAAATATTAAACGGTACGGCCAACCAAATGAGGCGACAATTGTCCATTTGGGCAGATTTTAGACCATCGTGTCCCTGCACACACTGACCCGACTTTTGAACGAGTGGTCGTATGTCGGCTGATTTAGCCGATTATTGGATGAAAACTGTGTAGTGTGTACCCAGCTTTAAACCTTGGATTCTTCTAACCATAATGAGCTTTCATGTGGAAATTGTGTCAGCCTGTATCAGTACACCCTCTAATATACATACTCTTTCACCGCTTTACTGTAGTGAACTCATGTTTGCAGGAGTTTCCTAAACTATTATTCAATCAAATTCAAACTAAAGCCTGGAAACTTCAACTCATAAGCTAAGGTAGCTTATATAATGTTTCTTCTTCCCGTGGAAGCTCTAGCTGGGCCTCACCATTATGGGAAAACAACCATCTTATTTTATATAACATTTCTGCCTGTTCATGTTTTCTCTGCTTCAGAAATTTTGTCAGGGTATTGTGATCGCGGGCCAGTATGCTATCAAATTCAGTACATTGGTTACAGAGCTCAGTTGGAACAACAAAGCCTTGGTGGCCACCTTCTGCCAGGGACTCTCAGATAAAATCAAGGATGAATTAGCAAACTTCAACCTTCCCATTTTCCATGATGTGCAACAAGATATTTGCTTCAGACAATGCTTTTAAGAATAGGGGTGTACTTAGTAGAAGCTGTCTCCTCATTTGGCTTGTAGCTTCATTATACCACTGCTTCAGTTCTCAGAAGAGCCTATGTAAGGATATCATATTCATCTTTCTGAAGAGGAAGGAACTCGTAGATGGCACCCATGCTGTGTATGTCCTGTGGATCCATGGACCACTCTGTCAGCCTGTGCCCTCTGAACCTTGTAAATGTCATACAATATCGGTGGTTCTCTAGAGGCCACCCTACGGAACTATTGCTACTCTCTTGTCAATAAAAATAACATTACCTTAGTGCCGGCAAGGCTGCCCCTTTCCCCTTTTACATACACCTTATGTAGTGAACCCCTTGCCTATAAGGCATAGAGAATCCAGAAGTAAAGGGGATCCAGGTTCAGAATAATCAGTACAAAATCTCGTTATTCACAGACAATGTGCTCTTAACCTTGTCTTCATCTCAGACCTCTCTTCTCAATTTATTTGTGGAATTTGAAAAATATGGTAAACTGTTGAAAGCTAACTTTGACTTGCAATGACGTCCTTTGGCATTACGGTATTTAGGCGTCTCTCATCAATTAACACATCTGTCAGAGAAAATACCTGCAAAATGCATTTCCAATGGTATATGGTCCCCACCAAGCTGCAAGCTTTATGTACTCAACTATCCAACCTATGTTGGAGGAATTGTGGGCAAAATGTAACTTTTTTCATATATGGTTAGACTGCCAAATAATATCCTAGTTTTGGGATGATGTATTACATTTGATCAGGTTACCAATATACAACTCCCCAAAGATCCTTTGATTATACTTCTCTGCCATCCATTTAGATCAGTAGATAAGTCCACTAATAAATTAGTTTGCCATTTATGTAACGCAGCCAAGCTTCAAACTGCTAGTGACTGAAAAAATACTTTACAACCATCCATGAATGCTGTCGTCAACAGAATCTGGCACACTCTCTCCATGGAATATATAATCAGAATCTTACATGACACAAGCAAACACTTTAATAAAGTTTGAGACTCCTGGTTCTTCCAAAATAACAGTACGGTATATTGTAACTTTCACGTAGAGAAACAATTATAAGAAGCGATAATCTAGTTTAATTACAATATAACTTACAATGAATATGGCAGAAATCAAAAGGCTACTAGATAAATGAATAAATATTTATTAAAAGTATTAATAATCAATACTTTGAAAATATACACATTAAAAGCAGAATTGCATCAAACGAGAAATATATAATATAGCAACCCCAATGAAAGATGGTATAAGTGAGGGTTTTAATCACAGAGGGAGTTCAGTGGATAAATCATCCACAGTGTTGTAATATATATTGCTTTAAATCCAAATTAACTGTGGCCATTTCATCTCACTCTCCGATGTACATTCTCCAGACAGATGTTACAGTCCGTCACGGAGTTGTGGGCAAGTGGCTTCTTCTTTGTTCCATTGGTAGCAATGAAGCCTCACTGTATCTTGCACTGTTAATTCATTAGACAACTGCCGTGATCTACAACAAATCCTCTATGATGATGTATTATATATAAATAGACAAAGCTTCCAAAGTAAAGCAAAGTAAAATGTCCAGCTCACATACAAAGTGTCCTGATGGTAAAACTGACGCGTTCCGACACCTTAGAGGCTTTTTCAAAGATGTTGAACCATTGAAATCCTCAGATCCTATATAGTACTAGGTCCACAGACTGCCAATCACAGATCCTTTAATTAAAATTGGGGCAGCTGTGTGTTTAATTATGAGGTTGGTAAAAATCTTTCTCAAATCAATTATTAAAAGCGTTTTTTGTGTAAATATTAATAAAGAAAACATAACTATAATGAATATAGGAGCTAAAAAGCAAGTAATACACAATCATAAAGAATCTAATATGAGATCAAACCAAGAGGAAATATTCAAAATAAATAGTTGTAATATCCCATGTATTGCTGAACAGCCGAGGAGTGTCTAACATACCCCTGATTAGGGAGTAGCATATCAAGACAATGACAGAGTAACAATAAATAAATACTAGACAGCATACAAGTGTACCTCTATAAAAAACAACAACAGAATACTAGATACTACAAAATAAATCTGAGTTAGAAGTCCCTATCGAAAATATATGATCTGACTGGGGGTTTGAACTTAAACTCTTTATTGGTGACATTGAAGATGGTTTTGTTAGGAAAGTATGCCTTTTTGCACATGACACAAAGATATGCAACAGAGTAGACACACCAGGAGGAGTGAAACAAATGATTGTTGATCTAATAAACTAGAGGAATGGTCAAGAGCAAGGCAACTTGGGTCTCAAAAACCCAAAAGCTATATATAGTATTATAGTACTATAATGGAAACTGCTAAGGTGGAACGGTCTAAGAGTCACTATTTCAGGTGACTTACTGGGAGGTAAGCAATGTAACAAAGCAATGAGAAATGAAAGTCAGATGCTTGGTTGCATAGGAAAAGGAAACAGTACCAGAAGAAAGAAGTAATAATACCATTGTATAGGTCATTGGTACGGCCTCATCTAGAATACTGTGTTCAGTTCTGGAGGCCATATCTCCAGAAGGCTCTAAATACATTAGAGACTGTACAAAGAAGGGCAACTAAGATGGTGCATAGCCGACAGCACAAAACTTATCCAGAAAGACTAAAATATCTTAATATGTAAAGTTTGGAGCAGAGAAGGGAAAGAGGGGAGGAGGGGGAATGATAGAAACATTCATAATATATCAAGGGTATTAACAAGGTATATGAGGGAATCATTCTTGAAAGAAAGAATATTAGAATACAAGGAAATGAACTGAAAGTGGAGGGAAGTAGATTCACAGCAAATTTGATGAAAAATTAGTTCACAGAAAGGGTAGTGGATAAGTGGAATAGCCTCCCATCAGTGGTGGTAGAGGCTAATACAGTAGAGCCATTTAAACATGTTTGGGATAGATATAAGGATATCCTTACAAAGAACCAGGGAGCAAATAGGCTTTGAGGGTACCATAGGACAAAACATGGGTAGACTTGATGGGCCAAGTGGTTCTTATCGGCCGTCAAATAGGCTTGTTTCTTGATAAAATAAAACCAATCGGTCTTAAAGTACCCGCTTTCAGATTAACTGCCCATTTTATTAGGCCTACAAAATTTTGGAACAAATTACTATATTTTTCTTAAGCTGTGTGTAAATATGAAATGCCTTCCATGGTACTGCTCTCAGACCACTAGTAATCACTAGTACATGTTCTTTTTGCACATGCCACATTCATGTTTACTTTTTTAATCCGTTATATTCAGCAAATGAAAAGTAATTGTGCATTAAAGTGTGCAGATGTATGTTTATGTTTCTACACTGCAGAGGTTGAGTTAACTTTATTCATTTAGATTCAACAAAACAAAATCTGACCAATTAAATTTACAAAGTGCACCACAAAACACCTTTGTTTTATATCGGTGCACCTAGATGGTCCACCCAGCACACATCAAGGTGTACACCTATTCTTCTGACTCGTGAGATTAGTGCGTAATCTAGTAGTGTGCTTAGGTCTAGAGGGACAACAAGATATGAACAGGTGCTAACTATAAACTACAAAGTCCATCCTCCTACTGCTTGTGTACTAGCTCTTTCAATAAAATTAACTTCAGTTTTTCTCCAAAAAGAAGAAATATCTTTGAGAAACTAAGTCTATGAGCACACTCAATAGGTTTTCACCACTCCCCAGCTACCCCTACTGAAGCTTGACCACATCCCTTTAAATAGGGGTCTTTTGCATTGCAGCTTTGTTAGGTCACTGCTGCACCCTCTCACTGGTATTCTGGATAACTGGACTTTGGCGGAACCTCTGATGTTATGGACTTCCATTATCCTTGCCTTTGACTTGTTTTTTGGACTATGCTCTTGTATGCAATCCAGCCATGTTTCTTTCTCAATATATTTGCAAGTATTCCCACCAGTGTATCCCTAAGTGCATTCATTAAGCTTCTGCGACTACAGTGTGTTTCCAGCCCTGCTGTTACTCAGCCTGGTTACTTGCATCAATGAGTCGAGCCTTGTTTTCTGCTCAGTAAATTACCAGTGTGTTTCTGTATGCAATTCCCAAGCTCCTGTGACTGCTGGCCTTGTTCCCTGCTACTGGCCTTGTTCCCTGCTCAGCGTAATACTGATGTGTTCTTGTATGCAATTCCTAAACTTCTGTACCAGTGTACCTCCAGTCTTTGTATTCCTGTATGCAACCCTTTAGTTCTGTGACCTGTGGATCTTCAGCCCTGCCATTGCTTAGCCTGGATACCAACATACTCCACCGCCTTGTCCAGCTTGACCTCCAGTCATTGAAGTCCATCCTCTGAACTCATTTATCATTATTTCTGACTTTTTACCCTGCATGCTTCGCTTCAGTTGTGTGACACAGAGTTGTAGCACATGGAGATGCACAACAGGTCCAGAAGACTGCAAATTCGAGACCTCTTGCAGAGTGAAAATGCTCCTCTGCAAGGGACACTTCTAAAATTGCGCTCTCTTAACCTCTTTATGTCATTCAATAATGCTCTACTAAAGCAAATCTTGTTTTTGCAACGCACTGCAAAAGTAGGTGCTGTATTCTGTGTATGTATATACTACTTGGCTCCTCCACTCAGCTTATTCTCCTCCACAAATGCTGAACTTGCACAAATTCATGCACAAGATGAGTCCGAAGCTGCTTTTGCACTGAGCGTCAGACATTTCGTAGTTCAGCAAGTGATGTTTGGTTAATCGATAGGAGACAATATTGCTGGAAAGCATTTACTTTTTACTTTAAATACCAACCAGTGTTTAGAACTCACATTATTTAGTATGTTGTTTTTTCCCATTTTATTTTGTTTTTGCTGAAATAACCCAGGCTCGCTCGATGCTGTATCATTTAAAAAACACCCTCTGGCGTTGTTTTTTTAAAATTCAATTAAAAAAGTCAGGGGAAAAGAACACAGAAGATAAATGGAACTTTACGGCTACACACTTCCCCAGGAATATATACTACACACTCAGACCTTTACCTGTAAATCAAATTACAGTATATTTGCACTTCAGTCGGCACAGAGATAAATGATTTACTGTGAGATCTGAGGCCTGAGTACAAAGAAGTACACATAAAACATCCAATGCCTTCTGCTCTTTTCATGTCTTCGTTTTCTTTTTTCTCCAAGATACTTAATGATACAATACTTCACCTAGCAAAGAACACTTACAGGATCACGGTTGACTAGTATATATCATGCCATGTGTACTTGTAATATATTTCACTCATTATCCTATTTTCAGAAGCATTCAATAGATTCTGTTCATTTAGGACAGTGATAGGCAACCTGATACTCTTCAGGGGCCTCAAAGGGCGGCCCTCTAACCTTCAAAATGACCACACAGTTCTCTTAATCTCAGCAATAATTTAAAACAATACATTTAATCAAAGAAAGAGAAAGATATCTGTAATAATATACTACAAACTATAACAAATAAATCTGGGTGGGAAGTAGCTGGGCGCCACAGTGGAAGGCTTGAGGAGTTGCCTGTTGCCTGCCACTGATTTAGGGTGTGATCTTTTTAAAGTTGCCCTTTCTGACCATATATGTCCAATGGTGGATGCGCTGTTAGTGTTCAGGGAAGTATGTTGACTTTATGTGTGCCTAGTGATATTGGTGATTTATAAGGGTTATTACAGTTCTAAGTGTGGTAGTTGAAAGCTATATAGAATATTGAATTTCATAGCCTGCTTTATTTGAGACTAATGCAGTTATGTGGATTCCAGCGACATGATCATGTATGAACCAGCTCCTAAAGTGACTACTCGGTTTTTTGTTCATAATCAAGGCGATATGCGGGTCACAGACATAACACCTCGTTCCCAAGCAGAAACTTTAGTCAGTTGATGATCTGAAAAAGCCATATTCTGATTGTGTTCCTAATGTGGTATGTAGCAGAGACTGACGTCCAAGACGATTCCCGAACATTTCACTTCCTGTGTATTGGTATTAATGAATATATTTATTTATTATTTTTAGATTTGCCAGAGATGACACAAGAAATCCCCAATCACAATACAAATAATAACATTATTAAATTGTTTTGGTCCCAACATATGGAATATCCACCAATCTGGAGTGTAAAATGCACAAATTACCATTTCACCGGTATAGGCTTCCGCATGATTGTAGTTTCCACCCATTATTTTGATGTTATGATATAACTCCTCCCTTCACTATTTTTAGTAAACAAAATTAAGAATGATAAAGTCCCGACCAATTAACATATACAGAAATACTATATGCACCAGATTAGTTCAATACAAATATTTATACTATTTGGTTCAACGGTTTCAATCATGAATCCGCCATAGTTCAATTTCTCTGTTTCCTTTTCAGGTACCCTCCCACACACAATTTTCTAATCCTTCAAATTGAATTAATGTAAAACCACTTTCATGTCTCTGTGAGTGATCAGTTTCAACAATCCTTTAGCAGATTTGCCTACAGATACATGTTTATTCACTTGTTTAGTTTTACAATATATTTTATCAATTATGTGAGAGTTATAACAAAACATTTAAACGTTTAAACCATGGACACCTCAGTGGCTCCAACCAATGTTTTTTACTATACTGCTTAAAATACATTACACACATTAATTAATTGCTATAAAATAAAGAGAAAGGCCTAATTAAAAACTTATTATAATACGTAAGTGAATTTGTAAACAAAAATAAGAGGCACTAAAGTGCTGAAGAGTTCCTTCATAAATATCCAAATAGATTTTAATCAAACAATAATAATAAAATGTATACTTATTACCATAGTAATGTAATCTTGAATAGATGACACAAAAACCGGTTGGCAAGCTGTTTTAACATTGAACTGATATCCCTATTGGCTTATGTATTGCTTTTACTGATTGGACGAGGTCAGTATAAAACGACCTCTGGAACTCATACTCACATCAGGGTAAAACGCGTCAGTGGATGTGAAATAGACTTTATCTAACAGCTCACTTGAGCCTAAGATTTCCCTCTGATGCGTCAGACGCCATCCCCGCTGATTCCCTGTCAGACGGAGAACGGATGTCTGATCCCCCCGTCGGCTGCCGCGGACTTCCGGATAGCGGGTGCATGCGCCCTGGCCTCAGTCCCGTTGCTAGGCAACGGGACGCTGCTTCAGTTTCCGCTGCCGCCTCCGCTCTCCACCAATCACCTCAGTCTGGATTCTATTTAAACCTGCCTCTGGCGCCATTAGGGTGCCAGAGTAACAGGTTCACCACCAGTGTTCCTGGCTTCCACACTCCCTTGTTTTTCCCTGAGTATCCTGCTTCCTGTTTATCGTTGTGACCCGGCTTGGCGACCATCCTCTTTCTCTGTGTGACCCATTCTGTACCGTGACTTCGGCTTGGTGACTACTCTACTGGATTTCCCTTTTGTACCTATATACCTGATTGTTGTGACCCGGAACCGTCTGACCTCTCTACGCTACACTGGTAACTGGCTAATAGGACCGCGACCTGCGTGCTCTCTGCTGCGAAGTCCAAACCTCCTTGCGGGGGTCCCTGGTGAACACCAGGGGTACGTTAGACTCCGCACCTGTTTGACCAGTTGCGCTAATACCGGTTAGTGTCTATTTATCTTCAGCCTTCATAGGCCTACAGCGTGACATGATGAAGTTACAATCTGTAATGAAACGCGTTAGTGGTACTATGACAAGAAGTTAATTTGTTTTTATATCAACCTTTTGGCTAATTGGCTACATGGATACTTTTTAATTTTGCCAATTGTGGATTCCCTGGAGGGATTTAGAAGCCGCAACTACCACTCAGCTCATACTCCATATGGGGAGAGCTTTGGAAGTGATACAAAGTATCTGTTCAACGGACTGCTTAATACGATCCAGATTCAGCATTCTATCAAGAGCTGCACACAAGGACGGCCTCACTTACAGCTGAGAGCCGCGGATTACGTCGGCTCCACGATTCCAACTATCTTTGGTTTTACCAGGAGCTATACACTAAGACGGCCTCACTACAGCTGAGAGCCGCGGATAACGTCGGCTTCACGATTCCATCTATCACGCCTGCATACAGATAAGCAAAAAAGCACATTTGATTTCCTTGCAGCAACAATAGCTAGCAAAATGAGAGGTAGCAGCAAGCACATACAAGCTGAAATGGAGCGGCTGCTGTGCGACCTCATGTGTAAGGCTACCGCTGAAGATTTGTGGCCGGACACATTTATTTCCACAACTAACCATAGACACAAACAAGCATACACATTTCACACAGCACAGTTGCAGCATGGTACCATGAGTGAACAAAGCGTCATTTCTCAACCTTGTATGACATCCACGCCATTACTATCAGTAAGGATGCCACATTACGCAGGGGACACATCTGGTATGGACACAAGCGAAATTTTGCACTACCAACAATTATAAACTATTGCTCTGGTCCAAACAATCTACGAATTGCACATTCCAAGTTAAATGTATTTTTACAATGTTATATATGTTAATATGTAAACCGCTATTTTTACAATAAATACTAGGGATGTGCACCGGCGACTTTTGAGGTCTCGTGTTTTGTGTTTTGGATCCGGATTTTCTCGATGTTTTGGGTTCGGATTTGTTTCGCAAAACACCTGCCGAAAGGTTTTGGTTCGGATTTAAGGTTTTGGATTCGGATTTTTTTTGAAAAAAACATAAAAAGTTCAAAAATCAAGTTTTTGGGCTTATTTTCACTCCTACGCTATTATTGACCTCAATAACATTTAATAACAAGCATTTCCACTAATTTACCGTGTATTCTGAACACCTCACAATATAGTTATTAGTCCAAAACGTTGCAACGAGGTATCTTTCTGGACTGCGTAGTGGAGTGGTCCCCACAATATAATAAGAAAACCATCAACTGGTCTTAATCGCACCAAAACATGTACCTGGACTGCGTAGAGAAGTGGGTCACCACAATATAAATTAAAAACCCTGAACTTGTATGATTCGCAAGAATAATGTACCTGGACTGCGTAGAGGAGTGGGTCACCACAATATATATAATAAGAAAACCATCAACTGGTATGAATCACACCGAATAATGTACCTGGACTGTGTAGTGGAGTGGGTTACCACAATATAAATTAAAAACCCTGAACTTGTATGATTCGCACCAATAATGTACCTGGACTCCGTAGAGGAGTGGGTCACCACAATATTATTAAAAAAACCTACACGGTTCTGAATTCCACCCAAAAAGTTTATGGACTGCGTAGTGTAGTGTTCCCAACAATATTATTTAAAAATTTTGCAGCAACAGTCAACGTTGTTTAATATCTGATACACCTCTATCTGGACTGCATAGTGGAGTGGCCCCGGTACCCAATTTGGTACCGGGGCCACAATACCTCCTCCAACCATGGTACAGACCATTCGTCATTGAGATCCCATCAAGTATGTTAAAGACAGACAGGGTCGAAGTGTTATCGGTTGACTTTGTAAACAAAAAAACTGTCCCTGTTGCACATAGTCGTGCAATGAAGACTGACTTTTTCATTTAAAGGCACCATCTTTCAAGTGTAGTGTTTGTAAGTCATATTATACTTTTGGTAAAATTTGTTTATTTTGTTCCTCTTTATGGTAACTACTAATAGAATTAAAGTATTAAATAGAAGCGGCAGTTCCTCTTTATGGCAATTAGTAATAGAATTAAAGTATTAAATAGAATTAAAGTATTAAATAGAGTGGTATAGAGTGGTAGTGTGGTATAGAGTGGTCCCCACAATATAATAATAAAACCCTCAACTGGTCTGAATTCCACCAAACAAGTATCTGGACTGCGTAGTGGGGTGGCCCCGGTACCCAATTTGATACCGGGGCCACAATAAAATAAATACACCCTTAACTGGTCTGAATTCCACCAAACAAGTATCTGGACTGCGTAGTGGGGTGGCCCCGGTACCCAATTTGATAGCGGGGCCACAATAAAATAAATACACCCTCAACTGGTCTGAATTCCACCAAACAAGTATCTGGACTGCGTAGTGGGGTGGCCCCGGTACCCAATTTGATACCGGGGCCACAATAAAATAAATACACCCTCAACTGGTCTGAATTCCACCAAACAAGTATCTGGACTGCGTAGTGGGGTGGCCCCGGTACCCATTTTGATACCGGGGCCACAATACCTCCTCCAAATTCCAAGTGTAGTGTTTATAACATCTTAACACTACACTAATTCTAGCACGTCAAAACCTCTTGTTTTAAATAATGACAGGGCATTTAATTTTTGATTTAATTTATTGAATTTGTTGGCATTTTCTTTTACTTTTTGAACATGGCAAACGACTGTTGAATGGTCACATAATGCCCAAAAAATAGTTGCAAGATGGAATTGTCCTTGGGCCCTCCCACCCACCCTTATGTTGTTGAAATAGGACATGCACACTTTAACAAACCAATCATTTCAGCGACAGGGCCTACCAAACAACTGTGGCTGAAATGATTGGTTTGTTTGGGCCCCCACACCAATAAAACAATTCATCTCTCCCTATACAAACTAAACAGGCTCTACTGAGGAAAGATGTCGTCCTCATCCTCAACCTCTGATTCCTCTCCCCCTACAGTGTGTACTTCCTCCTCCTCACACATTATCAATTCGTCCCCGCTGGACTCCACAACCACAGGTCCCTCTGTACTGTCTGGAGGGCAGTGCTGTACTTCATTGAGGAATTGATTATTCATTTTTATAAACATCATTTTTTCAACGTTGTGAGGAAGCAACCTCCTTTGCCGCTCACTGACCAGGTTCCCCGCTGCACTGAAAACTCTTTCCGAGTACACACTGGAGGGGGGACAACTCAGTTAAAACATAGAGCCAGTTTGTACAGGGGCTTCCAAACTGCCTTTTGGAGTTCTACCACGTCACTACCTCTAGTTAATTTAGATTGCAAGGCTTGTAAATATAAATACTTTGAAGATAAAAAAAGCAGGCTGCACAGACTGTGGAGCTAGAAAGTGAAATTAAATGGACCACGTTACTTTGGTGGCTATCTATGCCCCCCCCCCCCCCCCCGCCTTACACTTGTAGTTAAATATAAATAAAGCAGCCTGCATAGACTGTAGAACTAGAAATTCAAATATACAAAGAAATGGACAAAGGCAGTTTGGTATCTGTCTGCATCAGATCCCCTCTCCACTAGGAGTAAAACAGAAAACTTTTCAGCCGTTATATAATCTAGAATATAAATAGAAATTGAGAAAGGCAATTTGGTATCTGTCTGCATCATAATCATCAACATCCTCCTCAGCGCCAGCTACATCAATATCCTCCTCCCGGTGTACAATATTCACACCTTCATTAGCCAAATCTGTAACTGGATTGTGGGTGATCCTTCCAGCATATGCAGAGGGCGTGCTGCAAATGCTGGATGGAGTCACCTCTTCCCGTACAGTGATGGGAAGGTCAGGGTTCCCAACCAACAACACCCTTGGACTCGCCTTGGGGATTTGTGATGTCATCTGTTTAGAAGGCAGAGTTCTTTGCTGTTTTGTTGTTGTTGCTGACAGCATAACTCTCTTAAATTTTTTGTAGGGGGGGGAGGAGGAGGGCTTAGATCCTTGGGTGAAGCTGGACCACTAGTCATGAACACGGGCCAGGACCTAAGCCATTCCTTGCCACTACGTGTCGTAAATGGCATGTTGCCAACTTTACGTTTCTCCTCAGATGATTTTTAATTTCTCTTTTTGCTATTTTTGGAGAACTTGGGCTTTTTGGATTTTACATGCCCTGTACTAGGAGATTGGGCATCGGGCTTGCCAGACGGCGTTGATGGCATTTCATCGTCTATGTCATGACTAGTGGCAGCAGCTTCAGCATTAGGAGGAAGTGGGTCTTGATCTTTCCCTACTTTATCCTCCAAATTTTGGTTTTCCATTATATGTAGCACAAGAGAGAGTACCCCTAAGCCACACACACTCGGCAAAGCCTTTAAAAATTATATGCGGCACAGGAGAGTAGCACTGGACTTATACTGTTGAATCAGTGAACTTTGTAATAGCAGTACCACTGGACTTATACACTGCTGAATCAGTGAACTTTGTAATAGCAGTACCACTGGACTTATACACTGCTGAATCAGTGAACTTTGTAATAGCAGTACCACTGGACTTATACACTGCTGAATCAGTGAACTTTGTAATAGCAGTACCACTGGACTTTTACTGCTGAATGTGTGAACTTGGTAATATTGCAGTACCAATGGGCTTATATACTGCTGGATTGGTTTTGCAAATTTGATTATAATTATTTTTTTTTTTAATTTTTAATTTTTATTTTTTATTTTTTTTATAACTTTTTTTTTATTTTTTTAAAAACTTGGGAATAATGGGGAAATAACTATGCCCTTAGAAGCACAGAGCACAGGACACAGCACCACTGGACTGAACAGGACACAGCACAGGACCCAGCAGCACTACTGAACTCAGCAGGACAGAGCACAGGACACAGCACCACTGGACTGATACTGCAGAATGTGTGAACTTTGTAATATTGCAGAACCACTGGACTTTTACTGCTGAATGTGTGAACTTGGTAATATTGCAGTACCAATGGGCTTATACTGCAGGATTGGTTGTGCAAATTTTGTTGTAATTAAAAAAAAATTTAATTAGTTTTTTGTATTTTTTTTAAATAACTTTTTTTTATTTTTTTAAACACTTGGGAATATTGGGGAAATAACTATGCCCTTAGAAGCACAGGGCAGAGGACACAGCACCACTGGACTGAACAGGACACGGCACAGGACCCAGCAGCACCACTGACCTCAGAAGGACAGAGCACAGGACACAGCACCACTGGACTGAACAGGACACAGCACAGGACCCAGCAGCACCACTGACCTCAGAAGGACAGAGCACAGGACACAGCACCACTGGACTGAGCACAGCACAGAACTTAACTGAACAGCACAGAACTTAACTGAACAGCACTAGATATAGCAGGACAGAGGACCACCTAACACACCCTCCCTCTACCCTGATCAATGCCCGAGTGAAGATGGCGGCGACTAGCGGGGAATTTATATATAGGATCCGAGTATCGCGAGATCCGACAACGGGATTATGAGTCAGAGCCTCAGTTTCAGATTTGAATTTGGCGCCAATACCCGGATCTGTCTCGGATCCGACTCGGATCGGCAACGTTCGGGTGGGCTCGGATTTCATAAATCCGAGTGCGCTCATCTCTAATAAATACTATTGTTTTTCACCAACCTTCATATACTGGTCACTGAGAACTTTGATGATAGCATCACAGGTGTCAGTTATTATCATGCCAAGAGCTTGGGGTGAAATAGCTGTACTGTATTTACGATCTGAAAGTGTTCTCTCCCTGTTGCCAAAAATCGTAGTGTTGCCACCAGTCTTTGCTCTGGCGGTATGGGTCTCCTTAAATGAGTGTTCTCCCACTGGATGAGAGGGGTTACTAGTTGGAGCAGTTCCTGAAAAGTTGAATCACTCATACGAAGAAAATTCTTGAAATCATCTGGGTTGTTGTCCCGTATCTCCTGTAGCAGGGGCATATGAGAGAACGTGTCTCTCCTCTTGAACCAATCTTTGCTCCAACAAGATCTATTCTTTCCCCTTCTTTCTCTTTGGTTCCGTACCAGCAGTCTTCTTGCCACAGCAAGCAGGAGAAGTGCAGTTGCTTGTTCTTGTTCTTCTGTAGCCATTGTAGGTTTACAACTAGGAATGAATGAAGGGACAGTGTAGCCTTCTGTTTTTAAGCTGTTTTGGGAGTTAACTATAGTGAAAGCTCTGCCCCTTTATGCGAATGTCTTTGGTATCTCGTACATTTCCCGCAAATGTCGCTGCAGTGTGTACGAAATTTAAATCATTGTTCACGACAACATGGCTGTAAAAAGTCGCTAAAGAGACGTCCGCTCTTCCCTTTATCGTCCTAAACAAGGCAAGTGTGTATGCAGTCCATGGACCGAGCGATCGGACCATCGGTCGCATGTAAAATCGCTCGGCATAAAAAGTTGGTCGAAATTTCTGTAGTGTGTACCCAGCTTAAATCACATTTTAGTAATAGGGACAAACCAATTTTCTTTGGTGTACAATGGCAATCCACTGTACAGCTTAGTAGGAAGACACTTAAATATTTACCTTAGGTGAACATCTATTTGATAATTATGCCTCAGAAAACATTACTCTTATGTGCACTTTTCAGTCTGAACATTTTCCATTATTTACTTTGAACCTAAAGATTGTTAAGTTAATGGTATGTGGAAACCAGCACATGGGTCTATAGTGACACTGATAGAAAAACCACATGTACATCTCAAAGATAATTTAAATGAACAAAAAGTTTAAAAGAGTATCAGTTGATAATAGTTTTTCCTTATGTCGTTTATCAGAGTTGGATTTCACTTTTGAAATTCTTGCTAAATATTTCCCTAGTCATAAACAACTACAGTTTAAGAATATAAAAATGATAATGTCACACCTTTATGGGGAAAAGAGGATGAAATCAGTGTAAGTATATTTATTTTCTGACCATATTTCTATATTTCTCATACTTCTATTATTGTATGTTTTAATTCTGCTCCAGATAGTGAGAAACAAATGACTGCAAAAAATAAATAAAATAAAGGACAATAAAAATAATTATTCCATTTCTTTTAAAGAAGAATTATTCAAATGAAATTATGGGGGCTTATCAAGACCTAATTTTCACACGTGACTCAATAGCCCTCTCCTAATAATTGCCCTCTTTTTATGAAATAAAAAGGCAATGAACTTTTATTTACCTGTACCAAAATATAGGGCGGGCAAGAAGAAAACCTATTCAGTTCATTGCATGCCTCTCGTTTCAGCACAGGGCCGGTAGTCTCTGGTGCGGGGGCACTCTTTTTTGTGCTCCCTGATGTCCATGTGGTGCTGGTTGATACTTTGGGAGAAATAAGTGAAATTTTGAGTGCGCAAGGAAGCACTATTTTCCCAAAAAACCTCACTTATCGTGCCGAATTGAAATAGCCCCTATACCTTATATGAAATTACTTGCAGTAACATTATTAATACTAGCAGGATTGAAACTAAAAACCCATGTATCTTTAGTATGCACCAAATATATCACCATGTCTCAAATATATGAATCAGATTTATTTACTACATTCTACAAAATGATAGCTAGAATCTGATTGGTTGCTATAGGCAACATCTCCCCTTTTCAAACCCAGCCGGAATCTCTTAGCTAGATACATTTGTCCCCTAGATACTATTCAAATGGATATTTTGTTACTGCAAGGCACTTGTATTTTTCCCCATTTCTTTCTTTATTAGGGAATAAGAAACTTAAAGGCATTAATAATTGTGCATTAAAGGATTTTATCACAGGCTGAATTCTCCAACTAAATATAATGCAATCTCCTGTGCAATTCCCATGGTCCTATCTTGTCTGCTCATGTTAGAGGGAGTGTGGAAACTAGGCCTCTTCTTTCTTTAATTTGAATTCTTAGGAGCACCTGCAGTTAATAAGCATCCACACTATAATCCTCAACCACTCGAGATTACGACCTATACTTGTGAAATAGCCCATAGCGAACGGAAACTGATACTTATTAGTACTCTGCAGCTTGGGCGCTGTAACGTTCACAGGTTCGTGAAATAATTGTGAGATGACGCATGCATGTGTTATTCAGCCTGGAAGGATGTCCTTAATGTACACAAGAATAAATTGTATGATACACTGCTCATGGAATTATATTTAAATGTTAATAACTTGAAAGTACTTTGAAACAGTATCTGCCCAATTATTTATTATCTGACATTACACAGTGCACTTCAAAGTTCTGGTTTTCTGTAGGTTAAGCCAAAGCATTGCATTCACAGGTAGCCAGTTGTTTTAACTATGGGAAGAAATGTAGATTACTTTTTGTATTATTACATGTTATATTTCATTTCATTTTTAGCCATGTATCATGACAGTCATTGTTTTAACAATCCTTATATTGTTTGTTACTCACCTATTGATATTTATCCTTTTCGCTGCAAGGCTTTAATTAATGCTACCTAGTATACTAAAAATCCCAGTCACCACACCTAAAAGAGGTACTAGTAACATTGACAGATCAGCTGCAACAAAACTTTGGTTAAGAAATATCTGCAAACAGTTGACATATGCGAATGAATCATAAGACTGCGCATATAGCTCAAGGAGCTGAATTTTGAATGGATAATTGAATGTTGTGCATGGCTATGCAAAATGCTATGCGTAAATCACAACCAGCACTACGGAAGTCATTAGACTGGCTATCGTTCACAGAGTTCTGTGAGTTCTAGTGTAGAATATATGTCTGTTTACTAGCATGATAAGCATGGAGCTCCTTATATGTAGTCATTTGTAATCATAAGTTTTAACCACACCAGTTATTTTTCCATGTATACTCTCCAATGACAGCGGTATGCAGTGCAAACTCTTCATGCTGGTAGTATACAGTGTAGGTCCATTGTGGCAAAAGTATACAATGCACTGACATCATGCTAGTAATATACAACACAACTTATGTTTTGCAATATTATACAGTAGTGATGCCAGTATGCCATCATACCAGTATTATACAGAATAGTCCTCTTATTCCAATAGTATACAGTACTGATGCCAGTAGTATAACCCATCATACCAGTATTATACAGAATAGTCCTCTTATTCCAATAGTATACAGTACTGATGCTAGTATGCCATCATACTGGTATTATACAGAATAGTCCTCTAGTTCCTATAGTATACAGTACTGATGCCAGTAGTATAACCCATCATACTGGTATTATACAGAATAGTCCTCTAGTTCCTATAGTATACAGTACTGATGCTAGTATGCCATCATACTGGTATTATACAGAATAGTCCTCTAGTTCCTATAGTATACAGTACTGATGCCAGTAGTATAACCCATCATACTGGTATTATACAGAATAGTCCTCTAGTTCCTATAGTATACAGTACTGATGCTAGTATGCCATCATACTGGTATTATACAGAATAGTCCTCTAGTTCCTATAGTATACAGTACTGATGCCAGTAGTATAACCCATCATACTGGTATTATACAGAATAGTCCTCTTATTCCAATAGTATACAGTACTGATGCCAGTAGTATAACCCATCATACCAGTATTATACAGAATAGTCCTCTTATTCCAATAGTATACAGTACTGATGCTAGTATGCCATCATACTGGTATTATACAGAATAGTCCTCTAGTTCCTATAGTATACAGTACTGATGCCAGTAGTATAACCCATCATACCAGTATTATACAGAATAGTCCTCTTATTCCAATAGTATACAGTACTGATGCCAGTAGTATAACCCATCATACCAGTATTATACAGAATAGTCCTCTTATTCCAATAGTATACAGTACTGATGCTAGTAGTATAACCCATCATACTGGTATTATACAGCATAGTCCTCTAGTTCCTATAGTATACAGTACTGATGCTAGTATGCCATCATACTGGTATTATACAGAATAGTCCTCTAGTTCCTATAGTATACAGTACTGATGCCAGTAGTATAACCCATCATACCAGTATTATACAGAATAGTCCTCTTATTCCAATAGTATACAGTACTGATGCCAGTAGTATAACCCATCATACTGGTATTATACAGAATAGTCCTCTAGTTCCTATAGTATACAGTACTGATGCCAGTAGTATAACCCATCATACCAGTATTATACAGAATAGTCCTCTTATTCCAATAGTATACAGTACAGCTTTAAGCCAATAAACAGTGAAATGGTTCATGGTAAAAAAACATTAGGACATTCAGCGCATAAAGGCTCCCATAGAAAGCAAACGGTGAAAAACAATCCGTAATCATAATTCCATTCTTATAATAAGGTGATTATTTCTGTGACATAGATGTAGTCTCTTTTAAAGTGATTGAGCCCTTCCCGTCACCTTCCGTGGGAAATATTACAAATGGATTCCTACCAGAGATTCTTCAACAGCTCGTTCAAGGTGCGGAACGAGCTGTTGAAGAAGAAGAGATATCGGCTGCCCTGGCTGTAATCAAGGGTTTCCACAACGGAGCAGTCTATGGAGCTAAAATCCGAGCCCCACATGCACTGGTGATGACATTCCTATTTAAGACTGGAAGTTTAAAAGATAAGCTAAAAGCCATACTCCAAGCAACGTTCACCCATTCACGGAATCTGGCTTATTTCGTCTTCACGTATAAAGGTCTTTTGGCCGCTCAAGAGAAAATACATGGAAGCAAATGGCAGTTTCACTCCTTCCTGGCTGCTTGTGTAGGAGGATGGGTGATATTCGGAGAGAATAATCACATCAATAGCCAGCATCGCTGTTGGCGAGGACTATATAAAGGTGAAAAAGTGGAGATATCTCTAAGAGTTCTTTGACATCGAGAGGATTCCGCTGGATATCCTATATGCTGATATCATCAGGATCTCTGGTAGGAATCCATTTGTAATATTTCCCACGGAAGGTGACGGGAAGGGCTCAATCACTTTGAAAGAGACTACATCTATGTCACAGAAATAATCACCCTATTATAAGAATGGAATTATGATTACGGATTGTTTTTCACCGATTGCTTTCTATGGGAACCTTTATGCGCTGAATGTCCTTATGTTTTTTTACCATTGACCATTTCAGATTGTATAACCTGAGTTTAGGATTTTGGCTGCATTCAGGATCATATAGCGCCTTAGTAGTGGCTGTTTATTACTAGTGAAATGGTTCAGCTAACCTGTGTGAGACTCCAGTGAATGCTGCGCTTTATCACTCTATATATGATCTAGCTGAGACCAAAAAATTTAATTTATCTGGAGATTAAATAATCCTTCATACTGAAAAACTGGAGCTTTAAATATTCCTTAACAACTCAGATGTCTACTTTTTATCCTACCTTTGAATCTGCTGGATATACTTGATTTGATTTTACCTATTTTAAATTAAGTGCCAAATAAGGTTATGTTTTGATTTGTGCTTTCCAGCAGACATTAATGTCAGATAAAACACTGTGGGGTCTATTTATGACACTTCGTATTTTCGATATATTATCATTTCTTTACGCAGTCTTAAGAAATGAATTAAGGTAGCTGTTTATTAAACCTTTTCAGGAGGCTCAGATAAGAGCCTGTCCCGGTGCAGAGTCTATAGTAAAGTGATCGCAATCCGCTCTGACCTGGCCTATAAACTCAGCATGCCCAGCCAACAATTAGTGAAAGGAGGGAGGGGACTGCACAAAGTCTGCCAGGGAGGCATCCAAAGATCCCTCTCTTGCGATGCTGTGCCCATGGGACTGAACGGCTATGCTAAGTTTTTTGGAGCGTGATAAAATGCTCCAGACCACAGTCCTCATTGAGAAAGAATAGCTCTATATTTTAATTTTCCCTAATTGTTGCTGAAATGTCTGTTTTAAGACTTAGATTTAAGGCTACACTAAGGAAAGTGATGGGGTTTTAAGACGGTATACACTAATGACGCATCTGTACGTAACTCTACGTTTAAGAGAGTAAATGGGTTAATAAGGACAGTGTGTCTATGGTGGGGCTAAATGAGTAGTATTCTCTAGGGGGGCTCTATATAATATAGAGAGCATTATAGTGACCTCTATATAATTCAGTACATTCCAGTGAGCTCTATACAGTACAAAGAACATTCTACTGATCTCAATACAAAAAACATTCTAGTGAACAATATACAATACAGGGAAACATATACAAGCTACTTATTTAATTCAGAGTAATTAGCTCTGGTGTTGCTACAGTGCAGACCTCTTAATCTCGGGCTTTACTATACATACACCAGACCTATGGTGACTTTACCATACATACCTCAGACTTATGGGGCTTTTACTATATTGACTCCAGACCTATGGTGGCCTTGCTGTACAGACCCTACATCACTGGTGGCTTTATAATACCTGCTCCCCCCTAATCTTTATTAGTGATATGCAGATCCCAGATCTTTGGTGGGTTTATAATGCAGCATCCTTCCCCCCATCCAACCTCTGATGATAAAATGTAGACCCCAGATCTCTGGTGGCCCCCCAAATGAATTACCAATTCTGCTGTCCCGAGCTGTCACTTGTGTGCTGGAGAAGTAATTTGACAGCTTCCTGCACTCTGATTGATGGATAGTTCCAGCCATTCACCAGTGAGTGTGTGGATCTCCCACCACTCTGATTGGAGCATGGCCAGTGCCATCCACCAATCAGCATGCTAGGAGATGTTTACTGGGTATGACAGAAACCTGTCATACCCAGTAGCTGCTGTGGCTGCACAGCGCATGGCTGTGTCTTAAGGCTGAGAGGCAGGCAGATTATGTTCCCAGGCCATTAGGATTGTCTTAAAAACAGAATAGATGTGACCAAAGAGCATCCTCTGTCTGTCTCTCAACCACTAAGGCTAGCTAGGCACAGTGAGTCTGCAGATTGTACCTGTCCGGGGACCACAGTCCAGCCTGCCTCTAGGCTTGTATATCTTCCTAGGTGCCTTTTAACACATGCATATTTTGTAAATATGAATGTTGTTAAAAGTTTGCAAATGTTATGACATGTAAACGTACCAACATTATGTTTTATGTGCATCTGTTAGGCGGTATGATGTAAAATACATGTTTTCTAAGACATTCCCTTGTCATTCTGGATTGCAAAAATGCACATATAGCTTTAAATAGGTTTGTAAACCCATTCACACGTACTTCATGCATATTCATAACACACGGATTTAGGCTAAATCTGTGTTTTTTTGTGCATGTGTGAATGAGCCTTGGGTGTTCTTTGAAACAGCTTCACAGGCAAATGTGTTATGTCTTACTTGCTTTACAATTTCAATACTATTGTTACAGTTTACTATCTGCCTATATTGCTGAACAGCTACATTTTAATTGGTTATGTGGAACGATAATAGAACACTAATAAAAAGCTGTATAAAAAGAAATAACTATGAGGTAATTAGAATTTTGGGGATCTTTATGCTCATGGGTAGCACTGCAAAATCCCTGATTACAAGCTATAATTCTTGAGAGTGATGTTATATAATATGTCACCCACCCACATAAAGTCATTGCAGACTTCTTTCTTATTTATCAACTGTAACTAAAATTCTCAGTTTAGAAAAATGTCTCCACTAATACCTCCCATCTAGAGTATTGCAGTTACTGAAACACAAGCATAGTGTCCATAAAGTGCAAGATAAACAATCATTTATTTAATTTGTCTGAATTCAAAACGGAAAAAAAAAAACTAATTTTGTTTCTTTCCGTTACAGTGTATTTTCATTAGTTAATCAGTTCCGCAGTAATGCTTTCAATTCAGGAAAAAATAAAATATGCATTAGGCAGAGTCTTTTTTTTCTTATGCCGGGGTAAGCGAGGAATTTGCCATGTGTAACCAATATTGCTTTATCGAATACACAGCCTCATATACTGCACTGAAGATTTCAGTTCTTCTATATAAGGGGGAATCATTTATTATATTTAAAACAGTCATGTGATCATATTCTCACAACTTTGATGCAATACCTACAGTTTGAGACATTCTGCTTCATCCATTGAAAGACAATGATGACATAAACTACGTCATTGTACAGAAGGAAGGGGGGGGGGGATAGTGGGGGGGATAGTGATGAGACAAATCACACTTTGGATCTGAAGTACAAACAGTAGGCATGTATTATCTACAGTGTAAGGGGACATATTTTTTTTTCACCTACAAGATGGGGTTACTGAATCTTTCCTTTGCATATAATAGACTGCCTTCTATCTTATTCGGTACATAGCCCTCATTACTTTACACTCTTACATTGGTTGTCGTCTGTTTCCTGGGATCCGTAGGGTCTTCTACTTATTGTTATATAAGAATTGCTTTGTGAAGGACCCAATGCACAGGTAGAAATTCTTGTTGGCTCCAGTTTTGATGGTTGCGGATCTTTTACATTGTCATTTGGGTCTCTATGTCAGAGCTCTTCTTCCTGTGGTTTACATACATTTTACAGCCGTGGTCCAGAAGAGGTTCCCAGTCACAGTATATATCTGGATATCTTATGCACTGCTTGGAGTGAAACTGTGGGATATGGGGAGAAATGTAATTCACCCCCACCATCCAAAACTGAAAAGTTGTTTAAGGAGTGTCAGCCAGTATATAGATTTGTTTCATCTGACGCAAAGGCTGTTTTGGAGCTGGACACATCTTAACATTCTCCCCACCCTACATACGCATGCTCTTTTTTTCTTTTTCTTTTTATAAGCCTCTTTCCCCAACGGATATGATTTTCCTCATTATGATTCCTTTGACACCAGCCACGGGTCTGATAAAAAAAATTCAACTCAGGTGAATTATACACTGTGCTTTGTTTGAGTTATTCCTTTATACAGGCTATGAGCAAACTAAAGGAGTTGTGTTTGTCACTTCTTTACCTGGTACATGTCATATGTCCCTTCCTTTCTGGAACTGAGCACTGTTGGTAGATACTGCAACAGAATCAGACTCAATGTTGCTTTAGTACACCGGAGGTACTGCAGGTGGCGCTGTTCCTAAATGTTACTGTGTTGTCGCTCTGCAGCGAAAAGTATGTTCTGGTGATTTGTACAAAAGTATGTTCTGGTGGTTTGTTCTCATGTTGGTTTCACATGCATGATGTGTCATGTCTGTATGCTGAGATAACTGCACTGTTTAATACAAAAGTTAATTCACAAAGAACTTCCCAGGATGTTCCTATTGACTGACTGAATGAAGCATAATCTGCAACAGCCACACCCCAGTGATGTCATAACCTAAACCTCCCAACCGTCTCGATTTAGGCAGAAGAGTCCTGATTTGAGGGCTCTGTCACCCCATCCCAATTGGGACATCTTTGTTCTGATTGGTGGGAAATGTGGTAACTATTGTCTATTCATTGCTGCTCTGCAATGAATGTGTGTGGAGGGGAAGAACGAGCGGGACAGTCTAGTGCTTCAAAAGTGCTAGGCACTCCCCTTGTGTAGCCACGCCCACATAATAACATGGCCACACCTACTGTGGCATGACCATGCCCCCATCATGACGTAGCCATGCCCCCTGTCCCAAGCCCGCCTACCCAAATGTTGGCAGGTATGCATAACCCACAATATCAATATCTCTTACAGTAAGGATTATGGGGAAGAGAAATTTAGCTATGGCCAATGTTCTAAATGGTGAACTCTGCAAGCAGACTTGCTAGCATAAAATAGCTAAATATAGGTAAAAATATATCAGTTATATTTTGAAACCATCATCCCTTAATATTTACACTAGACATCTTCAGATGGGAAACAAATCGGGTGAGAATCCCTTTAAAGAGCTAAGGTTGCAAGATAGTGCAGTAGAGAGTAAGTTAATACTCAATAGGGAGCTGATGCTGCATTTCATTTATTGTCTGGCAGCTCTCCATTCATAATATCACTACAAGGCTAATCTCTGCAGAAGGTAACGTGTGAATGGTCCTAAGGAGAGGGGGTCATACGATACCTACACTTTCATGAGGGAAATATAAGTACAGTGCTCCCTTTGGGAAGCCGAGTGTACGCTGAGAGTACGCTATATTCTTGCTCTCTTCTGGGTGAATGGGGGATACAGATGTACAGCGTTTGTGTTTTTTTAATATAAAGTGCAGAAGGCACTATGTAATAAAGCAGTAAGGAGGCTGTGCAGAATCTGGTGACAGGTTCTTTGTTGCACTCTGGATCCGTACAGAACAAAACGTTATCAAAGATATAATTTTGCAACAAATAATGAGACGCAGAGGTTACAGCTGAGCATTGTTTTGCAAATTATTTGGAATATTTTGTTTTGTCCTTGTGTGATGAACTGTGTATGCAATTACTTAAGTATTTATTAACTAGTATATATTTTAATAAAATGTTGTGGCTGCACGGATTCTCAGACGGGTAATTTCCTGACAGACAAATGTAATCAATGCACTGCTGAGCTGATTCCTAGCCAGGCTAATTGCACTAGCATATGCAAGCACATTGCTATGTTTTTCCTTCTCTCTATTTGATTATTCTGTTTATTATTAGAACACATTTGTGTGTGAATGATTACAATCCCCATGTGAGCTGTGTATATGTCTCATCATAGAAAATGTTTTCTTTATATGAAAGGTCATTATAGTTCCTCAGAAACTCCGACATGTCTTGTGCAACGTTTTATTCATCTCTATAAGATCTCTTCTGTTTTCAGTCATCCAGTTTTCCATCGTGATGGCCGTCCTATGCAACTATTTTCCTGACAACTTTAAAATAAATTGCTGACATACATTTTGATTTTTTTAGTAACGCAATATGTAAGTAATGCTGCAATGTACAAAAAATTGAAAGTAGAAGTGTTTAAAACACAAGGCTGCGATGTCGTCTTGTGTTCATTGCCATTAGGATGTCATATTTTCATGGATCTCTATAAAACATTTTTACTGATGGATGTGAAAACTCCCATACTTCTCATAAACCCGATTTTTAAAATTGAAACATGTTTAGTCAGATATTCTAATCACCAGGGGCCTGATTCATTAAGGATCTTAACTTGAGAAACTTCTTATTTCAGTCTCCTGGACAAAACCATGTTACAATGCAAGGGGTGCAAATTAGTATTCTGTTTTGCACATAAGTTAAATACTGCCTGTTTTTTCATGTAGCACACAAATACTTGATAGCTTATTTGTACACTGAAATTTAAAGTTGATATTTGTGTGCTACATGAAAAAACAGGCAGTATTTAACTTATGTGCAAAACAGAACACTAATTTGCACCCCTTGCATTGTAACATGGTTTTGTCCAGGAGACTGAAATAAGAGGTTTCTCAAGTTAAGATCCTTAATGAATCAGGCCCCAGATCCTCTATCTGCCTTGGTTGCGGCTCTAAGCCTATGAATGCACTATTGTATTTTTGCCCCATTATATAATTCTGTTAGCGATAAGAGATTCCTTTTCGGACTTATTTACCACGAAAGCCATGCCAGGACAGTGCATCCAATTAGAGGCTGCCCCAGCCATGACTGTGTGCCACTGAGCTTTCTCTCACCGCTTGCTGATCGCAGTGGATAATGAATAAATTTCCGGGTCCTGACCCGGTAACTTTATTACGCATGCGCGGCCATCGATCAATGCACGTGCACAGACACATTAGTTAGATGAAGGAGGGGAGGAGGGTCCAGTCCGCTGGGGAGGGATCAGAAGATAACTCTCCTGCGGCGCTTTAGCTGTAGGTTAGACCTGCTAACCACTTACTCAGGTGACATTAGCTCTTGGGGACAAGCTCCAAAAAGTTAAGCTTTACAGAGCTTGCTTATTATATCCACTTCGCAGTCCCCAATGATAGTTATGGGGACTGCTGTATTCTGCAGTTGTTTGCATAATCCCCGAGATATCTACTGTGTTAGGCTGTTGTTAAATAGCCCTGTTATTTAGATCCATTTAAACCATGCGGAAAATAGGTAGGCCCTATAATTACAGAGGTCTTTGCAGCCTGAACCCTAGACAAACTGTAATCCTAATCCTAAACCATACTTGCCAACTTTTTCTTGTTGGCTTCAGGGAGATCCCGGGGGATGTGGGCGTGCGGGGGTAATGCTTGACGAACCGCATCATTTTTGCACCGCCCCCTAAACGATTGTCACAATTTTGGCCAATTACAGCAGGGGACAGGACTAAGATGACACAATATTTGCGTAATTAAGCACCACCCCCACCACTTATATATTGCAGGGGCGAGAACCAGAAGGTTCCCCTGGTCTCCCAGAAATGTGGGAGTCTCCTGGACATTCTGGAAGAGTAGGCAACTATGCGTTAAAGAAAAGCAGCTAATTAATCTCTAGAGACTGAAGTGTCTTTTACATTTCTGTCTCCGTTACTGTGGACATGTTGTCTTACCTGTCAGTCTTTGATTAAATCTTGGTCTCCATGAAAATGGCCACCTCCATAGGCATCAATACATGGACATAGGACACAATTTCTGAACTGTGTCATCATGCCACAGATGGCGAAGCCAACCACGTCTTGTACTGGCTCAGCATCAGGGAGAATGCCAGACTCTTCAGGGAGTGAGGGAGATCACCCCTATTTCAGAGAGACTACCTGACATTCAGGGAGAGTTGTCAAGTATGTCCTAAACTTGCCCCAAACCTTACCTGTAGCCACACATCTCTTTCATGATAACAGTACAATTCCTAACACAGCATTTGTTCTACTAGAAATGTTAAATAAAAGTTCTTGGCATACAGTTACTCTTAGTGTTACAAAGGGGGGTATATCGCCCCATACTGCAATCTCAGCTTAGGGGACCACTGATGTGTATAAACAGCCCTGGCACTTTTTTTTGTGAACTTTTGCCTTAAACTGCGAACCATGGACACCGTATTTGTTACGTTTATTCACATTTCCCTTCTCTTGCTTTTTCTACAAATGAGCCAATATATTTTTACATCTTCTGGAAAGCCAATATGTCTGAGGGTTATTCTTCACGAAGTCACAGACGTGTTATTTCTTTATAAGCACAGCCCGAGCTGCTGTGATCTGACTCTTGGCGCTCCTGAACGCATTCCATCCGTGTACCGTCACTGCTTGATGTAGGTCCTTTATAATTCTGCAGCATATTCTTGATTAAAAAGAAATACAGCTAGGACTTCTTAATGCAACATATGATCTAGCACCTTAAAATTCATGTACCACATGAACAGTAAGCACAGTGGAAATCAGTGTAATGAATGTTTCAAACTAGCCATAATGATATTTTTGCAGCACTTAAAGAACTTAGTGATGTCATGATATTGTGAAACCTATATTTTTGTGGTCTTCTTTTCAGCAGTATTTAACAGTTCTGCGCAGTAAAAAAAATAATAATAATAATTTTCCTTGTTCTTCTGGCACGGAAATCGTTTATGGAATAATCAGGCAGTGATCTAGTGTGTTCATGGATGAAATGTGGTTAAATGTGTTATTCCAGACGTTTTCTCTTATTATGACGTTATTGCATGGATGAAAAACACTGGAAATTTCACACACTAAACTATTATTGAGAAAAGTGAGATAAACCATGTCCCACCCCTTTCTATCCATTCATTTATACAGAATACAATTCAGTTCTATAGCGTAAACTATTTCTATACATAAAGCACTTATTTAATTATTTCTACATATGTGCTTAAATCTTTTCATCTATAATTATTTTAATTGTATTGGTGTCCGTGAAAATGGTTGTATAAACTCAGAAATTTAGAGGAAGTAGTATATTATATATATTGTGCAAACTTTAATGGGGAATTTATGTATTTTTTTAAATACAAATCATACCCCCCAGCTGATGCTTTGTATGTTATGGTTTTTAACCTTTCTACTTCAATCTGGTGGGAAAATAATGATATATTAAACATGTTTCTAACCTATCTACTGGTGAAGTGGAGATTTCATTTGACATTTATCAGTTTAGTTTGAAGCTGTAGTATTCAGAGATATCACCTGCCCTTCCCATCCACATTCCTTATTATGGATCCTGGCAAAGAATTTGGGATACTATTAGTTTGTTACAGGGTTTCAGCATTCTGCAAAACAAATAACTGTAGGTGGTGCAGTGAAACTAATAAATGTAAATCTCACTTTCAACCTGTGGAGAACTACAGTAGGTACAGGCGGTGCGGCCGCTATGGTGCCCAGGGGTGAGGGGCAATGCTGGAGACCCCCATCGGAGGCCCCCACATCACCCCCACTGAGGTTACTGCTCTGCTTTGATAAATGATTGATGAAATAGCAATTAAGAGTCCTCTTCTGGGATGCGCATGCACAATGGGCGTGTGCACCAGGCGCTGGAGGTTACAGCAGCATCCCTAGACCCCTATCCGAACTTTGCTAAGAGCCCCAGCAATACTGAGTTCTGCCCCTGTGTTCAACATTAAGGCCCTCGTACACATGAGTGTATGCATCTTTATGGTGCATAATAATTATAACTATCTTTATAAACCATCTTATCTTTTTTTTAGCCAATATATAATTACATAAAAATATTTTTTTAGGTGTCATTTCTGAGGTTTTGATTTGACAAACACTTGCCAATTGACAGCAAACACATGCCACCATCTACAGACAGGTTTAGGTTACTGTACCCTGCTTACAAAGTATTACAATATGATTTGAACGCTGCCCCTTCTAAAACAAAGGTACACGTATGTCTATTTTAATCGATTCCATCAATTTTGAAGTGTGCACTCATACATACTTTCTTATAAGCAGGGTTTATTTTACATTGACTTAATTATTGGCAATGGGACTTGAGTTGGGAGTTTTGATGGAACAATAGACAAGAAGTAACACTTTCATACCTGTATTGAACACATTGGGAAATAAATGTGACACTGTAAGAATGTATTCCCTTCAATGAGATGATAATCAGGTGTGAGTTTGAGGGAGCCCTCAAGAATCTGCTCGTTATGCCACAGAGTTATGGAAGTAGGTCATGTCTCAATGAACATAGACTTCCGAAGACCTTGGGTAGAACATTGCCAATGCACATGTTGGATATGTGTGGGATGGATCTCTAGGTATAGGAAATGTTTAGCTGAAGTCATTGCTGTTAACAAGGTTTCCATCAGCTACACTTCACATATTAAAAAAAAAGAAGACAGGGAATATTAGATCAATGTATTCAATAGATGCACGCAACATCATTTTTTTTGCATGTATATGTTATTTGTGTACTGTGGTCAAAGAGGGCGTTTGTACTCTGAGCCAAGAGAAGACGGTTAGCATTAAAAGGTTGTCAGGTTTCCTTCAGTGCTCCACCTAGTCATCGTGAAGGCAGTGCCTGGTCGCTGTACAGAGCACCTATGCGGTTATTTAATGGTCCTTATGAACCACCATTAGCAGATTTAACTACAAAGTTTCAACCCAAGTACTAAATAACTATCCTAACACAGTAGCCAAAATATTATGACTGACTTTATCCATCAAGTGATGCTACCATTCTACCATTGGCCCCTTACTTATACACGCACCTGGGCCAGGATTTGGCAGTCCTCCCGCATCAATGTTTCCCAAACTTTCTCTCCGAGCCAAACTGATACACTCTTAAATACTTAATACATCTGTTGGTCTACCTGTATAATTGTTGCACCTTGTTTATATTATATTAACTGAACACATTATTAAATATAATGACTTGCCCCTAGCTGAAACTGATCTCTGAACTCTGATAAAGAAACCCCATGTGAATGTGAATCATTTGTTTTGGCCTGCTTGTAATACCTTTCTTTTTATTGCTGAATTCTACTGAGCGATAGGACATTTTGGAGTTTACAAACATTAAAAAGGATTTATAAACTCTGCATACAATTTAATTCAGCATATGGCAGTAGGTGATATGCATACCCGCTTTATTTAATTTAATCAAAGCCAAATTTCCTTGCATCGGATTTTATTGTGTAGCTCTGATATATACATTAATAATGTAATATATGTAACGCAGTCACAATCTGAAAAATAGTATAAGACTTTGCATGAAACATTTTATTTTTTGTACTGCAAAACGTTTTTCAGTAATACCAATAAGTAACACTTCTTTCTCTGCCAAGCCATATGCCTGCACAAAGTTGCCAAGCGATTTTAATTGGTTGTTCTTTAATCAAATTCACTTATGCATATGTAGCAGTTTGCCATACAATATAAACTCATGCATATTAAGTGAACTTATAGTGGCTGTCTCGAAACCATCCCCATTTGATTAAACCTGCATAGTTGCACATTGTCATTGGATTGGCAGCTTGTATAATTTTGTCAGCGAGTGCTTGATCTTGGTAATAGGTTAAACGGTACTCAGAAATGTAGACTCTATAAGCCCAATTTACCTAGGAACATGTTAATTGAGGTCATGTTAATGAGTGTCGTCGGCATTCTGGAATATGCTCAGCATGTTGCTGTCCTAACATTACCTGGGAATCACCCACCAAGTGCGGTCAGTCATCTATATGAGTTCGGTGAAAGGATAACTCAAAATAAAAATGAGACAATAGAAAGGACAAGGTTTTAAATACCTTATGCCTGGTGTTACTCCAAATCAACAGGTCCCCCTGAAGGCTCCAGCAGTCCAGAGCTGCAACCCTCTCTCTTATACCACTTTCACTTTGCAGCCCTGGCAATATCTGGGTGACAGAGCCTCCCACTTTGACAAAATCCCGGGCCGACCGGGTTCACACTAATCCTGGGTCTGCCCGGGTCTCCCAGGCAGTATCACAAGAGGAGCTTTGATTGGCTTCTGACATCTACCCTGGTTGGACACATGAATAACCCTGCAAAAGTCCCGGGTTCAATTCCTGGGTCATCTGACCCGAGTAGATACAGGGGACCTGTTCACACTCAGCCTCGACCCGGGTCATCGTGGCTCCCTCCTGACAATAATCTGTGTTTTTGAGGCAGTATGAGCAGGGTATTAATAAAATGGTCCATTTTCAAACTAAGAGCAATGATGTCGATATCCCTACTGCAAACTTTTAATTTGCATGAAGCTTTGTGGTAAAACAATGAGTGTGAGAAACAGAGAGAGGTGGTCCTGGTAAGTCTATATGGAAAATAATGGTGTAAATGGTAGATAGTGTTGCTTAGTCTGCCCTTATCGCAATATTGATGTTCAAACAGGGTAAGCTGATTAAAAATGTTGGCTCCTCCAATGACTCCAGTGGATTATTTTTCACCTTAGACAAGTAGACAGCTGCACTTGTAAACAGTGAGATTTACTAAAGGAAAAACCACACATCAAACCGCATGATTTCAAAGCACCAGTTCTGAAACCGCTATCCTGATTTTTGTAAAGAACAGCAGTCATGCAATGTATCACGATGTGGTTTTCAAAACAGCACATTAAAATGCCAAGAAAAAGTGACATCATATTATAAATCAAGTAGTATTGGTCCCGTAATCAAATAATACATTTATATTGCTCCCATAATCAAATAATACATTTATATTACCCCCATAATAAAATAATACATTTATATTGCTCCCATAATCAAATAATACATTTATATTGCCCCATAATCAAATAATACATTTATATCGCCCCTGTAATTGAATAATACATTTATATTGCCCCAGTAATCAAATAATACATTTTTATTACCCTGATATAAAATAATAAAGTAATATTGCCTCTGTTATAAAATAATACGTTAATATTGGCTGATCAATAAATACATTATTATTGTCCCCATAATTAATAAGTTAATGTTGATTCCCTAATAAATAATTAACTTATACTTTTGCTGCCTTGCCTGTCAGAGCCATGTTTAAAAAAATCAGCTTTTTTTTCTGTGAGTTTGTTTTAAATCTCATGCATATGTCATCATACTAGATTAATGTCGCCTCCTGGAATATTAGAAACAAAAACCTCTGTAATAACATACTTAGTATGTTTAGGAGCAGAAAGTCCCTTCTGAGCTGTATCTAGACATGTTAGTGCCCTGGACAAAAGATAACACTGATGAACCTTAGGGGGAGTAGATGCTGCCTCTCAGTGGTTAGATGGGGATGTACCTAGGTCTTCACAAGAACAATGCCTTTCTCCAACACGGTGCGGCTCTCTCCTACATGTTGACTTTCTCCTACCTGGTGCTGCTGCTGGTGTCTTATGCTCCGTTTCTGCTTGGCTAGTTCCTGGAATGTTGGGTCCCTGTTTTAAAAGAGATTGTTACAATTCACCCGCTGGAACGTTGAGCAGTGATTGAACAATCTATCCTCCCTCCCCACAACCAGACATTAAATCAGTAGAATTTTTTGTTTAATAAATAGGCCTCCTTTCCACCCAGTCAGTTCCAGAATTTAACTAATAGCATTAATATGCCTATTTCCCGCCATATAGCCCTGACATTAAATTAAATTAATAGCACCCACATTTAATAATTAAGCCTCCTTCCGCCAACCACCCCCGACATTAAGTTAATACCATTCCCATTTAATGAACAGACATATCTCCCCATCAGCCCAGACATTAAATTAGTAGCATTCCTATCTAATAAGCAGATATATTCCACACCCACTTGCCCCAACATTAAATTAATAACATTCCCTCTTTCTTGTATCTTCTGTGCCAGCTCCTCTTGTCTCCTCTATTCTGACAGCGCTGTGACAAAATTTTTACTCTGTCAAACAGTGATGCAGTGCAGGCCACTGAGCAGCACTGCAGGGTTGTATTTGCCATACAACGCTGCAATGCTGCCCAGTGGCATGCACTACATCATTGTTTGGTGGTAATTTGACATATAACGGGTGGGCATTGTGCCCTGGGCGGCCACTCCACCCTCACCGTCTTCTTTAAGACCCTGGGTCCCTTAAAATATGTTTAATGTAAGAATATTACGGAGCTATGTTAATACTCAAGCATATTTATACTTAAATATTTAGCAGTAAGAAAGTTAAGGCTCACTTATTAATTTATTAAGACGAGCAGTATCTTATAACGCCATGCCTAGTAGTTGGCTGAGGATCCATGGGGAGGTTTGAAGAGGGAAGATTAGAAATAGGACAAGGAGAGAGAAAATGTGATAGAATAGACAGGAAAAGGCTGATTCAGCTTTGGGGTTTAGTTCTGGTAAGGAACACCACGAACATTTAGATTTCACTCAAGGTGAGTGATGAGCTTAATGACTTGTCAATAGTGGGAGCTACGGGCTACTCCTGCAATTATGCCACCATTTACTATGTAGGGGCCATTAGCAGGAGAGTGAGTGGTGTGTGTCGCACTAGCAATAGTTAAGCTTCCTGAATCCAGAGAAAACATAGGAATATCTGCCATTAAAATAACATTTAATAGATAAGTGTGAGGATCCACTGCAATACCAGGTGGCGGAGTATCGTCATCATTCTTTCTCACTTACTGCAATAAGCACTTTGATAAAGACCAAGTTCATTACGAGACTACGAGACCACACATGTATGCAGCCTTTAAAAACCCTCCTACCAATCTTTACAAGAGTAAAGTTGGAATTTGTCTCTCTGTTGCTTCAGGAGTCTTGTGTTGTTTGCCTGTTTATCAACTTTGTACCTCACGATTCTACCTTCTACCACCCATCCTCTCCAACTTTGTTCCTCACAACCCATCCTCTCAGGAATAAGTGGATTCTGTCTCTAAGTGGTGTGTCCCTGATAGCTATCTCGGCCAAGTGGTCCTCTCCTGAGATTAACTAGCACCATTACATGAAGCTCAGAACATTATGTAGATACAACTAGAAAAAATGCTGTGTCCTCATCCTTTCATCTTGCTGGTACTGGTGAACCAAGGCATAAACAAACGTTTCCCTCAATTTGATCCCACAGCAGTCCTATATGTAACAGTTAATTTTATGAGGGTATGAATGCCATTTGATATAAGGTAGGTCCTTATAAGAGGTTACCACGTTTGCGGCCTAATGTTACTTTAAAGACTGAGTCCATGAGATCCTGGAATTCAGCAGCCAGAACATGTTTGTATTATATTGTACAGTAGGCTGGGTGCCCTCAAGGTTGTGTATTGACAGTGTATATATAACTGAGAGCAGAGCCATGTGCTACATCTTGAAATTTTTTCTTAACAGCAATATTGGAGTAAAGTCTCAGGTGGCATCTAGGGTCAAACTCAGTCAGCTTATAAAGACCATGTGGGGCTTCTATGGCCTAACCTAAAATGCCCTGGTAACAGTGTCAGACTTATGAAGAAGTAGGCTAGTATGTTTCAATATGAGAGGACAGAGAGAAGATGTTGTCAGATTCCACTTGAATGACCCAGTAATATGTCATGGATTTTTTTAAATCTATAACTGAACAAATCCACACCATAAATAAAAGGATTCATGGATTCATGGATCTATTGCTTCCAGTTCATTTACTGCAGTCTGGGGTACAGTAGCCACTCATCACATTTTCTGCTTGTAATATGAGGTTGTCTGAGAGATCATAGATTCATGGATATCTAAGATGTGGTGGCATGAAACACTTGCTTAACGAAGTAAAGCAGACTTCCACAATTTACAAGTGGTGTTAATGAGTGCTGCTCTTGGGCTAAACACGTCAGTGGCTAGAACTCTTACTCATTGTCTATCCAGATAGTGGGAAATTGTGTTCAGATCTCAGGACGAAACAACAGGCTGTGCTGCTGGCCTATATTAAATAAGCCATTGTCAGAGAACAATACGTCCAGTTATAAATATTTATAAGCTGTATAAACAGTTATCATTGATGTAAAGAAAACGCTGCCATGTATCCAAAAATGTAATTCTAATACCAAACACCTTAGAATACGAACTCTTATTTTGGGCCCAAATCTATTCAATTGTTGGCTCTTTGTGGCTTCTCTTACCTAATCTCTCTGTCCCCCAAATTCCTAAAAAAGTACGAAGCATTTGTTAATGCGGTATTTTAGACCTATACAAACACACTGAATATCTATTCTGCTCAAATCTGGCATTAAATCTGGGAGTCGGCTCATGCCAGAGTACAGGTCATTACCCAACATAACCAACCACGTCAGGTCTTATATTGCCATTTGGCTGGAATACACAATCATTATCGGCGTAAGAGGTTTACCATGATCACACTATGTTCTCTGTGGTTTGCAGTGCATATTTATGTTGTGCATGTCAAAATAAACTGTTTAATGGTGCAAATTGATATAGTTCTAAATATTTCGCTGATAAACGCAAAAGGGCTGGTTCAAAGACAACATTCATCATGAATAATGTTTTCTGTGTTATTAGGAATTAATTTGAAAGCTGCATTTAAAGAAGTACTATAGTTCAGAAAAGTAAGATTTAAAAGCCCCAGAAAAAAAAAAGCAGACACTGGTGGATGTACAACAAATACATTTGTATTGCAGATATATAGAGATTGTTGCATGATGTATGAATTTCAAATTATGTAATTTTTGTTTCTTCTGGAGCAAGACAGGAAGCTGGATAATGTGACTCATTAATTTAATGCATGTCTTTAGGACAGTGATCACAGCTCTAAAGCTCTAAAGAACTGTCCTCATCTCTCTGTGATAACCCAACTTTGGACAGCAGAATGGGGTGCTCCTTGCCAGAAAATTAGATGTGGTTTACATGGATCAGGGGTACAGCTTAAATTGTCCAATGTTGGCAGGTAGAAGTTGTGAACATGTACCCCATAAGGAACACCCACTATGAACAGACAGCATCTTCTACCAGATCAAAGAGAGGCAATGCAGTCAACTGCGGACTTGGGGAAAGGCCATCCAAGCCGGAGTGAGTCTAAAGTGACGGTGCTTGGGCATGGCTGGATTTGACTTGATTCTGAAGTCCCTGAATAAGGTGTGGAGTAATAACAGATACTTGGAATGACTTCACACTTTCCTACATCACACTGAGAGATCTAGATTAGTAATTGTGCACTGGGTAGACAGGCTTCTTAATACTTTCATTGCATTATTGTAGGATTCATGGAAGGGCCACACCCACATCCTTCAAGTATAGTAGAGAATAGATTTACATTCTTAATTGAGGACAATGTTCGTGACTTGGATAATGGAACACTAAATTGGTATCATGCACCCTTGCTTCTAAGATGGAGGCATCATTTTGATCTAGCCATATTTTGTAATATATCATATGTCACTAATTCAATAATCTGATATTGTCTAATACCTTTTTATTAATTGTCAATCAGGCATTGTATAAAATCCCCATTGGTGGCATGTGATAAGTTAAGATTGTTAAATTAACAAAGCATACATAACTGTGTTTGAATCCACCAATCATTACAGAGCACTTCCATTATTTAGGAGTCTACAAGCCAATCACACAATAGGTAGTCTCCTCCTTTCCCCCATTCCAGGAAAAATTTAAATCATTCATTAACTCTTACAGCCCTTAACAATAAACTAATGAACTCTTCACCGATACATACAGCATAAGAGTACAGTGCTTCCAGCCATTTGGCTTCACATAGCAGCCTCACAGGAAGGTGGTCAGTCTATTCTTTCTAATTTTAGTGTTGTTGTAACAGAACACATTAGCAGAGACAGCAGCACATAAATTTCAGTATGTGGCAAAACCAGAAGTGATGAACTGTTCAAATTCTATGGAAACAAAGAAATGACCGCGGTGGTTTGGCACAGCTTACTCTGAGGTCATGAATCCAGCACCTCTGGTGCTACATTTCTTGTAAAAGATGGAGAAGTTTCATTACTAGAGAAAACCCCTAAACAATTGTTACTAAATTAGTTGATAACATTTTTTATTAAATCTCATATAGAAGAGGAAGTCTCATTCCTTTCCTTGCCAAGTACCCCTTTCTTCCGTAAACCCCTTCTGTCTGTATGTCTGTAAATGTTTAATAAATCACCCATTTGACATTTTTGCATATATTTTATGTACTTATGTAAGAAGCAATTATTCTGAGCTAATTTTAACAGGGTGAGATAGCTCTATAACATGTACGAGGTTGCCCACCTATGTTTTGGGTCCTGCCCCACAGGTTGATAAATTGATGTATAGTATGATGTTGTCACAGGGGTTGACAAAGACATCAGTAGCAACTATTTTTATCTTTGTTTTCGTGAATGTGGTTAGCATGTAGTGTTGGCTGATTGAGTACCTAGAGCACAATGTTCTAGGTAGATCTAGAGAGCACAAATTGTACACTTCTTTATTATTATTATTATTATTATTATTATTATTATTATTACTATTATACATGTTTATGGTTATTTTGATGTTCTTTATTCCTCCTTGGTCTATATGTCTATTTTGCTTTTTTTGTCTCCTTTTGAAAATATTGTCTTTGAGATTCACACTGCATGCAAATACTATACCTTCCTTTTTTCCTCAGGAATGTTCCCAGAATGAGTGCTGTGAGCCTTCGTTAACCATTTGGCTGCCACTGCGGCAGGATTTACAGTAATGGCTATCCCTCATTCAGTCAACCCTCGCTATAATCCTATGCTGAGTGACAGCTCTTTGGGACAAGTCTATGCCTAGGAAAGGCATTGTATCAGATGCGTAGGGTTATATCTGAATTGCACAGCTGCTGGTACTAACAATGATTGGCAGGGAATGTCTAGATTTGAAATACCTCTTACAGTGTTCGTGTTAAAAAGAGCATTATAATTGGGGATGTAATTTTCTTATTACCGCATGTCTGTGGATATAATTTACTTTAGAGAGCCATATTAATTCATTTGCTCATGCATACATTTTACAAACACAAAAAATAGTCAATCATAATTATTGTAAATTAAGAATAAAATTACCTTACAAGTATGTTTAAGTGTTTCCTGGTCTCAGCTTCACATGTGCTAAAATTAAATGTCACAGAGGTAATTGGTAATTTTCTCATACAACCTAATATAAGTGGATTAGCAACTTTAAAAGCTTTAATGGGTCAGTACCTCTCACAAATAAAAGCTCTTAATATGGAAAGGTTTTGTTTGTATGTACAACTCTCACAGTTCTCTGGTATGATAAGGTTCTAACATATAAAACAACAGGACTCCTACTCAGAGATCATTTATCCCATCTAGGGGTAAATGTATCAAGCTGAGAGTTTTCCCGGCGGGTTTGAAAAGTGGAGATGTTGCCTATAGCAACCAATCAGATTGTAGCTGTCATTTTGTAGAATGTAATAAATAAATATTAGATATAATCTGATTGGTTTTTCAAACCCACCGGAAAACTCTCAGCTTGATACATTTACCCCCTAGTGTGTAAATTGCCATTCCACATGTGGGGCATGGCATGCCTAGTGCCTCTGAAGGGCTATGTTGCCCCTAACCCCTTTAAACAACCAAGCACACCCTTGTACTGTTGCATATGCCAATGGCAGGTCAGCGGGGCATACTTCTATGCATTCCCATCAGTCGGGATAAATGTCCTGGATGTTGGGACTGCAGGAAAGTCCCCTGGAATTGGGACTATCCTGTCTAAATCAGGACAGTTGAGATTTCTGCACATCCATCATCATCATCAATGGTACAGAATATTGACTGTTTATAGAGTCCAGCAGTCCATCAGTCCTGTAAATCTCAATGTCACATGTTGAATCAGCATTTAAGAACTGTGCTCATAGTATGGAAGATTTTAGTTTGTGGGACAAGTTATGTAAATAAGATAGTCGGAATGGAGATTCCATATGTTATAAATCATGTTTGCTGCAGAGGGTTTTATACCTGTAAATAGGTCTAAGAAATCCACCCAAAAAGTTGCAAAAGAACTAAATTTTAACTATAAAAAAACAGCAATCCTGATTTTCACTTCACTTTCATATGAAACCAAAAAGGCATACAATCAAGTAGTATTTTATATGAAAATCATAAAAGTAAATGAGGAGGCATGGCTTATTGTCACTGTAAGTAGTATTGTGTGGTGTTTTCACTTCTCAGAGCTATATATGTAGTGCACATCCTATTTCCTATGTTACTGTTTAGTTCTGCAAAATGCCTGAGACAAATTGTGTCCATAAAGAAAGACTGCATAACCGATACAGGTAGTAAATGACCACCAGTGAGTAAATGTCTGATTGCAGTGTACAGTTATTAACACAACTTCCATTTTTGGGAAAATGAACTATAAGTCTGTACCCCTCTTCTGTCTCTCTAATATAATGTCTTCTGCATTACTTAAAGTACAGTCAGGGCTGATGTTAGGGAAGTCAAACAAAGCAATTGCCTGGGGCTCTGGAGCTCTGCAGGTTCCCATACAACACACATATATGAGTGTTGACAGGAGCTTCCTTAGTTGAACTGAGTTGTACGTATGGGCAGTGCCCTGGTACATCTACGTCTTTGGGCCCATTTCATAGCTTCAGAAGGGGGCGGGGGCCACACCAGGTTGGTGACTTCTCCCACTTCATGCCAGGCCAAGACCCCCAATTAGGCCCAGCCCCGGTACTTTGTACATGCCCTACCCCCTCTCTGCGGCTCTGCGTATGGGGTAAGGAAGGGTGTAGACATAAAGGTCACAGAAGAGCAGAGTGGTGCCTGTTATTAGTGTTACCTCTGTCAAGAGGTGGCCAGCACATTGGTAATCAAGAATTAGATGTCACTGTCTGTTTACTGCAGTAGAAAGTTGTTGAGTAGTGTCACTGTCTGTCATGTCATTGAGTCCCCAGTCCTGTCAGTGAGAATGTCTGTCTTGGCAAAGTTTTTCCTTAGTCCAGTCAGTGAGAATGTCTGTCATGGGCATGGAGATGTCTGTATATTGAACTGTATATGGTGGGTTTTTACATTATATTTATAGTATTTACTTCTTGTGCCATAGGGTGCATGCTAAGCATTTACTACACCAAACTAATTTCCCCTTTAAAAAACAAATTGAACTCTTCTTCCCTGCCGCAGTCCAAATGAAAATATTAATCCAAGTATTACAAATAGATGGGCACACTAATGAATTAAGTACGATTAGCTGAAGGGGTCAATACGTAATCAGCATTCAGAAGTGACTAGTGTTGCTGATCGTCATTATCATCATTGTATCTTGTTTCACCAGCCCTTTAGCACCAGCAAGAAATAAGGCTACTGACTTGTGTGTATATGTGTCTGCATCTGGGTCATTTAGTGTTAGGTGCAAATCCAGCTAAAGGGTACAATTTCGCACCCGGACAAACCATGTTATGATGCAAGGGCTGCAAATACAATTTTGAACTAGAATGTGCCTCTTCCCAGGTCTAAATTTGTTCGCCCAGGTAGCACAACATGGTTTCCCTGTGGTGCAAAATTGCACCTTCTAGCTTTCCTATTGTCTTGATGAGGCCCTCTATGCATTCAGTGGGAATTTATTAAATTCAATGGATTCCTGCTTAATGCATACATATGTGCTTTTCATGTGTTTGATATGCAGAGCATTCAATGCATTTAATGGAGTTCTGGAAGTGCTGGTCTTTACTTCTCTTTCTTCCTTCGCTGCATTTAGAAGCGCGTGTTAACCTGCTGTAATATTCCGTGCTCAGCAGCATTACATACGGGGCCATCCTGCATAGACTCACACCCACAACTCTCCTAACCTTAACAGGCATGTCGGTGTCACTGAGTAGCTGCCAAATTTAAAAGGATGTCTCAGTTCATGCTGAGCAACAGGCATTTTTTGCTAATCTGGTACTGACTTTGCTAATCAGACCTGGCTTGTTCCTGATCATCCTTGTGCATGTTGAGTGATCGCTGTTCTGAAAACTAATTGCCCACTCCTTGCCTATGTCTGACCATCACTGTCTACTTATGATCCTGACCTTTGCTTTGTAATGTGACCTGGAACCCGCTCATCCCGACTGCTGTCTGTGTCTCCGCTCATTGTGATCCGGTCTTGTAATGAAGCTCATTGTCTACACACGGCGTGGGCCCTAGGGAAGACCAGTCACTCACTAGATTCCGCACTCCAGAGGTGATATACTTTAGAATACCAGAAATGTCATGAAAACAACAGTATTGGGGTTGTTGGTTCAATAACTGGACTAATGGAATATATTTTTCAACTACCCTGGGGTAACTCTGTATTTGTTTATACAACTCCAATCTATCTACAATTCCAAAAGGAATACAAACTAGGATAGCCATGGAATCGTAGATACAGGGATGTCTTGAAGTATTTATACATTGTTTTCAAACAACGAGTAGTGAAATCATTTTTCATTTAATTTTCCCTTTTGTACTGAAATTGACAAGGTATCTCTTAAATTATGTGGGAACATCTGTCTGAGACATTAAGATGAAATTCCAAAGCTGTCTTGTAGTGGTTGCTGGTCATACACTAGGAATGTTAGTTATCTAAATTCTGTGTTTTGTAATTGGATACATACTTTTACAACGTTAGCATTTGAAAGCTAGGAAAATCTCCGACCAAAAAAACAGTGCCGGATCCTGACAAAAGACATTAAATTCAGAATGCATCACATCTGGAAATATCGGCAAATGTCCAAGCTGTAATACAAGGCATGGAGTTCAAGGCTCTTGCTTTGAGCCAAGACCGTTTCATCTGTACTCACCCATTAGATATTGTTAGTGGAACTGTGTCAGGTTGATGGTGTTGTATTAACATTTACAGAACAAGATGAGTGAATTGGATTAGTCATGTAATCCCGGCTTTCTTGCACTGCTTATGAGGCTACTTCAGTGTTGTTAGTAGATGTAATAGAACAGTGCATTTGGATTCATTGTTTATGACCATCTAATCAGAATGACTGTTGGTAACTGTGGTGATGGCTGGATTGATTCCAGGATCCCAGAGTTATGAAAAACAGTATCTAAGATACATTCCTTTTCAGCATATTGTCAGACATGACTACCAGTCACAGACTCACAAATACCTTGAATAACGTATATATATTGTTTTTGTGCATGCACGAGTGCTTGTTCATTAGCACAGTTCATTAGGCTTAATGCAAAGGAATATATGTAGAAATATAAGAAGAAAAATACATGTTATAATATTAAGGGAGGAAAATATTTGCTTGTGCCTTTGAGTGATAAATAATGCTATTGTAATGTAATAGAACAAAATGACACATTAAGCACTTATGTGTACCATCAGTTATACGGAAGCAGAGACCAGCCTAGTCCATCTAAAACTTTGGTTTAGAGTTAAGAAGGGAACATGGGGTAGGAATGTGAAATGGTTTGATATGTAAATGATCCATGTCCTTCATCTCTCTCAATATCGTATTGGAAGCCAATAGGCAGCATCTTCTTCTTCCATTTTGCTTTGTATTTGTTAATCTTCAAATGGATTAAACTGATTTTTAAAAGCAATAAAATATATATTTAGGGCATATTTATTAATTATCAGATTTTCCCAATAAATAACTTATCTCCTAATTATTGGAGCTATTTATTTATTTTGGTAGAAAGGGCAGTGCTTAAGGCAGCAGTAGACCTACTAAAATTCATACTGCACATGCGCAGTGATGTAACGGTATTCTCTGGCGGGGCTGCAAGTCAGTCTAACGCCATCCTGAGGAGGCGTTAGAATTTAATGTTAGGCGGTGAAAAGCTTAGCTTTTCGCTACTTGATAAATTGTATTACTTCGCCTTCCCTGTAGAGGTCTATGGGCAAGGCATCATCATCTATTTATTTATATAGCGCCACTAATTCCACAGCGCTGTAGAGAGAACTCATTCATATCAGTTCCTGCCCCATTGGAGCTTACAATCACAGACCGAGAGAGACTAAGGCAATTTAATAGCAGCCAATTAACCTACCAGTATGTTTTTGGAGTGTGGGAGGAAACCGGAACACTGGGAGAACATGCAAATTCCACACAGATAAGGCCATGTTTAGGAATCGAACTCATGACCCCAGTGCTGTGAGGCAGAAGTGCTAAGCATTAAGCTGGCTTAAATTTTAAGCTTGTGAGCAGGGCCCTCTTACCTCTCTGTCTGTATGTATTACCCAGTATCGTTTTATTACTGTTTGTTCCAAATTGTAAAGCGCTACGGAATTTGCTGGCGCTATATAAATAAATGATGGTGATGATGATGAAAGGCAGTATTTGGTGTCACTGATCTCCTGCGTTAGAGCTTTAATAAATAGCCCTAAACTGACACTTTCTGCAGCAAAAACGGCAGTCAGTGCTTGATAAATAGTCCCCTAAATCTGCTAGACTCTGACTGTTCCTGTGTGACTGCTGCCATGTGCTCCGTCTATCTCTGGAGACTCCAATACCACTACCTGATTTGATTACTGCGTATGGAGTCAGTTACATTTATTTTACTTTATTGTTGAGTAACTGACCAGCTGTGCAGACATAAAAGGTATTGGCATATAATTAAATCTATATATAACCACCATCTGTCTGACACTTTGGACACATTGAATATACCCCATAGTAACAGTGCAGAAATATACTCAGAAAGAAAAGTTGTGACATCCCTACTTTCTAGCATTTAAAAGCTAAAGGAATATGTTTTATGTTCTCCTTCCCTTGGTTTTTGGAGCTACAGTATGTTTTTTGACTTTCTACAAACTCAACATGATTGCAATCAGTGAGGGTGGCTGGCTTACACATGTATCTGTACCTCTAACCGCACACGGAAATTGTGACAATTTGGTGCATGCTGTGCGTGTATGCATCTAGTCCTACAGTGATTTCAGCACTATTTATACAGGCATCATGGAGAGTATATAACAAAATATTTACACAACCTTATAGAAGAAGTTACGAATATTGTATTCTACCATTCATATTAGGCAGGTGAAACAGGAAATAAAGGATGTTAGTGATGAAAACCTGTTATTACTGATTATTTTCTTTTTTATACTAATCTTTATCTGACATGTTATTCAAATTATGTATATCAGCGGAACAGGCCGTTTCGCAGAGATGTGAAGTTATGTTGATACAACCTTCAATTCTGATTTTGCTTTACAATTCCACTGAATGCCGAACCACCTTGTTTGTAAATTCAAGGTTCCAGGAAAAAATAGATCTGGGACAGCGATGGTTAATTCATGCTGCTGCGTATTGTGGTCAAATTCAGACTAACATGCAACATTTTGGCGGTTATATACGGAACACGGTGATTATATTGCGGAACAGTTATGAAAATGTTGTTCCTCAGTACTCTTTACTGCATTAACCTTTATTTTGTAATTCAAAATCATTCAATTCACCCTTTATTACTGTGGTAAACCACCTTCAAAACTGACTGATGAAATCTTCAAATCATTGACTTCAGTGTTCTCTACTTCTGAAGCAAAAACCAAACAACCCAGCGTGTTGAGACTGCACCCATTGTGTGCGTCCTTTCTACTGGTGCCAGCAGCTTACAGATCACTGAATACATTATTTAAAATAACGTAGAACTTTACTTCATTGCTGATACACTCCTTCTCTGTCCCAAAACAGAACCCATCTATTTCCTATATTTTTCTATTTAATGTTTCTCTATGTCGGGCTCTCTTTATGTGTGGGAAAATGCAGACTTTGTACTTTGTAAGTTATATATTGCGAAAAACCCTCTTCCTGCCATATCTGAAAAACTCTTTGTACAAAACTTGTTGACAGGTAAACCGAAAAAAGCATTCCCACATTTTTAATGAAACGTATTAACATATAAAACGTAATAAGCCTCCCCACATTTTTAATGAAACTTGACAGATAAAACCAAATAGGCATCCCAACATTTTAAATTAAACTGTTCATTCATAGACTATGCTTAATAATTCATTTTACATTAGCAGAGCAAATTATTTGGTAGCTGTCATTCATAGTAATAAATAATGGAGATACGATGCTTTGAAAAAGTATTCAGCTTCCATCTATTTTTTTCCCAATTTTAGACAGGTATTTTTATTCTTGAGTTACACATTGATTTACACAGAGCCCCACCGTACCCCCAAAAAGAAAGCTAATAGTAAACCATAAAATAATAGAATTTTAAGAACTCAAATCAAATAATTTAATTCATCTCCCTTGATCAATACGTCTCTACCTCTGGCAGTAGGTACAGCTAGAAGGCTTTTGGATAAGTCTCTGTTGGTGCATTTTTTGCCCACTGCTTCTTGCAAAACTGCTTCGGCGAGGTCAGGAGGTTTGTTGGTTAACAGGGATGGACAACACAATTGAGCTCTCGCTATAGCTTTTCAAAGGGATTAAGTTCAGGAATCTGACTAGGCCACTCAACTATAATTATTTAGTTTCAAGCCACTCCACTGTTGTTCTTGCAGTGGGCTTTGGAGCAAGGTTCTGTTGAAAGACAAACTTCCTCCCCAGTTTGACTTTTTTTGGCAGAGGGTAGCAGGTTATTGTCCAGGATCCTGACAAGATTACCAGTCCCAGCTGCTGAAAAGCGTCCACATAACTTACTGCCACCACCATATTTGATTTCCAACCTCCAGAACCCTTCACAGATCTATGGCTGGAACTCGTTCTAGTTTTCCCTGCCGTTCCACATCTTCGGGTAACGGAACTGGTCTTTGAGCGATGATGTCATGTTTGAAGGCAGCAGAGAAATCATAAACAATAATCAGCATCAAACGATTATTAATTCGGGGATATGAATACAAAACATGCAGAGTATCCTTGTAAGTTTAGCATTTTCTTCCTTTATTGTTACATTTCTTAAAAAATTGAAAAACATTTAAAGTACAGTTTCCTTTTTTAATTTGAACTAGTAATTTGTGAGCTCATCTGATTCAGGCAACATTGTGTTTCATAAAGAACTCAGATAGTGGCCCTTTTAGAAACTGACCCCTACAGATTATTTATCTAATGAAGGCCCCCTGTCCTGTTTTATTTATTAAAACAGATCTGTATGAACTTGAAGAAAAATGCTCTTACATGGTCAATGGTGTTTCCTTTTCAGTAAAACTTTAGTAAACTTTGCAAACCAGTTACAACTTTTTTGTTTATGATAGCTTTGTATATCACAGTGTACAAAATGTAAATGCAATATGTTTTTATGATTTATTGCTTTATACCGTGATCGAAAGAGGCCCATTGAATGTACTTTATATAAATTTGAGGCAGGGCTTCTGGAATAATGAATATCATTTGGTACGAGACTACAAGCTTTGCGTGTAAAGTCAGGTAATTATTTAGAAGAAGATTTTGCCTGCTAGAAGATTTAGAGTGGAATCTGTGAGACATCTGGAAGTTCACTCCGGTGTTGCGTCTCTTCAAGCCTCTACTGAGTTGGAAATATAACACACTGTTTAAGCTCCTGATACTGACGGGAGATCCTAGGCATGAATATGCTAATAAACAGAGACTTCTGTATGCTTACAGTCTAAATACATTTGCTTCTGATGTTTAAACACTGATTTAAACTTGAGTTCAACAGACTAAGACTGGTAGAGATTTGTGGGGCCCTTGTACTTTACATTATGTCAAAAATATATACAGAATGAGAGACTATAGCAGTGGTTCTTAACCAGGGATACGAGACAACATTTCTGGCGGTGAGACTAGCTTCACTAGATTTTATTAGATCTTTTTTTATTGAAATGTTAATTTTCATTTAAACACCAAAACAAATAAAATACTACCCAACTCAAAACAATATCCCAAGGTTCTTAAAACATTTCCAAAATACAATGTAATCAGATATTTAGAAAAATCACAAAGATAGTAATCAATAGAAGGATACAGATCAGCAGCATAAAATTAATACATATTTAGTCAAACAAAATATTGCAGCATAACCCTATCAGGGCAAGAGAAAACAAAATAGTAAACAAAACACAGAACACACAGGTCTGGGTGCAAAGGCCAAGACATCCTCTAAGTCAGGCCTGGCCAACCTGTGGCTCTCCAGGTGTTGTGAAACTACAAGTCCCAGCATGCTTTGCCAGATGTCAGCTGGCTATATACTGGCGAAGCATGCTGGGACTTGTAGTTTCACAACACCTGGAGAGCCACAGATTGGCATGGCCTGCTCTATGTCATCAGATAGCGATGGTAGTGCATATCTAGAGGAGGTCCAACGAAACCAAATTTTATGATATTTCTGCATAGAATTCTTACTAGTATGAGTATATTTCTCATGACTTGTAGATTCATTCACCTGGGCAAACCAGTTATTTACGGAATGGTTCTCTCCCACCATCCACATTATAGCTATAACTACCTTGGGCAGTGCCATCAAGTTAATCACATATTCAGATGCTGAGTTATCCAATAGGAGAGTGACAGAGACTGCAGTTACCCAGCTTCGCTAGATCTTTAACAGAAAATGTTTTTAATGTACACATGAAAGTTTGAAAAAAAAATGGACTTGGATCAATTCAGGTGGGCTCAGTTATTATCATATCCACAACTGGCAAAGGAAGCATTGCAGATGCTGATACCATTTGTCACCACCTACTTTTGTGAGGTTGGATTTTCATCACTTCTGCATATAAAATATAGGCCAGAAGCTGCCATTCATCCATTCATTGAGAATTGAGACTATGTTTAAATAGGAATTTTAATTTTAATAAACAACATGATTGTAAAAGTAATTTGCAACAAATGTATGATTTAATGATAAAATCTGAAGATATTTTTCAAGGGGGGGCAAGAACATATTCTGAGAATCAAAGGGGTCAGACAACAAGAAGATTAAAAACCATTGGACTATACCATGATACCTTGAAAAGACTTCTTTTTGACATACTGTTATTTGGGTGGAAAAAGAGTTTCATTTGTTGTTAGTAAGTTTTAAAAATGCACAATTTTAATAGAGATGAGCAAAATTTTCCAAATTGTGCTTCATAATATTTACCTTGTTCTACATCTGGTTTCAAAATTTTCCAAATATTAACACATTTGGACTTAAGTCCAACCCTAACCCAATTATATCCCTTAGCTGAATTAATTGACCATTGCCATTCCAGCTCCATTCATACAGTATAAAATCAGCAAATTTATAAATACATGGCATACAAAAAAATGGCATTCTTCAGACTGGGAAGCAAAAGTGAAACTGGAAGATCGTATTGTACCATAGATTCACTTAGCTTTCTTTTTTACTTTTGTCATGTATAGGGTTTTGAATGAATATTAGAGAGTGCAGAGTTTCCAGTCTTTGTTCCATCAAGTCCTTTGTTACTGTGAGGTTGCAAACAAATACCAGTTGCTTCCTATAGGTTATGGGAGTACTATGGATCTAGGTTGCCACCTTGATGACTCACTATATTGAGGCATACATAACAGAGGAAGGCCAGTATTTTTTTCAAGAAAAGGATGTAACCCTAGATTCCAATTAGTTTCACTTAATGATCATCTTCCCCCTCTCTCCCCTTCCCTCATAGTTATCCTCCGTTCCTCCTTCTCTCCCTCCCTCCCCCGTGTCTCTCTGTCTGTACAGATTGTACGCTCCTTTGAGCAGGGTCATCTCTCCTCCTGTCTCCACCACTTTCAACTCTGCTCTCCAGCTATCTGCCCTCCTCCTCGATGAGCCTCTTCTCCCCCCGTCCCCTCTCGCTCCCTCCTCTCCCTCTGGGAGTTTCCCTGTCACCCGTGCCCTCCCTCCTGGGCTCCGTCGTATGCGGACTCTCCCCTCCCCCTACCCTAGCGTTGAGCTCATTGAGTTACTGTGATTATTGGTTACTGTACTGTGCTGTCTCACCTTGTATTGTAATTCTGTTTGTCCCTGTACGGCGCCACGGACACCTAGTGGCGCCCTATAAATAAAAATTAATAATAATAATAATCATAGCTTATTTGTGTCATTATGCACGCTTGTGAATGAATTCTTTTAAGATGCCTTATGCGTTTCACCGGTTATAACCAGAACAATATACACATTCTCTCTATAAATTATTTTCACCGCCATTAACACAAAGGGGTATATTTACTAAACTGCGGGTTTGAAAATGTGGAGATGTTGCCTATAGCAACCAATCAGATTCTAACTATCATTTATTTAGTACATTCTACAAAATGACAGCTAGAATCCGATTGGTTGCTATAGGCAACATCTCCACTTTTTCAAACCCGCAGTTTAGTAAATCTAGCCCAAAGTCTACCAAATAGATTTTGTTTGGGGGGCATTGGACATTGTTTTGGCAAGATAGAGTTAGAAATACCTCTGATGCAGAGAGTAGGCTCGGCAGGAAAGCAATTCACAATGACTGCAACAAACACATTCTCTCAATTACTGTAATTAGCCCTTTGGTGAAATGGTCAAATTAATAGAACAATTTGTCTCACCTGTTTGTAGCCTTTATAAAGCCCCTCAGTTCTACCAGACCTTTGCAGGAGCGCAGTTTTGTTTTGGATTTCTCTGCTTGTGCCTTGAAGAAGACTTATTTTGTTGGACTTTACATCATGATTCTACTTTCTCCAATCCTTTGTCCTCGGCTTCGTCCACAACTTTTTTACCTTCTTCAATCCCTTGACTTTGGCTTCGTTTGTCTCTGTTTTACTTTTTACAATTCTTTGACTTCAGCTTGTACCTCCCTACCAGTCCTCTCAGGACTAAGCAGCTGGGCAGGACCACGGCCAACTGGTTCATTCCTAGGAGCTGCCAACACCGTGACAACCTCCACAGGAAGTGTCACCAGTTTCATTATTGTTTGTGTCATGTAGCGCTAATGCCTCAATAAATTACATTAAAATCATTAAAACACGTTTATTGTGTATATTGACCACAACTTTGGTGTAATAAGGAAAGTTTTATGACCTTAAATCTCTTCTTTTTAATGCATAATTCATAGACCTCTGAGAGTCCTCACTGCAGGGGTTCCGTCAACAACATACAAGAATTACTGTTTGTCTCTTCCAGATTGCTTGTTTTCATTAGTATAATTATTCCTACAGACACATTAATACTTTGTAAAGTTTTGTATCTCATAGTTGTTAGATTTATTTCATTTGCTCCTTTCCACTTAGAAACTGTGTAGGAGAACAGTTGGAAGATAAATTGCAAGATAAATTATGTTACTGTAGTTTAAGATGAAAATTCATGGTCTGAAACAAAATGTTAATACTTTAAAGCACTAGTAAACTTTTAAATTAAGATTTTCATTTACTATTAAAGGGTGATTCAGTCAAAAGTTTTATTTAATTTGTTCCTAACTGACACTAGCAAATTTAAATCAGCTTCAGGAGACTTTGTTGTTGATGTTTATAATGAACAGCTCAGTATGGTGGCCATGTACTGCAGTGCCTCCCCCTCCACCCCGACAACTGGAACCGAGCTGTCAGTGAAAGCCTCAGGTTCTGGTGATGTGGCCAGCACCCGGTACTTAGCTAAATTCACTTGGCACAAGTTTTCTGACCCTGTCCTAGTGAGATTTAAATGCAATGTCACAGTCATGTGATGTCATCTTGTGGTCACTTTATTGGCCATGCCACAGTATATGTATAAACCTGTGCAAAGCACTTTTGTTACCTTGGAGACTTGTTAGCCAATCGTATAAGCTCTGGATTTGCATTACTGCAAGATGGAGTAGCCCCACCTTTCTAAAAATAGAAAGGACACCATATTGGATTGTGTGTGGAGTTTAATGTGAAAAAGTTACAAAGTTTTACTTCATTAAATATATTGTTAAATAAAAACATTTCTACTTAATTTCTGTTCAGTGATTATCTGGCGTGTTTCCACAAAGGCTTCAAAACTCCAGTCTTGCACTCCTTTCTCCTACTTCTGCTTGCCTAATTTATACAGGCAACAATGTTGTTGATGCCCCTACTTAATGAACGCCTCATTTATATGGATGGGAAGATTGCAGGGGAGAGGATTTGACAACATGATTGTGTGCCTCCCTACTTGGAGGCTCATGCGCCTCTTTCAGCGCTTCACTGCCCATATGTGGAAGCAGCTTCACAGTACATGTGCCGTTAAATCCAAACACCATGCTTGCTCTAATGAGCAGGGGACTCGGATGATTAAATGGCACCTGGCACCTCCCACCGCAGGAATTAAATATTTTGATGCGGGGTGGAAGGCCGCCCAGGAAACGTGGCTCCATCCTGCTGTGCTTACCATATTCTGTCAACCCAACTTGATACCTGCAAAAAGACACATTGGGTTACCTTATTTTTTTTTTCAAGCTGTTATTAACATTTACAATTTGCTAAGTGTCATGAGATTTTCATGGCAACCACAGTCACATGGCACTGATGGTGTGAGCAGAAAGGCTTTGGAACTTTCCTTTTCTCAGCATGCATGTTCATAATATTAATAGAACCCTCCACCCCTTCCTTACTCTGCCATCACATGACTATCGAGGAGCTTGGTGACTTACTGGAATGAGCAGGAACCAAATGCATCCAGCTAAGAGACACATTTTTTTTTGCAATGGCAGCCATGAAAATATCCCAAGCAGGGTGATTTTGTAAAGGGATGACTTAGTCATAGAAGGATGTCCTGGGGCCTGATTCATTAAGGATCTTAACTTAAGAAGCTTCTTATTTCAGTCTCCTGGACAAAGCTATGTTTCAGTGCAAGGGGTGCAAATTGTTATTTTGTTTTGCACACAAGTTAAATACTGACTGTTTTTTCATGTAGCACACAAATACTTGATAGCTTATTTGTACACTGAAATTTAAAGTTGATATTTGTGTGCTACATGAAAAAACAGTCAGTATGTAACTTATGTGCAAAACAGAATACTAATTTGCACCCCTTGCATTGTAACATGGTTTTGTCCAGGAGACTGAAATAAGAAGTTTCTTAAGTTAAGATCCATAATGAATCAGGCCCTTGTTGTTTATCTTTAAACAGCACTTTGTTTTTAATGTTATTTTTGTGAGCTTCCCTTTCCAATCTATTTCCAGTTTATGGGGGCGTTATCCTTTAAGCATAAATGCATGTGTTATTTATGCCATATGATTTATCTCAGTGACACAGCCTTCCATGTATTTTAATGATAAAATGACTTTATTTGCTCTTTAATATTCATATCATATAATGTTTCATTTTCTCTGAGTGGGTTTTATATTGAAAATGATTGAGTATTTTCAAATGTTTTCACATTTCCTATTGTATTGCCGATAAATTTACAGCTATTATTTTTTTTTTTTTTGTAAGAACCACCGCCGGTATTTGTCAAATGCTTTCAGCACATAATTTTCTAAAATGAATGGTAACCTGTTGCTAACGTTGTACAGTATATCTGATAAGTTTTCTAACCGAGAAAGAGAAAAATGTTAGTAAGACAATTAAAGGATAGTTCCAACCAAATCTGAAGATTCAGTTTTGGGTAGAATGTCACAAATAAATCCCTGTTCCAGGAGATTATTTATGTGGGGTCTGTTGTTCACACATTTTGGCAGTCCCCCCCCCCCTTCCCCCTTGTTTTGCACATGCCCACTGTTGCTCAGCTCACTCCTCCTGTTAGTGGAGCAAGGGTAGTGCTGGAGACATTGTGGGACTCTCTCCACTCCTCGCCACAAGGGCTTACACTCTAATGGGAGAGAGCTTCCAAGATCTTATTAAGTTGGGAGTCAAAAGGCCAAACCACCTCACCTAATCCTGGAAGTATTAGCCCATGAAACAAGTGAAAAGGACATACACTGAGTTCCATGGTTGCAAACATCTACACTTGATCTTAGCCACGTGGACAACCATTTTCATCTTGTTTGGGGAAACTTTAAGAACCTTATTTTTTTATAAAGAATTTTGCTACATTGTTGGAATCTTGTAATAACCTTATGATGGAGTAAAGGCTCCTTGGGTGACAAGTATTGCTATACCAGGTCCTTGTATAACAGACAAGATGTGTCCATTATGGCTTAACAGAATAAATAAAATTGTTTGTATACAATTTTCAAAGGGCTTTGAATGCCTTTGTATTTATTTATTTTTTTATCTCAGAGATGTAAATGTATAAGGAACTTTGATCTCAATGTTCAACATTTTTCTGAGTACCAAATGTACCTAGCACACCTATATAACTGTATAAATATACTGATGGGTTGATTTAGATGTAAAAGATGCTCTTTTGTGTCTATGCAAATGTTCGTCTTAACAATTGCACTTTTACTACTGTATTTTGAGTAAGATGCTACCTGAAGTATAGTGCATAGATGCCTGATTCATAATATATATTATAAAGCCCAAAATACCAATGCATCTCATGATGCATCTCGCGATTAAAGTTCATGTCTACACCTTTGCTAGATGCCTCATGCATGCCTCTGCTCCTTATCCACCTGGTGGAACAAGGTACTAGCCAACTGGCTAAAGGATATCATCAGACAGATAGTTCACTCGGATCAGATCTGTGACATTCCTGGCTGTAGGATTGCAGCCTTACCCTACTCAAGGACTTGGTTTGGTGGACATGTTTGGTTTGTATGTAAACCATATGTACCTTGACATTTACAGTTCAGTGTTGGAGAAAGGCTGTGTTTTGTTTTGCGTCAGATAAAGCTGTCCTATTTCCCTGACTAACAAGAGGCCAAGTGCTTGCTCTACATGGATGACGTCACTGTCTTCTGCACTGATTGGTGCTCATTGACAGAAATAGTCCAGACCTGTGAGAAATTTGGCAGAGCTGCAGGTGCAAAAGTTAACTCCAGGAAGTCAAAGGTGACGCTCTTCATGTACTGAAATCTGTTGTACATTGGACAGTCCAACCATGGCCACCCATTGGTGCGGTCTGCAAGACCGTCACAAGGACAGACAGGCTTCAAAATGGACAGAATAAAGCAATCAGTTATGTAGAAGGAGCCCCTCAAAGGCAAGAACGGGATACCTGATATCCCAGACATGCTGTGAGCATGTGTTGGAGAATGTGTCCTCTAAGAGGCTGACTAATACACATAAAGACTTGACATGGATGGCTATCCAGTGGGGTCTGCCTCTCAGGACATTCACGCACTCCTGGAACCTGTGCAGATATGTTCACTGACCCTGGTGCAATGCCAGTAGGGAAACATCACAGCATATCTTTTACGACTGCTCCTACGCAAAGGCACTGGTGGATGCCCTGAAACATGAACTCAGAGACAGTGTGACCTGGACCTGTCTTTTATACCATTCTGTATTTTATGGATTATTTCCTGGGATCTACACTAATGGGGCAATCCACAAGGTCTGGTGTTTTTGGAACTGTTTTAAGAAAGCTTTATGGCTTGCCAGGAATTGCCTCATCTTGAAAAGGAAGAAGATGGACTGTCACAGGAAGAAGAAGAGGACTTCTCTTCCCTTTCTCCCTGTGTGTCTGTTTTTCAATAAAGCTTTAGGCCTGTAACTCCCCTTCCCTTACCCCTACCATCCTGTCACACTGTTTGAGTTTTTTTTTGTCTATCTTGCCTTTATTTATGCACCCTTCCCTTGTATGTGTCTATCTATCAATAAAGCATCGGGCCTGTGATCACGCTCTCTTACCCCCCTTCACCTACCTCCCCCTCACATCCATTACTTGTTGAAACAGTTGTCTTGTTAAAGTGATACATAAATGGCGCAGTACTTGATGTATAGTGTAGGTTGTCATAACGTGTAGTGTACTATAACGTATGACTGGCTTATGTTTCATGTCTTATGTATTGTACTTTCAGCCGCGCTGCGACGCAGTACACTGAAATGTAATGTCTTGTGTCTTTTTCTTTTGCATCTTTATGTAAAATAAAGTTACATTTTTCAATAGAAGATCTGTAAGAGTTGCCCTAGCCAGAAGGGCTAGACCCTCCATTGTTTATACTGCGCTGTGTGAAACGCACACATATAATGATTATCGCCATTATCCTTATTACATTTCCTTTTATCGTGTTACAATCAGATTATAAACTCTACAGAGTTGCTCATCATATATAGTGTAGCGTAATTTGAATAAATTTGTGATAGTAACTTTGAGCATAATGGAATAAACACTTGGAGTCCTTTTATGATATATGCTAAACGTATCATTGTCCTTGCCTGATTAGTGGGCAGCACAGTGGCCTAGTGGTAGCACTTCTGCCTCACAGCACTGGGGTCATGAGTTTGATTCCCAACCATGGCCTTATCTGTGTGGAGTTTGTATGTTCTCCCTGTGTTTGCGTGGGTTTCCTCCGGGTGCTCCGGTTTCCTCCCACACTCCAAAAACATACTGGTAGGTTAATTGGCTGCTTTCAAAATTGACCCTAGTGTCTCCCTCTATGTCTGTCTGTGTGTGAGTGTGTACCTATATTAGGGAATTTAGACTGTAAGCTCCAATGGGGCAGGGACTGATGTGAATGAGTTCTCTGTACAGCGCTGCGGAATTTGTGACGCTATATAAATAAATGATGATGATGATGATAGTGGATCAATAATATCAACAGCATCCTGTTTCTTTGTATACCGTGCCTTTAAATCAGATTTGCCCACTTTATCCCAGAGGGAAGGTCAAGTAACAAGGTCAGGGGTGTGTGGTCATTTACATGCCTGTCCTGCCCACTTCTGCTCACTATAAGAATCCCTGCTTTCTAAACCCTGTCAGGTTGTCATATAAAAAATTGCATTTTATTTTCTTTAAGCCTTAATCTGAGAAATTGAAGCTGTGTACATACAGTTTTCTCATTTGTGAATTTATAGACCTGCTGCGACACATACAAACATATCTCCCAACATTTAGACATGCAACATTGGGACAAAATAAGCCCTGCTCCCGATCTACACCCAAACCCCGTCCTGATCCGCACTATTGTGTAAGACTCGGCCGACTTTAATGTAAACACACTTTCCGTGCCTGTGAATTAGGACTGCCCTTTGACAGTGGGTACTGTTGGAAGGTACACACATTGAGAGCGGTGTGATTTTATACCACCGACTAATTTCTCTACTGTAGAAAAAATGGTATCCTTTTATTGTGAGAGCAAAGCAAGAAAGGAGGACATTTGCTTCTGGACAAACCTTGGGGCAGTGGCTGCAAATTCCTTTTTTCTTTTTCTTTTTTTGCAGCAGGGATAATACTGGCTGCTTTATTTTTACATTGCAATATAGAATTAGAACACACCCACTCCCAACTCTAAATCTGCCGCACATTTGAATATTGTTCCCCCGAGACCCATACAGGGTAAGTACATGTGTTTTTGTATCATAGAAAAAGCTTTAACAGAGTATCTGATTTATTTTTTACAATACTTATTAAAATGAACTTGGAAACAGTACAAATACAATACATCTGTGATCATCAGAGGAGGGTGTTTTTTTCCTTATTATATTGCCGTGATTGTGATTTAATTTTCTCCAGGAATTTAAAATCATGACAGAAATGAAACACTGACATCTTATTACAGTCTTCTTACACGTGGGTAGAATGGGCTCAGCAAAAAGAAATGTATTGCAGTCTCTAAGGGTTGATTGTAATTACAGGCCTAGGACAGGGAGGGTACTCTAAATAAAGGCACACAATGCATATTACTGGATGCATAGAATAAAATGCACTCAGAAGGGCTTTTTTAAATAATTTTTTAGAGTGTATTGCCATATTTTCTGTAACTTGCACTGGTCTTTAGTTCTGCCTGTCATGACATACATTCAAAACTTCTCTCCCGTGAGATCCCAGGGGGGTAGGAGGGGGCGTGGTGACACCAGGATGTTTGCCTACTCTTCCGGGTGTCTGGGAGGACTCCCCGAAATTCGTGAGCCTCCCGGGAATTCCGGGAGAGTAGGCAAGTATGCTGTTAGATCATTTTTATAATCACTTTATATAAGATACAAACACAGATTGACTGACTTATGTGACACATTCTTATAAAATCATTTAACGGTTATGTTTGTTATTACATCCATTCAATTCCTCCCTCAACATTCAGTAAACTGACTTTGTTGTAACAAATTGAAAGGATTCATAATGTTTTCTTACTTAATTCAACCAACCTTTAACAAGTAATTAAAGATGAAAAGACTTAAGGCTATATTTACTAAACTGCGGGTTTGAAGAAGTAGAGATGTTGCCTATAGCAACCAATCAGATTCTAGCTTTCATTTTGTAAAATGCACTAAATAAATGACAGCTAGAATATGATTGGTTGGTATAGGCAACATCTCCACTTTTTCAAACCCGCCCTTTAGTAAATATACCCCTTAGTCCTTTTGAAACAAAGTAACAAATAGGCTTACCAGTGGCAGAACCTCAGCTACTGCAGTGGGTGCGGCCGCCATGGTGCCAAGAGGTGAGGGTAACACTGGTCCCTCCTCATAGGACTCCTGCTCTGCTCTATTGTTTAAATAGCAGAAAAGCCTGTAAGCAGGGATGGAACAGTGCATTGCTGGACGACATAGCACACTTGGCCTCCCAGGCCCCCACTCTGCCCTTCGGAGCATGTGTTTTCCGCCACATGTGCCGCTCAGAAGAGGGCAGAGAGAGGGCATCAGGGAGAGCTGTGTGGGGGCCTCAGAGTGGGGTGGGACACAGCACTGCCAGGCCTCTCTCCGCTCCGGGTCACGTTGCTACTGCACTCCCTGCACCCACAGTAGTTACACCACTGTTTAGAAGTGTGAATTTATATTTAAATTTGACAAATATGTTTTCATATTTAAATTTTGTAACTGTTGTCTCACTATGAATTATGAAGAGCGTCACTGTGCATGTATTTATTGATGGATTTGAGGGGCACTTACTTATTAACCGTTATTTATTTAGCACCTACATAATGCAGCTATTTACAGAAAATATATAATCATACACATCAGTCCCTGGTCCACTAGAGCTTACAGGGAAGAGGTTTGATCGGCATATGAGCGGCATGTGGAAAAGTCTGTGTGGTATATGGACAAGTTTTATAGTGCATGTGGGATATCAGATTCTAGTTATCATTTATTTAGTACATTCTACAAAATGACAGCTTAGTCTTCCAAGTTTGAAGAAGACTTCCTAAGACATTAAAATGTTTATTCTTTTCAAATACAGTTTCCAATTGAACTGTTGAAAAGCATTATGCAACTTGTTCAAAATGTGATAGGTAAGCCTTCTCATCTTATTACAGGAGGAATTCTAATGTCACACGGTTGCATTTGAAATGAAAATGTGTGATTGTTCAGACACTCTTAAGATACATCACCATAGTCCAAAAACATCCATAACAAATGGCACATTGTGAAATGTGACAGGGTGTTTCAGCAAAATATTGCAGTCATTCAGTAGTGTGAAAAGTAACACAGAAATGTAAAGATTAACTCAGCATGTAGTCAAGAAAAGTGTAATGTAATTTAAAATGAAGATTCCTACTATGGGCTCTTAGAGTAGATTTTTAATAAAAGGCACACCTTTAAAGTCATATCTATGAATAAGGCCGGCAGTGAACAGAGCAGAGTCCAGTGAACAATCCAAGGTCAAGGACCAGAGAGAAGCAAGGTCCAATCCACAATCTGGGTGACCACAAAGAGGCACACACTAAAACACAGGTTCACTACACTGGGTCAGAACAAGCTACCAGCAGTACAGGATGTGGGGGGAAGAGAGCATTATAAAAGCTAAGGGACCACTAGGAGAACTGCAGATCAGCCCCGTAAGTACCACAAACAGTATGCAGGAGTGTGCTGCCTGCCAGCAGTGATAATTGCTAGGTAGACAGGTTGCCGATGCTAGGCTGCCGATTCTAATACATACCCCTCTTGGGTCAATAACCACATTTGTGATTGAATATTGATTATGTTTGTTAATGAGGATCCATTCTGTAGGTGTTGGAATGGTGCTGAAAAACACTCACTAGTCTAGTCATCCCGGGTCAAGTTGTCTCCAGCCCTCCATTATTACTATATCAGATCTTGAAGTTGAAGCGTGAGATGAGTGTAGTGGATTGAATAGCTGAACTTATCTCTTTGGACCATTGTTCCTCATTTTGCTGGTTAGTGTATGGTCTGAAAAATGTTGCAGGTGGAAACAGTAAAAATGTCACATTAAAACTCAGCCTTCTACCGCTTAAGGAGCACGCCATCTCTTCAGTTTTTTTCATTAAATACTGCTCAGTTTAGCTGTACGTCTTACAGTAATCCTGAGAATGAGGATTGTTTATTAGATTCAACATGTATGAAGATTTTTATTACTTTGGCCAATGTGCATCTAGAAATGTGCTTTTATGCCCAAATCTAAGGTGTAAAGTGTGTCCCACTATAAGTATAGGAACAAGACCCGATCTCCAGGACCTCAGAGGTAACCAAGAGTTCAAATCCTTTTGTTGGATGAAAAAGTCTGTGTGCTGTCCCACAAAACATTAAATGCCCCTGTAGATGTGTTTTCTCTAATCCTTTACCTCATTTAAATAATCCCATCCTGGAAAAAGTCATCTTGATTAGGAGCATCCTCATGCACCTAATCCACACTTAGCAAGGAATGACTTTCATTCCAGCAACTCCTCCCATTGGCCAGTGCAAATCCAGTTTTCTTCCCCGTAAAAGATGGTGCAGACATCACAAACGAGTGTTTCCGCTGTGGATTTACACTTTTACAGTCAGCACATTTCATTCTGCAAAAAGATGCCTGCGAGAACACATAATGGCATGCCCTCATTCTGCTTTTGGGAAGTGCCCTGCACAAATATATTGCAGTAACCTATGGTTATGTGTGTGCTAGCAAATGTAAAATTGTTCCTTCCTTTTGGACCACCCCTTTAACTAGTTTCAGCTTTTATTTGCCAGTATTGGCTGACACCTTCTCTACAACACCTTAGGATGTGTAAAAGTTATTTTGCCGTGGGAAAAAGAGCTGCCTAAATATGCAATATCCACCTCCTATGGATCATTTAAATCATACATGCCAACTATGTAGACCTGATCTCGGGAAGATGCAGAGGGGAAGTTTACAAAGTCAGAATGATGGGTCGCGATCATGTTTCCACCCACTGATGTGTAATGATGTGAGTGTGTCATAATGCATTGGAGGGCAGGGCGTGGTAATGTGATGTGTGTCAGGGCTCTACCACTGTACTGACGCATTTTGCATCATAACGTATTGTTGATGATCATTTGGGGGAATTAAAGCCTGTCTCGGGGCTAAATTAGGGCTCCCTGAAATCAGAAATCTTCCCGGATACTCTGGGAAAGTCAGCTTGTATCTTGTAATATCTCACCCTGCCACATGAAGTCTTGTTTTAGCGTGTGATTAGAATATAAGACGTAAATTCCCTGCATTCCACCAAGTTCCTCCCATCAGCTGCAAAATTTTGCCCCTCTGCACCGCAAAACTAAACGCAAGTCGTCACAACAGGAGGAAAAACATCATTTGCACTCTGAATCCATCGATTTTGCAGCTTTGTAAGTGACCTTTAATGACCTGTATTTCCTACGGTATATCAAAGCTGGTCCTGTGGTTTACTGGCACCACATTTTACTCTGTACACCTATGTAGACAAAATTAACAGGTACAAACTAGGCATTGGTGTTGCTGCATTCCACATAATGACATGAAGACGCCTGATGATGATGGTGCTGATTGCTGCAGGGTTTCTGGAAGGATGTGAATGTTTTTTAAATTCCAGAAGGGGCCTCGTGTTTTGGGGAATAAATATTCTAAAAGACACAACTGTGTTTTTCATCACTGGAGGAGTTGGATTATTGCCAGAGCTGAAAGGGAGAGAGAGAGAGAGAGGCGCCAGTATTAGTGGCTGCAGAGGATTCATAAAAGTTGTTCCCTTTTGAAAACAGTTGGGGAAGGAGTTTGTTTTTAAGGCAAGTCTGGATTCACCTTTTGATGATTCTGTAGTGGCGTCAGGAGCTGTGTATCCTGATTTGTCTGATTGCCCGTGAAATAAAAGCATCTACATGAAGTCATTCCTCCTCCGAGAGGATACATTCTCTTAATTTATAGGGCTACAGGCAATGATGTGCTGCGATTTGCAGAGTTTTGTCATCTCTCTTTTTTGTTTTGAGCTGATACAACAGATGCAGTGATGTAATCATTCAGATGTAACATCCCCCAGTACAACTGAAAGGTACAGTTTAATCAATCACAACGAACTTTCTGCAAAGTGAAACAATTTAGATCGCAATCTCTGCCATTTTAATGGGTATTATCCAAAATGACATCAATTTACAACTTTCGTGCATTTAGGTATTAATGCAGGAATGTGCAAAATATGTAAATTCACTTGAAGCCATTACCGTTGTATAGTTTTTGCATTTCATTATATTTCCTGTATGTAAGAAAGGAAGGTATTAGATTTCAAAAATATTATAGTATTTTCAGTAGATATTTAGAAAATGTACTATAATATAAGATTCCTCCCATCATTTGAGGAATACAATTTGTATACATCCTCTGAAGCTGCTATTTATCAAAGTGGGAACATTATACATTATATGGTAGCAGATATCCATTGTTCTGAGTATGTACTTTAATGAAAGGACTTTCACACACATAGGACATTTTGCATTATGCAACTTACAAATAAGCTATATTGATGAGGGTTCTAAGGAATAGTCTATAAAAGTGTTGGGGGGAGTGTTATTCATCTCTAGACATCCATGACGTTAACCACCCACAGTCCCTGGTTTTGGATAGACGTCTGCACCTGCTGCGGGTTGCGGTGTTATTCTATTTTTGTGCTGGTTTCCTATTTTTGTCCGTTCTTGGCATGCTATGGCATTTGTATTTGGGAGGTGCTAGGTGGTTTTGTTGCCAGAAAACGTAATGCAGTCGGGTGGCCAATGATTGGGGGCGACATTTATGTGGTGGGCATGCTGAAGCCGTCTCCCTTCAAAAGAGTTGTCTATAGTTTCGGTGAAAGTACCGCCCCTGTGAGTCTGCTTGTGGTTGTGCTCCTTTCAGCCAGGAGGGGTTGCGGGTTCAGTAGTGCCCTGGATTATTGATCCCTGGTAAGGTAGATATGTGCGCCCAGGTGCGGTTTGTCACCACCCAAAGGAGACGTTGACCCGTGTTGCGATATTCGGTTTTGGGCCTTGATGTACTTCCTGCTCTTTTTCTCCACCACCATATGATTTGCCAAGTAAACTCCTTTATTTGCCACAATTAAAGTCTTGTGTCAGTTATTTTAGATAATAAAGTTAAAAAAGGTGAGAGATATCAGCTGTTAAGCATTTTAATGCTTTCTTTGGAGACTAAATCAGCTTTTTAATGGATGTTATTGCCATCCTGAGTAGTCACAGCTTTGCAAACACTTCTTTTTATGTAAAAGAATTTTGTAGTTTAGAGATGTGTTCTTCTCCAGTGTCACCACTGACCTGCTGAACAGGGACAGGGGAGCATTTGCCTCTGGTCTGTACCAATAGTGGGCTACCTTGGACTGGGTCACTGGTCTACCTGCATTTTTTCCTTTAAATAGACTGTTGAATCTTGCCCACGGGCTAAAAATTTCCAGCCAGACCCTGCTGCTGAATCAGTATATCAGATCATGTTGCATAAAAGTAATCTCAGTATGTGCTGCAAAATGTTACAATATTTTACATAAGTTCACAGACAATTTAGTCCACCCCAACTGTAGAACGATGGCTCAGAGACTTATAATACAAATATATCAGTATTTATAACCATTGCATGGTCAGAACAACCTGTGACACTTATGTTCTACATCTAAGACAGGCAAAACTTATGATGACACTAATTGTGTCATCACTTCATTGCCCACTTGCTACTTCATTGCCCATTAAGGAACGTAAATGCCTATTCATGCTGTATTTTGCGCATAATCCCTTTGCGCATGCCTAGAACCGGACTATGCGCCAGTGATTGCAACAACATCCACTTCATCTTCGAGCGCAAAGGACCCTTACAACAGTCTATGATTTCATGGGAGTAACGAGGAGAGTTATGGGCGTATGCACATAGTCAGTGTACAGTAAGGGCGTGCCAAGCTCGCGGGCACGCAGCAACGCCAGATCCATGCTGTAGGCATCTCTAAGGTATGTGTTTTTCGCTCGTATCACTTGCACCAACTACAGGGCAGGTGTAAGTGTCAAGTGATAGTGATGACGGTCATGTATGCGTACATTCAGGAGCAACTGTGAAAATTAATTTTATGAAGGATGAAAAAATTAAAGAAAAAAAATATTTTTTAAAAAGATTTAATGTTTTGTCATTATAGACTATCTTATTAGCAGGTGACATTAATCATGGGATAGTCGGCAGCTATGCACTATTACTTAAACAACTGAAGCAGCCTAAACATAACACTGTGAGACAAAGTGCACATAGGCGCACACAAAAACATACCACGACTGTAATTCCAATGGTGGCTTTGAAAAAGTGGCAAAAGTGACAGTCCTGTTCATGGATTTACATCCTGGCAGGTGCGGGCTGGCAACATGCAGCCCGGGGGGCGCACAGGCGGCCGCATCACATGACACGCGTTGCGGCCGCGTCATTGATGCAGCCGCCTGTCCGTGGATGCAATATTGAGGTAATATTGCATCCACGGGGGGGCGGCCGGCCCGATCAGGGGTCACTCTGAGCGGCCCGGGGGAACGATGCCCCCCGGCCCAGCCCGCCCCTGCATCCTGGTGATCAACAAGTGTGTTAATATGACAGGGGGATACATAATTGACAGAAATAAAGGAGGGGGGATTGTATTATAATATATAAGAAAAAAATTACAATGGCAATATTTTCTACCATTGCATAAACAATGGCATCAATAGGAAAGTATTTATACTACAATACAGGATTCGTACATTAAATCACAATAGCAATTATGCATTTTACCACATTAATAAAAAGTGTCATATTATATTTTCCAACATAATAAAAAAATGCATCTTGATTTATACCCAAGTATTCTCTGTAATAACCCTGCATAATTTGTACGCACTAAATAACTGTTAATAAATAATGCCAAGTAGTTAATTGTTAGCGTTGTGTATGCTTATTGTACTTTAAAGCATAAAGAAAGTTGTGATTTGTAGATAATGTAAAGTCATTTGTATTCAGAAGAAGAATTTGTATTGTAGCATTTCCCCGGGATAATTAAGGTCACAAGGAAAATTAAATACATCCTTATTTAATAAACACTGGTGCAGGACAAATTGTTCTATGAGAAGTCTCTTTTCTTTGAAAATGTGCCCCAGGACGAGGGGGGGAATAACTTATGCTTGTGTTAATGACAAGTAATTAGTTCTGATGGTGTTTATTTAATAAACACCCACATGTAAAATGTGGATAAAAAAATAACTAGAAATTGCTTGTGGTTGGTGACATTTTTGTAGTAACTTGATCACCAAAAAAGGAACACTACACGATTTAAATAAACACACATATCTAACGATTTCCATATCTTCCATGTTGCAGTTTTTCCATTTCACAAACCAGAGTTGAACAATTTTTAGTCACAGAACTTCAGGGTGGGAAATCCATCGGTATTATAGGTCAATAATGCATTGGAGAGCATGTCTAAACATATTTTAGTATGAGTTAAAGAAAGATATATGCAAATTTTCATTTCCTGCAACAACTTTAACATAGCGAGTTATTACATTTATTAACTGTGGCTCCTTCTAGCATATATGGGTCATCATGCTAGCACAATGGTCAGCATTAGTTCTATTCGCTAGGGTCATGGGTTTTATTCTGACCGGTGCTATCTGTGTGGAGTTTGTATATTATCTCTGTGTTTGTGTAGGTTCCCCCGGGTGCTCTGTTTTCCTCCCTCAGCCCAAAAACATACTGGTAGGTTAATTGACTTCTGAAAAACTGGACCCTATAGGGAATTCAGATTGTAACATACCTCCCAACATTTGGGAATCCGGCATGGGGACAGGCCATGTCACAATGGGGTTGTGACCATATCACGATGGAGACTTTTGAAGTACTAGGCTGCTGGTACACTCCTCCCCTTCCTTCCAAACACCTTCATTGTCATGCGCACCAAATCAGGACTGTACCGCCTAAATCGGGACTGCTGGGAGGTATGTTGTAAGCTCCCATGTGGCAGGGACTGGTGTGAATGACTACATAGTTTCTGCACAGCCCTGTGTAATATGATTGGCATAAAATAAATAAACAATAATAATAATTATTTGCAGTGATCTCATCTCACTAACCGTCACATTTACAGCCACAAATATGGGAATTAATACAATATAAATGTATTTCTCCTTCATTTACCCCCTCTCGATACCCACCACCAACCAACACAATTGTATCGGATTCAGTAGCATCTATTCTGATTGCACTATGCCCTAACTTTGCATGGATTTCATTTTTACCCCCACCCTCGCCACCTTCCCTTTCATACCACCTTAGCTATAATGCCACTATTTGAAAATTTGTTCCAAGCAGGCTGTACAAAAACTAAGTGCCATCATTTTAGGTTTTTATACTACTTATGGAGTTTGAAGTTACGCTAAGCTGCTGTACTTACTGTAGGATTAATGCTTTACTGAAGACTGGGATTCTTCATAAATTCAAAACAAGCTTCCCATTTGCTTTCCTGTTTGTTAAAATCAGGACCTCAGTGTAAAACCAATATTAGGCTTGTCACCCATACAGAAACCATTAAACAGGAAATGTACAGAGGAAAAACAAGTATTTAGCAGCAAAACAGGGCCTTAATTCAGCAGTCAGAGACACGGATGCTTCAGCGATGGACCCAGGCCAGAATAAACGATTGCCAAATTGATAGAAAGAGGCAGCACAGTCTGAGCAGAACTTCAGTTACGAAACTCAAGCAAGTTAATGCAAATGTTTAGCCTGAAACAAGCTGGGCAGTGTTCGTGACTTTAATATGTCAGAGGGTAGAAAGTTTGCTTTCAGCTGTATAAAATAACTTGGCTGTCTGCAGTTAATTAAGACAGACCATAAAAATGGATAGTACGGAAGATAAGGTCAATTTATTCAAACCCATCTGTCTCCTCCTTCGGTTTACTCCATTTATAGTGCTCTTTAATTTGTGTTTCGTAGCTGTGTCTGGGTCCAGTCGGATGACCCCTGTATTTGTTTCTGCTTTCACAAAGGTTATTGCACATTTTTGCTACTTCTAAACAGTCTAAGTTTTTTTTTCTAGCAAGTTTAACAGTGAATTGTGCAAAAATTTTAATATATCCAGCTGTAAGAGAGTCTCCTGGTACCTACACTAACCCAACTTTACAGGACTTCTTGTATGCATGTAGATATCTCAGAGGGTTGGATTGGTGTCCTGCTGAATGAGATGTTGTGTTGTCTAAGACAACTGGCTGCCAGCTGTTTTGTTTAGTTTTCCTGTCCTTTACTGAACTTTGGTTGCATATAGTATGTGGGTCCAGATTACCTCCAGCATCATAAATATAAATGCCTTACAACATGTGAGATTGAAAAATAGTGGCTAATTTGGTCTGATTCCTAAAATCCATTCCCCTTCCGTGAGAAAATAAACAGGGAGGCACTAAGAATCCCAGGGGGTAAATTTATCAAACTGTGGGTTTGAAAAAGGGGAGATGTTGCCTATAGCAACCAATCAGATTCTAGCTGTCATTTTGTAGAATGTACTAAATAAATGATAACTAGAATCTGATTGGTTGCTATAGGCAGAATCTCCCCTTTTTCAAACCTGCAGCTTGATAAATTTACCCCCAAGAATCAAATTACATATAATTAAAAACAATTATAGGACGTAGTGGCTGCCTTCTTAAAGGAACCCTGCAACTCCCAAGAATTATTAATTCAATATAAAGAGGAAATGGGAGGCCCCAAACTATATCCCAAATTTGATGTAAAACAAGAGAGAATGGTTTAAGCTAATAACATAAATTAATTTGTTTAAAACAATGTAACTTACGATAAAAACGTTGCAAACTTTACATGTACACATGCAAAAACAGTATATTTAAGTTGCTACTAGGACAAATATGATATAAACACCATAAAATTATATGACACAACGGTATGCTGAGTCCTTGAAAACGATATTGATGTAAGCAGAGCATTTGCAAGATGGAAATGTGAGGCAGATCCCAATCTAGCAGACCAGAATGGTCACACTTGGGACTAATAAGAGGTTAAGTCAAATCTTAATACACGATGGCATGGAGGAGCTGGAAGTATCATGCTACCATAGCAGAAGAGAATCTTGTCCCCGCTGAAAACTGCTTGCGTTCGAGCTGAGTAGTGACAGTGGGTTCTCCACGATGTTTCCAGTAGAACAGTTGTAAGCTCCTTCCTATTAAAGTCCGCCATATGTCACAGATGGTATGCAAAGATAGAGATACAGGGCCTGATTCATTAAGGAAAGTTAAGCAAAAGTAAGTAAGGCAAAACCATGTGGCATCGGAGGGGGAGGTAAATTTAAAATGTGACGGCAGATTTATAGTTGGGGTAGGGCATGTCCTAAATCTTTTAAATTTCAGTGTACAAATAAGCTATCAAGTGTGTGCTAGGTGAAAAAACAGACAGTATTTTCCTTATGTGTAAAATAATAAACTCATGTGCACCCCTTGTATTACAACATGGTTTTGTCCAGAAAACCTGAGTAAGAAAACTTGCTCAATTTTTTGCTTAACTTTAAAGTGTTTAAAGGCAAGTTTTGCCTTTAAAAACATTGCTGTTTTTAATTTTGCTGACGTCGCCAAATATCAACGATTTGCCAAAAACGGACCATAATAAATTTACCCCCAAGTCTTTGTGTGCATTTTCCAGTATTAAGTTATAACATGTGGGAAGGTGACTGTGCAGTGGAAAGAGGGCATTAACAATATGCAGTTTAGTGAAATAATTTTGTAGTCACTTAAATATATAAATGAATTAACCTCAGTATGTGAATGTTCTTTTATCACTCCTTCTTGTCCCCTCTTCTCTTTTAAAACTTAGTGTATAAATTACAACAGTCTCTAGGCTTTTACTCAGTTCAAGTTAAAAATTACCCCCGGCCCCATCCAAATGCCCTGTCTCCCTATACACTAACCTCCTCATCTCACTACAGCCACTTGTATGTTTACTTGTATTACCTAGGGTACCATGTTACTTTAATTTTAATATTCTGGTACCCAGTATCAATGCATATTCATGTTTTCTCATTATGAGATTACATAATGGTTCTTTCCCTACGGCTTCAACCCCCGAAGTTCTGGAGATATTGATTTCCTTAAGCGCCTATCACTGCTGTTACATTAGACATTATATTCTGTAACTGTTGGTAAGTTAATACTACACAGCTGATGGGACCGTTCTACAGAAGAATGAATTACATATGCTATATGTGTATATATTTATTGAGAGGCCTATACATGGCATTAGTTATGTTGGTGATTTATAAATAAAATATTGTAACAGATACTTCTGCCAAATAATAACCCGGTGAGACTTCTTTTCATAGAAATGTACTATTATGTGGATGTTTTCGAACTGTTTGTTCAATCAGACAAAAATCTCTCTCTGCCATAAATGCTTCAAGTGGGGGATCTCAGTACAAAGTGCAATTTTACAGATATCTTCTACAGCAGTATTTCCTAAAATAGATCAGTCTTTTCTAAAAAAAATTGTGAAACACAACTTTATGATCTCATTAAGATACTCATTGAAATTTCTGTCCCAATAGTTTTTATAGCTCTATTAGGAATTACACCCACCACCAGACATCATGTTTCCGGCTCTCGTGGTATCTGTTCCCGTTTTCATTAGGAAACAGCCACATGCTATTACTGCCAGGAATCTTGTACAACATATTGTAAGGTATCCAACGATGATAATAAAAATGTATTTATTACATCCATGTTTATACTGAGTTCATATTGTTTTTTTTTTTCCCTAAGAGCAGATGGGTCTTGATAAATAAAACTTCTGTAAAAATAAAAAGTTTAAGACAGGACGATGTTTGATTTATCTATTCTGTGTCGCAGGTTGTGATTGTCAGCGGACATCTGGACAGCTGGGATGTTGGGCAAGGAGCCATGGACGATGGTGCAGGAGTCTTTATCTCATGGGAAGCACTGTCTCTCATTAACGACCTTGGTAAATATTTATGAATAGACTGTTCTAACCTGAAAATGTCCTTTATTCGAGTTATAATTATGGGTTGATAATTGAAGTCTTCTGTGTGTCTTATTTTATTATTTACAGCTTCTCAATAGTTTTTTTCCCATAAACCCATATTTGATGTTTGTTCTTACGCGGTAAACCAATGATAGGCAACCTGATACACTGCGGGAGCCACATAGTGTGACCCTCTAACCTTCAAAAAGGGCCGCACGTTACTCTTAACGCCAGTAATAAATGAAAACAATACATTTGCTCAAAGAAAGAGACACCTATCATCATCATCACCATTTATTTATATAGCGCCACTGATTCCGCAGCGCTGTACAAGGAACTCACTCATATCAGTCCCTGCCCCATTGGAGGTTACAGTCTAAATTCCCTAACACACACACACCCAGACAGAGAGAGAGAGAGAGAGAGACTAGGGTCAATTTTTAATAGCAGCCAATTAACCCACTAGTATGTTTTTGGAGTGTGGGAGGAAAGTGGGGCGCCCGGAGGAAACCCACGCAAACACGGGGAGAACATACCAACTCCTCACAGATAAGGCCATGGTCGGGAATTGAACTCATGACCCCAGTGCTGCACCTATCTGTAATAACATATCAGCAGGCATTTTAATGTAAGATAAACAAGTGTCACCAGCTATAACAAACAAATCTGATAATAAAGCAGGAAGGAGCCGGGGGGCCGCAGCTTGAGGTCCGCCTGTTGTCCATCACTACTGTAAGGCGATGGACAGCTTTTACCTATGAAGTTGGCCTTTCACCCTCATATAAAATTACAGTGGTGCTTTAAATCATAAAATAAGAATTTCATTCTGTATATATAAAAAAAGGATATAAATTTTAGATAGATGTACTAAACATAGCAATAAATACAATTTCATATAAAACCTACAAATATCAGATAATAGTTAACCCCTCCTGACATTTGGATGGGGGCATAGGAAGGTGCCCCCTCCAAATGTCTATCAAGGAGGGGTCTGACTAAAGATATTGGGGAGTGTTGTTTGCCAACCTATTTCTATCCTCAATGTGAAACATTCCCTCTTATAGTTATAATTAATATCCAATAGTCACCTGGGTAAGGATAAAAGTTCATTATACATTTTTTTGTATTCACCTTGCCATTTATATGTGTTTATTAAGTTACCTCTAAGAAGCCTTTATGCATAAAGCTCGATTAGCTTTGAACCCTCTGAGATAATTAGGGATGTTGTGTATAAGCTATTGCTGAAAAGGAGAATAAATATATAAAGACTGCACGGCAGCTATTACACAGTTCAGTACAGGCTCCGCACACCAGTGCTCTTCTCAAAGACCAGCAGGATAAACAATTAAGTTAATCCATTATAAGACCGTTATTCCATTCACCAAGGAGACTGACTCCTGACCAGCAGCTGTTTCACACCCACAGGTGAGTGCTTATTCAAGGCTTCAGTGGTGTGGATTCTGCCTTCTACAGTATATCTCTCGAGCATTTCACTTCTTTCCTAGTAGTCTGATGTTATGTACCAAACTGCTCTGTTTAACAGTATCCAAAGCTTTAGTGAAACATGAATATATTACAGCAACAGCATTGTCCAGTTTATAATTTACTTCTTTATAAAAGCTAACCAGATTCATTTGACATTGACCAGTCCTTCAAAGAACCATGCTATTTATTTATATGGCGCCACAGAATCCGCAGCGCTGTGCATCAACAAAAAATAAACAGAACTATTATAAAGATTAGTAAGGGACAAATGAAACAATACAATTAGTAAAAATCAATATTTCTGGCAATTGAGGAAGCAACTACACAAGATGTCAGCACCACATATTGTGATAAAAACAATCACTAGAATATTATATACACACAGTAAATAAATGCCAGGCAGGTTCACCACATTATCTGTCCCTTACACCACTAGTTTAAGGAGTTCAAGTCACCTGGCTCTCCTGAATTGAAATTGCAGAATCCAAAGCCTATGGATCTCTCTTAGCTGCATATGTAGTCTCTTGTAGAGAATGGCAACTCAACATCAGACCTTGCACCTTCCAGGAATCAATCCACAGAATGAAGGAATTAGGAAAGGTTCCAGGCTTTCATCATTGATAGTTATTACTAGCAGAGTTTCTGGGACTCACAATACTGACTTGTGGCAAGAAAGGGAGATTTAACTTGATCTAAGACCCTTAGATCATGGAACAAATACACAAAAGATTGAAAGAAACTTTATTGTTTCATATTCTAGCATACCATACTAATGTAGAAAAGCAATTATTATGATATATTCCAACAAGAGTAGTGACATCTCTTGGAGGTAATAGTCTGCCATTTTAACAGTATTTCCTCAATGCAATATTTCAAATTTCTCATTTTAAATATTTCGCTAGTGGAGTAAAAGTTTTGAAAATCTCCAATTTTAAGGAATATCAATAAGTCACGAGTACCCTGACTATACGCATCTTCTGTTTCTTCCACCATTCTTTGTGAACAATTCCATTTCATACCAGAAACTCACCTTTGACAGTGGTGAACAGTGGTGTCGAGATAAAAGGCATATCGGATTGCATAACTTGTGGAGTACCTTGTCCGAGATGATCTGTACAGTAGTATAGGGGGGGGGGGCTCAGCATGGAGTGCATGCAGACTGCAACTGCTAGCTATTACAGATCCACCTCCATGCAATATGCAAGAACTAGAGTTGACATGGGCCTGCATCTCTATTCCGCTCAATCAGCTACTTGTTAACTGTAAGTCCTGACACATTCAGAAACGGGGGGGGGACATACGATTAGGTACCTGCACTTAATAAATTGACCACTCACACAATGTATGTAGAGTTTCATGGTCTTGACTCGTCAGGGCTGGGTAAGGTCTAAATTTGGTTGCTTCCATCAGAAGACAAACAGGGCCTGATTCATGTTTGGACGTAAGTCCGTTTGCGTGCCGTGTCTTGCGTGAAGTAGCTATGGCCCTTACACCAATGAACGCAAATGCATGCAGTTCCTGTCTGAACGCAATTAACACAACTGCCTATGACTTGAAATATCGAATGTGGAGGGGAGAAGGGAAGGGATAAATGTAGGCAGTGTACAGTGAGGCCGTGCCAACACAGATGCGGCCGATCCAAGTTCTGTGTTTCTCGTATGTATGTCTGGTTTCAGCCTTATCACTTGCACCGGCTACAGGGCAGGTGTGAGTGCCACTGATAGTGATGATTGACAAGGCATAGTCCTTGTATTAAAAACTACACATATGAGTGCCACTAGCTAGCATTGAGCATAAGATAAACCTATGTACAGTAAAAACATTTTGATGTCTGTATTTGATGTAAAAAATGTAATAGTATTTCAATCCATATTTTTATTAATAATTATACTGTTAAGAGTTGTTCATTTATTTTATAATTTCATTTTTTTAATGTGCTCTATGTGACCTTTTAGTGAACAAACGCTTGTGCACATACTGCAGTCTGTTGTGTGAATCTACATAAAGCAAGTAACTTTTCGGCAGAGCATACTTACACCCAGATTGAAATCGAAACACATCCTGAGATTTGAAGAATACAGTCGGAAGTGCGCACAAGTTCCGTGCTCTTTTTTTAAAATGCAACTTGCGTGCAAATTGCATCCGAAAATGAATCGGGCCCACACAGTCCACATTATGGATGTATATAAGAGAGAAAGTATTCTTTTAATAACTTAAACAATTTGTCTATCTATTGTGATCCACTGATTGATTCTATCCAAAAAAAAGTTCAATTGTAAATGTTTGAAAAACAAGACTTCTGCCTTCTCATCTATATATAAACCATGAACGTTTATGCTAGCAATAGGCTTTTAAACATCAAAGATGTGCAAATAATTCCAGAAATACCTTGGTTAGAAAGAGTTATGATAACATACGCTTATGTTATTTTTAAAGACTGATACATGGTGTGTTTATGCTGTACGGTGACCTAAGAGCAAAATAGAACTTATCCAGCCAACAGAATTTAATGATCCCATACAGAGGGCTTGTTAGGTAGTTCCCTACACGTTGTTTCAACAACTGACAAAGAGATATTGTCTGCTGTCCCTTGTGTTTTCCCTCACCCTTTATGTATTACTGACTGCAGTAAAAATGTGCATAAATACATCTACAAAATGGAATGAGACACAAGACATAAATAACATTTCTTAGCCCATGCTGGGTTCCTACATGGAGACAGATCGGGCCAGACTGAAAAGGGTTGTTTTTTATACACCGTCACATGTCATTTAAATTGTTCTTTGCACATCCATTCTTGGCATTGCCCAGACTGTGCTCTAACGAAAGCTCTTTGGGATTTAGATATTAAATTGCTTTTAGTCTCCATTTGGTAGAGAAACCAATGTAGAAACCTTCAATCTTCAGCTACTTTGTATATGATACAGATGTCGGCTCCAGTGGATTGGGAACTTAAAGTGGTCCTGGTAAATATTGTAAAAAAGTGGCTTCATGCTGTGGGCGGGGTCAAATTGCCATGTGATGAGAGCATGGCATGTGATATGTGCCACTGGAGTGGTCATGGCTGGCATGCAGGGTGCATGGCTGTTTCTTTAGACAGACCAACCATTCTTTCCCCTTCAAACACAGTGGGAAGTGTTGTGCATACCACTGATAGGGCCACAGTTGACATACTGTGCTACTCAATCCTACCTCTTCCTGCAGCTTTACTACCTTCTACTGCTGGTGTCTTTGGTCACTGCTTGGCTGGATCCTGGAATATTGGAGCTCTATTTGGAATAAGAATAGGTACTGTTCACCTCCTGGAAATACAAGTAATGCATGACCAATCTAAGCCTCCTTCACCCAAGCAGCTGCAAATAACTAGTGCACACATTTAACTTCAATAGTATTTTTATTCAAAATTTAAAAAGTACAGAAAAGGTAAAACGGTGGGGGGGTGATGGGAAGGCCAAAACAAAGAGAGTGAAAGTAAGGGTACATAGTGGGGAGGAACGCATTACACAATATTAGAGTAACCATACATAATACAAAAGTACCTAACATCACTATATGACTGATATGCATAAAAAATATAGATGTCGCACTCAGAGTAGATCAATTACCCAAGCCAATCTACGTGGGTTCTGAAGGGAGCTCATTTAGGGAGAACGGGCGAAGGGGGGATAGCGAGTCGACTTGGACCTGTCTTGCCAAGCATACCACTTCATTAGAGATGAGGAAGGAGAGGAGGAATTCGGCATCCCTACCATTTCCATCTCAAAACTAAATTGTACTTTAGCTACCACTTTGTTCAACACGGGTAAATTTGGGGACTTCCAGTTTTGTGCCAAGGCTGCTCTTGCAGTGATCAAGATGTGACAAAACACATATCTAGCATGCATAGGGAATTGTGGGGGGTAATACTATAGCAAGGCCACCTCCGGGGCAGGGTCTATTCCTTGAGAGGTAACCCTATTAGCTAATTCAAACACTTGATCCCAGAATGGTCGGATAAGGGTACAATTCCAGAATATATGCATTAAATCTCCTGGTAGACCACATTGCCTCCAACATAATTTCAATTGGGTCGGCCACATTTTATGCAAACGGGTCGGGGTGAGATATAATCTATTAATTAGTTTCACCATCATTTCCGAATGGTTCACACGTTTGGACATTCGAAATGTATTGACAAACACTTTTTTCCATTGCCCATTGGTAAGTGAAATATTAAGGTCTGCTTCCCATTGTAATTGGATTTTGGTCTTCGTTTCCGAAGGGGGAGGGAAGAGGCATTTGTACCAAAAGGTAATACCAGACCTATTTGGGCCCTTTGTCAATCTCGCATAAACTAGGGCTGGGGCACGGGACATCCCCGATTCCTGTCTTGAGATGGAGGAAAACCAGTATCTAGTCTGTATATTTTTGTAGAATTCTTGGGAATTTGGAATTTGTCACGTATTTGAGTAAAAGAGAGTAGATTCTGATCCTCAAATAAGTCAGACAATAATTTGGCCCCATTCCCTATCCACAAGCCAAGGTTTAGTCCCGGAATGAGTTTAGTTATAGCTGCTAGCGAAATATTCATAGTAGGGACCGTAATATCCTGGCTGTTGTCCATAAACCTATCCCACATTTCCAAAGAGTCTTTAGTTATTCTTGGAAGGAGGGCGAGTGTCGGACGCCATGATTTAGGGACCCAAATCAGGTCTCCTAAGGGAAACCTAAAATTCAATGCTTTCTCTAAGTCAACCCAATGTTTCTGGTTTGCAGGTAAGTACCAATCTCTAATTTGGGATAACAAACAAGCAGAATGATATTTATGTAAGTCTGGCAATGCTAGACCACTTTGTTGTTTAGGTAAGGACATTCTAGACCTCGCTATACGAGGGGGTTTATGTTTCCATACATAACTTGTCATAATCGACTGCCGTTTAAGAAACAATGGTTTCGGGATGTTAGCAGGTACAGTTCTAAACAAATCCCTCATTTTTGGTAACACCGACATCTTAAAAGCCGCCATCCTCCCCAACCAGGAGACCTCGCAGCAGGCCCACGATCTGGTTAACGTAAGAAGCTGCTGAATCAAAGCCATAAAATTAAGGTTTATTGTACTAAATTTGAGGTAATCTGTATACCTAAATATGGGAGAGCCATTGTTTTCCAGGAGTAGTGGAAGTTCTTCTTAAGAAACCCTATCCTCAGAGGAGGGATGTTTACGGGAAGGGCTTCTGATTTGGTTGAGTTTAATTTATAGTAAGAAGTACGACCATATGCGTCAAGTAAATTGTGTAGAACCGGCAGCGAGGTCTCCGGGTCGGTTACAAATAGTAAGACCTCATCGGCAAATAAACATATGTATCGTCTTCTTAATGCTAATACCTGGGAATAGACGCGAGGATCTAACAGCTATCGCAAGAGGTTCCATTGCCAGGACAAAGATCAGAGGCGATAGCAGGCATCCCTGTCTCGTACCATTTGAGATCTGGAAACTATCCAACACAAAACCATTACTAAACACCTTAGCTGATGATTTGGAGCATAATGCAGAGATATGCAGACAGGAATTTACCCTGAAATCCGAACCGGAGAAGGACCCTCTCCATGTATCCCCAATGTAATCTATCGAACTAGTGCACACATTTATTAAACAGTCCTATTTCTTTCAACCATCTAACTATTAAATAGCACTGCTGTTTAATAATTAGACCTTCCTCCCCCATCCAACCCCAACATAGAATTAGTAGAAATTAAGTTTAATAAATAGGCCTCTTTCCCTCTAACCAGCCCTATATCAAATTAATAGCATTCACAATTAATCAAAAGAATCCACAATATAATAATAGCCCAAACAACACACACATAACATTAATAACTTCCACCAGTCTACACATTATATTATCACCACTCCCTCCCCCCCATCCAACACACTCACTGACTCTGTAGACGCTTCATTGCTGTGAGAGCCGATACTATCCCCACATGTAGAAGGACGGGTGCTTCTGACCAGTGACACGGTGAACTCTCCTCCAGGACCCTCTACGGATCTCACATTTACACCATATAGTCTGGGTTTACACGGCCTTAACTTTTACCAGAGTCTCAAAAATATATTGTTTTCTTTTCTGAACATCTCCCTGGGAAATTTCACAGTCATTCCGATAGAACAAAACATTTATTTTGTCTAATAAATGTCCAGCTTTCATCCGCTAACTCCTCAGTGAAGGCGCTTGCTTTAGTGCTGTACATCTAAACTGTTGTTTCAGTGCCCAATAATATCCTGTCAGTTATTGCCGTCTATCCAGCTTGACACAATAGGAGAAATAATGCCAATCACTCTTCTTTACTGTGTGGTTTCACTGGATCAGTCTAGCCTCACAATACAAGAACCAGATATTCTCTACTTACCTTGTATTCCCCCAATTTTATTTTTAAAGACACCTGCTTACAATCACATTAAAACCTTTCCCTTAATCAACTACATCCTTTTTCCTATAATGCTGCTTGTTTGAACCACCATGTTTTCTTTAAGTAATTAATTATCAAGAGGATTTTAAGGTTATTTTTTTACCTTGTGTCACAATTTTACATTTGCATCTCTTGCCTTTTAAACTGTGTTAGAGGCCAATTACCGATTATTGGCACCTCATGCAGAATCAGACATTCTTACGCAAATGTGCATTCTCCCCCCTGCAAAATAAAATATGCTTTGAATTGCTGCGCCCCAAATTTGTTGTTGGGCAAACCATGTTGCAAAGAAAGGGATGAAAATACATTTATTTATTTTGCATGCAGGGGAAATACTGGCTGCTTTTGTATGTAACATTCAAGTACTGGACAGCTTTATTGTTACACTGCAATTTAGAGTCGGGCTAGGACATGCCCCCCCCAACTCTAAATCTATCTGTCCATTTTAAATTTGCCTCCGTGCAGTGCAACATGAAGTTTTTCCAAAAGATGCAAATATGCTCCTTTTTCGCTTATTTACAATAGGTGAATAGGACCATGACTCCACTAAGGACAAAAACAGCACTTATGATGTGCCTCTGAATTTTTGCATATTCATAAGTAACCACTAAAGAGAGGTAATAACTTAAATTGTATTTATGATGTAGTAGTAGGATACTTAGTATTAGAGATGCTCACTGACACCCGTGAACTGGTTTTGGTTTTGGATCTGGATTATCTTCGGGTTTTGGTTTTGGATTTTTTAGAAAAATCCTAAAATATGCTAAAATCACATAATTTGGCTCTGTTTTTTGTTCCTACATTATTATTAACCTCAATAACAATAATTTCAAGTCATTTGCAGTCATTTTTGACCACCTCACAGATCACAATATTATTTTCATACATTGTCGGACAAATACTGCAGCGACCTGGCTGGATGATAAGCGACAGAGCAATGACACAAATACACAACAGTTCCTAGCACATCTAGGACACATTGGCACACAGTAGTGGCAGAAAAGAAAAATGGTGCAAGATGGAATTGTCCTTGGGCCCGCCCTCCCTCCTACCCACCATTATGTTGGATATTAAAAAGTAATCCAAAAATCCTGAGATCGGACGACGTAACAATGACGTTTTGCCTTGTTTTCAATTCCGAAAAAAGCTTGAAAGTACTGAGCCGATTGCCATTAAATATAATAAGTACACTAATTGTTTCTTACTCTTGAGTACAAGGCATTCAAAGGGAATTCATTTTGATGACTGGAGAAGGGATGTTTGTGGCAAAAGCGACTGTCACATAATTGAATGTGAGGTGATAACTGCAATGACACATAGAGGACTTCATATTGTGCAGGCGGCCATAATGGAAAACACACTACTATGTCTTAAACAGCATAACTATGAAAATGGAGACAAAGCAGACAGAATGCCAGAGAACAAGCATAGGGCGTATCTCTCACAGTGCTATGCATTAAACTGAGTCATGTGGAGTTATCCCAAACAGGTTAAATCCGGAGTTTGAGAAATTATATAATAATTTGCATAACCTTTAGTGACCCTCTACTTCTAGACATACGCTCGAGGAAGTCTCCTCCAAATTTCTACAAACTGCCAGCTCTTTATATTGCCTTCATGTGTTGTGACTGTGAACTCAATCTTCGGCCTGCAAACCCAAATTGATCTGGCCCCAAAAAATACAATTGTAGCGCAAATACGTTTGAATTCCTGAAATCTGCCAAATTGAATTTCAAACCGTTTCCTATTAAAAATTTATTCGGGAACACCAGGGGCCTGATTAATTAAGGAAACTAAGCCTAAGTTTTCTCCTGGACAAAACCATGTAGCAATGCAAGGGGCGCAAATTAGTTTATTATTGTGCACGTAAGTTACATACTGGCTGTTTTTTCATCTAGCACACAGATACTTGATAGGTTTATTTTTACACTGAAATTTAAAGTTGATCTAGGACATGCCCTATCCCAACTATAAATCTGTCCCCTCCTTTTAAATTTAGCTCCCCCTCCAATGCAACATGGTATTGCCAAGTTTCAAAGTTACTCATTTTTTTGCTTTACTTTCCTTAATAAATCAGCCCCCAGTAGTTCAATTTTTCTTTTCATTGTTTGTTTTGTAGCAAAATGTAAACATATTGTATATGAGGATTGTCCAAACTTGACTCAGTTCTTATGTTCTTTGTTTTCAATAACATTTAATTAATGAAAATCACTTTGTAAATAATAGGTTTTAAACTGTTCACTTAGAAGAACATTAAGCAGTGAGACTCTTCAACATGGACATGTTGTTCCATTATTGCGTTCTGTGTATCATCTTCTCATTTGCATTCATATTTAAGAAAGACCAATGTTTAATAGAGGGCTTCACGGAGGTTATTCCTCTTTTGTTAGAAAAAAATGTGATTAGACGCTTTATCATTTTAGCATTGTTATTGTACTCTACACCATGTTCTGGTTTCTATGCTTCGTAGAATAAAGATATATCTTAATTTCCGTTTCTTATACCCACAGGAGTTCTCTATTATACACAAAGTATTGGATTTAGATGATGTCAGTGGCCTGTGACTTGATGTAACTGTAGAATTTGGTTTAATAGAATTATATCTATTTCTTGTTAGAACTGAATGATTAGAGGGAATTAGAACTTGCTAAGAAAAAAGAATGTCCATTAATATAAATGTAAATGTTGGCATGGCAGTAAGTAAGAGCAGATGAAAACATTCTACTTTTTCTCTTGAAGACAATTGCTCTCCCTGGTTATAGAATGAGTAGAACGGCTTAATGAGGCATAGGCAAGTCAAAGGGATAATGTCACTGAATGATGGAAGGAATTATAAATATTAAAGGCATTTTATGCGGTCTGTGGATTAGGTGCATCATTGAACCGACTTTTGCACTGCAATGAAGATTTCATTTTGCAGGACAAGATTATGTAAATGATATGAAGGGTAGAAAGGTCACATTTGCGGGGGTGTTTCCTGCATTGTGATTGTGTGCACAGCCTTTATCTCGACGCAAAGGTCTTTGAATTCTCCGCCACCTCTGACATCTCAGCAATGGCCCTGGCAGTAGCACCATTTCACTCATATTATAATCTGACACTGCGGGGCCCACTGGGGTTTTCTCTGGTATCCCGGTGTGCTCACTTCCAGCAATATAATAAGAAGCTTCAAACACACGAAAGTGACAAATGTAACAATGAGTTTCCTGAGGTTTTCTCACTATCATGATTAATTTAAGACATAATGAAGCAGCATTTTAGGAGAAAATCGTATATTGAAATTAATAATTGGAGTGACCCTGAATTGGTAGTAAGTTAACCTTTGATGTGACTTTTAACTGCTTACAGCCAGCGCATTTTCTGCAGTATCTGCTGTTATGTTCGTTTAGTCGCTACCAATAAACATCGTCCGATGTGATTAATGTGGTTCCAAAGCACAAACAGATTTATTAGTAGAAGATAGCAGAATTACAGCAAACCATGATGATGTATAAGAAGGTATAGCAAAATACAGTAAAGTATAAACGAATACATTACACATGCGACAGTTGGCACCAACTCAAGCTTCAAACAGAACGCTCTGGGGATCGAAGCCAGAGTTCAACAATTTATACACTGTACAGTCGTAAAAGTAATGTCATCACAGAGATATACAGCTACAGTTGTAAGGTCTTCATTCATAGATCAAAGGTTCTTACACTCTCAGGTACTCGATGTGGTATTGGTGAATTCTTCTGGTCATTGTTCTTCAAACTGCCGGGTGTCCTTTCCTCAGGCTCCCGCCACTAGACTTGTATAAACTGGTTTTTATGACCCCTGTCTATTGGTTATTTGGTGCATGAAATAGTGATATTATTGATAACTAGCGTTCGCAGTGTGCGCTCGCTTATCTGCTGATACCGGATTTCTTCTGGTGAAACGAGGAATAATATAAGACCATACATTTTTTTAGGACCTGAACCATAAATATCTGTAATGTAAATTTATCTTTGTATAAATAACCTTTAAGTTTTACTAATAAACTGATGTGAGTTGGAACTATTTACAAATGCATAGGCAAATCTAGGGGGGGTTTCCTAGTGCCTGAAAACCCCCATCCAAGCCTGGGGCACTGTATAATTGAGGTGGCTGGACCCTGCTCCCGCTTCACACGGCTCTGCTTGAAAAGGGAGAGCTGCATGCACCTAACAGTAGTGCACGCAGCATTGCCCATGTATATTATGGGGATAGGAAGAGTTGGAGAGCAGCGAAGCACTGTCTAAAATTATAGTCACGCCGCCATGCACGCTGGTCACGCCCACTGGCGGCGTGGTGTGGAAACCCCCCCTCTACAAATCCTGTGTTTGCCCCTGAAATGTAAGTGTAAATGTAAGTGTGTGTGTTGTTTTCCTGTGTGATTGTGAATGAGTTCTCTGTACAGCGCTGCGGAATTAGTGGCGCTATATAAATAGATGATGATGATTGTGTCATTAGACGTGGTGTACTAATCGCAATCGCATGATAAACCAGTATTAATTGATTTAGCCAACTTCATCTAATTATTAGACTTCCACACTGCATACCCATAAACCTAGGTGGAGATAGATTTTATGGGGGTGTTCCTAAATACCATGAACGGTTGTGCACTTTGAATTGTGTTTGGTGGACAAGTAAGGGCACTTGCACACATAGCAAAGAATTGCAGATTTTGTGGTTCTAAAATGACTCTCTTGATTCTAGGTTGTCAATACAGTTGTCTGGGCATCGTTAATGTTTATGCTTGAGGGATTGTAGTGATTGGAGTGTTGGTGGTCTCAATTATTTGTGATTTGGATCTTGAAACGAGTCTATACATATGCAAATACCGAATACAATTTTCTTTCCTCTAAACTATGCTCATGTTATTATACTACTAATATAAAGGGGAACAAACTGTCAGAGCTCTGTGTTATAGGAATGAGGCAAACTACAACATAGCATTTCTCCCGGAAGTAAATTAACTGGGAATCAGTAAATTACAACTTGAACTGTGGAACACCTTTGTTCTAATTATTCTGCTTTCTATGTGATACTGTGTAGCAGCACTCCATATATTAACATCTTGTATTTTCCACATCAGGAGCTTATTTAATTGGTTCCAAGGAAACATTTCAAATGTACTTTAAATGTTGATAGGTTAATTGGCTGCTATTAAATTGACCTTAGTCTCTCTCCGTCTGTGTGCGTGTATGTTAGGGAATTTAGACTGTAAGATCCAATGCTGCAGGGACTGATGTGAGTGAGTTCTCTGTACAGAGCTGCGGAATTAGTGGCTCTATATGAATAGGTGATGATGATGATACTGATTGTTACTCTAATAACATGTGCAGCCATATTGGTTTTACTTTACTGCAAAGGGCAGTTTTTCCCTTCCATATTCTTGACTTGTATTAAAGCTGGAATTATCTACAATCAGTTTTACAATGCAGTATTTATCAATAGTATTTCCCCATCACAAATGGTTGCATGGTATTTTCTTGCTTCCGTGTCAGTGAATTAGCAAATGAAGAAATCATTCAGACTGTAAAAATATTGGTCAACATGTACTGACATCCCTTGTCTGACTTGGATCTCTGCATGTTGTTGCCACATAGAACAAGAGCATATGTTGCGTTAATTAGCCACATGTGTTTGCACTACTTCTGCAGCTGTTCCTGTAGTTGCTGGGTTACACTCCAGTCCCAGTGTTGTCTACCAGGCCCAGTGCTTTCTGTACTGTCTGCCTTTTGCTTCTCTGTTATGTATTCAGCTGCTACGCATGATCGCAGTGTACTTCACTAATGAGCGAAACCATTTAGTAAGTTTGGAGTTTTGCAAATTTCAATGTTTTGCATATGCCAAGTCAATTCACAAAGGTTTTAAACATTATTTTTGTCCAAAAATGTTGTAAAATGACATTTTTAACAACTGATTGTATAAAAAATTCAAAACTAATAAGAAATTATACATATACAAACCTCCTAGCTGTCTGTATTTGAGAGAACTGTCCCGCAGACCAGGACATGTCTCCTGATTCCAGGATAGTTAGAAGATACGTCCCACTAATGGGTGCCCTATTAATGCTGTGTATACCAGGGGCAGGTATGTGTGACAGTGAAGGGATGTTTTTAGGGGAGGGAGCTGGGTTGCAGCCCAGCACCATAATGATAATAATGATAAGTATGCATGTTAATATTGTAAGCAACTTTTATGCTCTTAAAATTACATTTTAAATGTGCTGGTTTGTTTTTAATAATTGCTAATCATAAGTGAGAGCATTATCTGTTACATCAACCAGTTACACTTTGTAAGTAGAGTGTTGTGACAGTCTAAGAGCTTGAAGGGGTGCGTGACTGTATACACGTGATCTTCTTGGGGGGGGGGGGGGGGGGTCATGCTTTTTTTTGTCTTACCTGTTGTCCATTCAGAAGAATAAGAGTAGATGGTATAACATCCCAAAGAACTGTACTACTTACACTATCACCGACCGCTATTGTGTGTGATAATATTGCAGGATGTTGCCAGATACACTGTAGCCAGCTTAGTTGTTTGATAGGGGGAGAATTGTCTTACATAATGGTTGAAAGGACCCTCTGGTGACGTGTGCTTGAATGAACAATGGTCAGTTCTCTGACTTATTCATTGTCCTGGCCAATTCCCCATTCCCAGTGATACAATGTATTAACATGCGGAGTATTCAATGTTGGAACATGTCACCAACAAGGCATAATTTAAACATTCTCTTTTTAAAATATACCTAATTCTCCTGATAACTGTTCCTCGTGGAATACAAGCAGGACTTGGGGCCAACTAACGATATGCAAATAGTTAAGGTTCATGAACCCTTCATATATATAGGTTAAGGTTCATGAAAGGTGCTTTTTAACAACATGCTGTTTAGCCCTTGCTTTCCTCCTATTAGGTGTTATTTATGTATCCGCCATGCCAAATAACTATTCTCTCAATTTAAAATTAGAATTATTATCAGGGATTGGTACAATTTTCATCTCGCACACACTTATGCACGATCGATTGCACATGCATGTAGGCACGTTAAAATGTCCTTTGTTAAAATGCTGCTTTGTTTAGAGAATAGCAGAATAACAATAATATCCCTGGCGCAAAAAGGGGACCAAGCTACCCTTTAATAGTGTAAAATATCAGATTTAATGTATTGTTTATGAAACATGAATAAAACAACATGAGTGATCACTCCAAAGTCAAATTGTCAATGAATAAGCCCATGTGGCATAAGATGTGTGTACAACGTTAATGGACAATAGACACAAATGGAATATTGGTTGAGACAAATAAAAACCATAAAGCATTCAGTAAAAAAACTACAAATGCATAAAAGAAAGTTCTCATAAATGTACTCGTTAAAACCGATCAATAATGTGATTCAATATATATAAAATCCAATAACCACAATAGCCACAGTCCTTAAGAGGATTTACCTCTAAGGAAAAAGTTCTTGCATAAAGATGGTATAGAACGTCTGTTAATCCAAATGTAAAATAATATGATGAACCTGCGCATTTCTCCCATTTGTTGCCAAACTATCCCTGAGGAAGCCCCTAAGGGGCGAAACACGTAGGTTACATCATTTTATCTATGCCAGTTATTTTTCCATAGCTGGGTTTTACTTCGTTTTACCAATCCTGACGACTCCAGGAATTTCCTGCGGATAAATGATCCAACATTTCAGAAGCTGCTTCAGCTGGGTGTACACATTGACACATAGGGCTAGATTTACTAAGCTGCAGGTTTGAAAAAGTGGATATGTTGCCTATAGCAACCAATCAGCTTCTAGCTTTCATTTATTTAGTACCTTCTTCAAAATAACAGCTAGAATCTGATTGGTTGCTATAGGCAACATCTCCACTTTTTCAAAACCGCAGCTTAGTAAATCTAGCCCTTAGAGTTATATGAAACAACATAAAATAAATGTGCACACAATACACCAGTAAATAAATGACTTAGTAGACATTATGTACATTTGCTAATATTTCATGATCAATACACTTTCATCTTATGAACTTATGGACTTCTCCATATGTTTGATAATGGACCTAATAGGTTATAAAATTTAGCTTCAGAGTGAAAATATATAGTGTGCATATATTTATATAAGACAGTACAGTAACAGGCTAAATTACAGGTAGATAATACAGAATTGAATATTTGGACACATGTCACATCAGTAAATTAGTGAGACATTATTGAGAATATGTATTTGCACGTGTGTTAACACTTGTTGTATACATTTGCATACAGGAACACAAATATGACATATAGAGCATAAAAAAGGTTTATTATTGATTCGCTATGAAAAATCACTATTTCCATTTGCTTTATGTTTAGACAGCACAGCACGTGGGAAACAACATCATAGATTTTAATATACATGCCCACAAAGGTATCGCTGTTGGGGAAACTATCGACAGAATTGTCGGACAGATGGCCGTCAGTACGTTCACGGAAAAATTGGAACAACATCGTTCTGTTGTTCATAGTGATTTCTTAAGAAATTTTTAAAATCAAGTTAAACGAGTCGGTGTGCTTTGGTACGATAAAACATGACCATTGTAGTGTACACACTAATGCCATATCAGACCTAATGGTTGTTTATCGTGTATCGGCCCAATAATTGGGTGAAAAACCTGCAGTGTGTACCCAGCTTTAAGTGTGTGTTATGGAAGCCGTATCCTTCTGTCAAATTACAAATCTAGCTATTCAACATTTAGGGCCTAGTTTAGAGTTAGGAGAAGAACTATCTCTGTTGCGGTGGGGGGGGGGGGGGGGCAGGGGCGGGCTGGCCCGGGGGGCAGGGGGGCAGCGGCTCTCCGGGCCGCTTAGACAGACCGCTATTAGGGCCGCCCCCCGGATGCAATATCTAACACTTTCCCCGGCGGCCGCATTTGATGACATCAGATGCGGCCGCGTCAGCGCACAGGTGGCCACATCACATGACAGGGGATGCAGCCGCGTCATCAATGACGCGGCCGCATCCCCTGTCATGTGATGCGGCCGCCTGCGTGCCCCCCGGGCTTCCCTCTCCCAGCCCGCGCCTGGGGGGGGCAGTGACTACGGGAACTGGAGATGTGCGAGGGCCTGTAGTCACCACTCTCAATGCAATGGTGGTAATTCTGCTACTGCCTGCACCCACTATCATGTCAGCACATAAACAGTGAAGCCAAAACAGGCCATCACTTTCATGCGCAGGCCCCCAAACATGCTCAGAAGAGCAGAACGGGAGGATGGACTGCATCACTAGGTCCCAGTCCCAATCTTTCCATGGTGCCTGGCGGTGTGGTGTTACACTACCAGTTAGGAGAAAAACACTAAATGGAGCAAATTTGTACCTAGAAAAAGAAGGTTGTCAAATGCATTTTGTTGTGCCATGCAGGGACAATATTGCCTGTTTTTGCATTTAGCACACAAGTACTGGGCAGCTTGTATGATTTATAGTTGAGCTAGGACAGGCCCTCTTCACATACCAACTCTAAATCTGTTCACACACTTTAGTTTTGTCCACCTGCACTGCAACATGGATTTGCCAAGGCCAAAATTGCACCTTCTACCTGCATTTGTTTCTATATGTAAACTATTCCTATCCTTTGGAAATAACAAAATGGGACATTCGTGACCTGTTGTTCAAGCTATAAAATATGATTCTTTCAGGTTCCAAACCAAGTAAATTAGTTTTCGGAATCCTATCCAATGTATCTTCATAATTTGGGTGCAACAAGAGTCGGAATCATGGAAAAATAAGCAATTTTAGTGAAAAAATTCAGGTTGAAAATATAAGCTCTTTCCTGGGCAAATTGGGACATCTGGGAGCCCTACATTAGTGGATAAAGAGGTATAATGAACACAGGGGTCTTTCAGTCTTATTAGATCCATGTGCAGTGATGATTTACATCCACAACACAGCACTGGCATCTTGCTTTTGCCTTCAAAGAATGATTACCACCAATGTTTTGAAAAAATAACATATATCAACATCACGTCTCCTCACTAGTCTGGGAAAGGTAAAGATCACATTTATCTGACGTTTTTGGAATTAGCCAGATACATTTATTTGCTACATGTGTTTTCATCATCTCACAGCACATAATTCATCATGGAAGTAGTTTAGGTGTTTTTATCTGGTGAAGATAATATGTGAGGAAGCTGTCAATGTAAATAGATGATTTCATAGGATTGGAGGAAGTGGTGTGTGGGCATATTCATCCTCTAGTTTGTTTAACAAGTAAAATCTTTTCCATCCACCATACCTGACATGACGCTGTATATAATGCAAATATTGACACATCTTCATAGGCATAGAGCAGCAGTATTTAGCTCGGCAAAACATAAAGATGTATTTATATTAATGACAAAGCACACAAATATATATATATATATATATATATATATATATATATATATATATATATATATACACATATATGAAATGTAAATGTACAAATACAGGGGCCTGAATAATTAAGGAACGTAAATGCACTAACAATACATCACTGAACGCAGCAATGGCCACTTCATCTTCGAGCACAAAGGACCCTTACTACAATCTATGACTTCAGGGGCAGAACGGGGAGGGCGGTGGGCATATGCACATAGTCAGCGTTCGATTCAAGCTTTGGACATCTTTAAGGTTCATCATTTTTAGTCGTATCACTTGCACCAGCTACAGGTCTGGTGTAAGTGCCTATTACTAGTGATGAGGGCTGTGGATGCATGAGAGAACATGTGTTTTTTATGTACAGTTGACATTAATAACATCCTAATAAATGTATTTTATAGAGTGAAAAACATGGGGGGGGAAAACACTGTTTTTATTTTTTAATGTTTGGTGATTAATATATTATTAACAAGTGACATTATTTGAATTTTTTTTGTCTGTGCATTCTTTTGTGACTTTATATTCCACATATGCATTGGACGTATTTTGCAGTGTCTTGTCTGCTAGAGCAGAGAGCACCTAGACTCGTATTCATCTACAGATGAATCTGTTGATACAGATCCGCTCCTTGTTGAATGCGGACGTGTGCAAGCCCAATGTACATGCGTTTTTTAAATACACCCATTATGTTTGTTTTGCGTTTTTTGTTTAATGAAGCCGACAGTGTATGGCAGTTCACAGAATGGCAAATCAGAAGCGGAACTTGAAGATTGTATCTCTAGAACTTTGCACTTCTGTGAAATAACATACTCTATATTCACTTCTGAAACCTGATTTGTGTGAAGTTTCATCGCAACTTTGCTTATCTTTTGTATTCAGCCCGACACAAATATTTCTTAAAACCATTAAGATTCCGAACCGACTTCTGAATTTGGCACATTTCTATTATTTTTAACTATAAGCCTGAACACATTCATGTTTACTTTCAAAACGTCTTTACTTACTTTATCTTAGGAACTACCACATCTATTTGTTACATCCTGCATGTGACCTTTGTGTGAATTTCAGACATTATTCTCGCAGACTGGGCATTGCTGTCCTTCCTGATTCCCAAGCCCAATAGTTATATCATTGTAAGGTGTTTTGGCCTGATGGATGTAAGTTCATTTGTGTCATGTATAAATGTGACTTTCATAAAACTTGCCGCACTGCACATACGCACAACTTAAGACAGTATTTTCAGTGGAGCATATCTTATTCTTCCGTCCACTTGTGTTTGGATTGGCAGGTCAGGGGCATTAATGTATAAGTTCAGTGCAGTAGGTGCATAGAGAGCAAGTCAACCAGTCTCCTTAGAGATGTGTTCGATTTTCTTTGACACGTATCTTTAAGGTACACCTTTCAGGAAGTTTATTTTTTACTTGTCCCATAGGCCTTGTACAGGTTTCTGAGTTGATGATGATGACTTCTGCATTTGCTCCGAACCTATCTATATGCTACATGAATTATTATTGTGTTGTTATATAGTGTTATGAGCGTTTTGTCGCTATCCAATAACGATTGTCGAATCTCGATTTGTATTTCCAACGCACAAAGATTTATTCTCAAAAAGTAGCAGAATATATTCAAGCGAAATAATAATAAGTACAGCCGTTACTTATCGCAGGCGCTCTGGATCCAGTGTACAGTCATTCAGGTCTGAAGTCTGTGGTCAAGGTGACTGAACACTAGATGAGGAGCTGCTGCTTATATGCACACAGAGATACAGTAAACAATGCAGATGGTATAGCTTGCTTCTATTGGTCCAGGTTTCAGGAAGGTCCAGGGGGTTGTCGATCATTGGCTAGTTCAACCTAAAGAATCCAAAGGTGGGGGTCATCTCTCCAGGGGATATGCTCTGATCTTCCCGCCAAGATTCATAGTCTTAATAGTCCATAATTCCCTAACAATAATAACTTGCGTATGCACTCTGCGATCCCTTCACAGAGTGAACCGGACAGTCGCAATGTAAAGGGGATTAATATGATACCACACATGACATGATTCCTTCAACCTGTACCATATGTTCTACTGATATGCATATAACTTATAATATTACACATAAACACTACTATATTTCAACATAAATAACTATGTGTTGCAACTACCATTAATGTGTACTATTTTACAAATGTGTGTGTTGGTGCGAATGTATGTAAAAGCGTAAATACTGTTGTTGCCACGTGTTGCGGCTGCGTACGCCCTTCCACGCCATAGCGTGCCATACGCATCTTTTCAGACAAAGACAACCAAGTTTGCTCGATTTTAATTGAAATGACTTTATCCAATTTGCTGACTTTGACAATAGCACCAGTCATATTATGCAGCGTTGTACAGAGAATATGTTGACTTTCATATCAGTCCCTGCCCCATTAGACCTTACACACTTTCCTACCACACACACACACACACACACACACACACAGACTAGGGTAAGTTGTGACAGAAGCCTACTAGTATGTTTTTGGACTGTAGGAGGGAATCGGAGCACCTGGAAGGAACCCAGGCAAACACGGGGAGAACATACAATCCCCACACAGATAGAGCTCTGGTCATGACTCTAGAGCTGTCAGGCAGCAGTGCTAACCACTGTGCACAATTAGAGATACATCCAATACTAGATACAGCTGCAGAAACATTAAGTGTGGAGACACATTTTTGTGCAACTTTATGTTTGGTTTTCTTTCATACATGTAAATTAAATTGTTAACATAAAAATGTTTACTGCACATAAAATTTGCAGGAGATATTTTTTCCATTATAATAGAATAAGGAAAAGAAAAAGGATTGTACTCCTTAGGTTTTAAAAACAGCGACTCCTTTCATGCCTATAAATCCACATACTTTCAGTAGGAGTGATAATGGGTCTAAGAGAAAACAATATCCTATTATTCCAAACGTATTTCTCAATTCATTTTGCATGCAAGACTGTGTGTGTGTGTGTGCACGGAGGTCTTACTCTAAATAATATGTTCCTTGTGCACCAGACAGGTAGCAAAGCACAAAATAATCTATTGAGGAACATGTTTTCCTGTAGCAATCAGCAAAGCTGAATTAAGGTATGTCTTTATTTTCAGCCTGGGCTAGAAGCAAAGAAATATCTTTCACCAGTTATCAATTGAAGAATTTAGAAAACTTCTTAGGAACAATCCTGTCTTCTGTACGCTATTATATACAATTCTGTATTTGCAAGATTTTACTTCTTTTTATGCATAATATGACATTTCAAGGTTGCTGCTGTAAATTCTTGTTAAATAGCCATGTAATATTTGTGTTCATTACAATAGCCCATTACATAATATAGAAATAATTGTTAGATTATGCCACTATTTATATGTCTATACTCTAAAACGGTGGTAATCGTATTAACGATTACCACTGCTCCGACACCCACTTGCAATACGAAAAAAAGACGAAAGTGTTAAAAAACTATGTGACCATTTATAGACTTACCTTTACAGGGACTCCGCAGCTAAGCGATGCACCACAATGCTACCGCAAGTCATTTCTAATGGAGAGGTGTCCAGCAGTACAGTTTCTTGGAATCGCGACTTGGATTCCTTTAAATTTAAAGTGGCAATGTCTGTTAAGTGTTTAAACACTTAACCTGTGGTGGCTTGACATTGGCACTTTAAATTTAAAGGAATCCAAGTTTTTTTTTGACGGGCAAATGGGTGTCGGGTTTATCGCTTCCGAAAAACCGTACCCCACCCCTCTAAAATAGGTGGGGTACAACAGTGCAAAGTAGTTAATTCCGACAAGACTTACTCCGAGATAGAAATCGCGACTGCTGTCATTGGCGATATACAGGTAATACAGACTCCTTCAAACACTGTCATAATTTCATGAATTGTGCAATGGCCATTTACGGAAAAAATTGCTGTTTTCTCTGTTTTAATGGCTGACCGCACTTTAATAAACAGACCCCAGAGACCAGTAGCCAATCAGTTACATATTGTAAATACGTGGCTTAACAATGGGGATTTCTTGCATAAGGGTGGAATAAAATATCAAAATAGCAAATTGTTATGTTGTTCATGTATTATTAAAAGGAGACCTGTCGCTCCCACATAAATCTACTGTGGTGTTTTGAAAACACAGAATAACTTGCTTGGTGGACAAAACAATAAAAAACAGAAAGGGACTGTTTAGCTATATTGTATGTTCCCTCCACAGTGCAGAGAAGCTTAGGGAGTCTTTCTCTTTACAGTACTAGCTTGCTACTGAATCTGTGTGCTCTCTCGCACAGATAAATGGCACTGGCATTAGTTATTAAGGGTCAGCAGTTAAAGTACTGTAAAAAGACATACTTCTTAAAACAAATAGCAAACATGATACATAGGCAGGGCCGGATTAACCATAGGGCTAATTGGGCTACAGCCCAGGGGCCTATGGCATCCAGGGGGCCCTTGAAAGTGCTCAGCAGCAGTATTGATAGGTCGGGGGCGGGGGCGCCCCGGCGCGATCAGTGCTGCTAAGCACTTTCACTGCGGTCCTTCTCCGGCGCGCTGTAGTCTCCTTACTGAGGAGATCTCGTGAGTCTCACTCTCACGAGATCTCCTCAGTGAAGAGCGTACAGCGCGCCAGAGAAGGAGGTAAGTGCCGGGGGGGGGGGGGGGGGCGCTGGCAGCTCGGATCACGGGGGGGGGGGGGGGCGCGGGCAGCTCGGATCAGGGGGGGCCCTCACGGGGGAATGGAGGCCCCCTTAGCCCAGGGGCCTACATTCCCTTAATCCGGCCCTGTACATAGGGCCCTACTCTATGTAGTTTCCTCTATATTATATGACTTCTGCTAAAGCTGAAAGTGTTACTTCCCGGTCAGAGGCAGAGATTAAGTAGGATCAATGGTTTACTATAGGCACAGGCTAGAGTGGACAGTACACATAATACATGTGTTCTCTTATGTGATAGAACACGTAGGATAGATCAATATACTTGTACATACTTGCCAACTCTCCCGGAATGTCCGGCAGACTCCCGACATCTGGGTCAGTCTCCCAGACTCCCGGGAGAGCAGGCAAGTCTCCCGCATCTCGCAATTCCTTGGCCTAAATAATGCTATTCGCGGTGAATCGCATAATTTTGGCCCGCCCCCATGACAAAAACGGAATTTTTGTCGCGGGGGGTGGGGGTGGGGAATTCACTGCGCCCCGCCCTCTCCCACCCTCTAGTCACGCCCCTCTCCCAGGCTGTGAGACTCAGCTAAGCAGCCTATTAGGAACAATGTAGGTCGCCCACTATGGAACCGGCCCACCCAGCCCGTGGCTGTAACTATTTACATTGAATGTATTCAAAGATGACAACTTGGAGGTAAATGAAATTTTATGTAACAAGTATAAAGATTGTTTTGTAGGGTGTTACGTGATCTATTATCGAGAATGTTGTTACAAAGTCACATAGGTGATTTTATTTATAAATACAGTATTCATTTTATTTCTCAGGTCTACGTCCTAAAAGAACAATTCGTCTGGTACTGTGGACAGGGGAAGAACAAGGAGGAGTTGGTGCCGAGCAGTATTACCAGAGACACAAAGTAAGAAATCATTTTTATACTTTTATTGAAGTTTAGCTGTTGGTAAAATGCAGCCGATGAATTCACTGGGTACTACTGGTGTTGTTGTCATAACCTGAAGTCTTAATAATGATACGTCTACCATAAAATCTACGTCTATCTCAGTTCAAAACAGAGCAAAACACTGCTGTACTTAAAGCCCAAACTCTAAAATTATCTTCAGGACAAAAAGGGCTCTGATCTCACCCCAAAAACTGAGGTTTAAAATCTGGATCTTGACTCGTTCATGGAAAATAAGCTAAAGAAGCTCCCAAAAATTTGGGTAAAATGTGTCTTAAAAGGAACCAGTGAGAATGCTAAACTGTGCCAACGGTATGACTCCAACATCTTCATTCTTGTATCATATTATATATCATATCTTCATATAGGGATAGAGACACGGTAATCACACTTTACAGATGGTTAACGTACATTCAGATTAGCGGCTTCACGGCTCAGTGTTCTGTTTGTTGTATGAACATGACAACAGGAGATGCAAACTTATACTGAACAGTGAGGGGACATTGCTGACCCCATAAGACATTAATGTAATTATGTGAACTGTACTAGAATAGAATGTTGGCATCTGATTGCCTTCTGAGAGTTACCATACATTTCAGGGGTGTTGAATGCACTGGAGGTGCCCTAGGTGTCTCCCCCACGCAATGTGGCACCTCCATCCCGTCAGACACAAGCCCCCAGCTGATTCAGCCCTTTACCATCAGTCTGTGAGAGTGGGGCTGGGCTGTGGCATCATAGCCCGGTGCCACTATTCCAGTCCGTCATGGACATTGAGGAGCAGCAGCCGACAGTTAAACAGGTAAAAGCTGCCGACTGCTTCTCCTACATGTTAGCTGCCGGAGCGCTGAGAGCGCTGGCCCTGCCTTTTTCTAATCATACTAGCAGAATCACTTGGTGTTGCGCGGGTCTGATTTGTAATGTGTAGCAGTTTTTATATATTAGCAAATTATTTGATAAAGAGACCAAAAATGCTATTTAGAAAATAAGATCTGTTGCTTTGTCGCGTTGTCGTTATGTTGTGCTGTTACGAGGTGTCCTCCCAGCAGTCAAACAATTGTTTACAACCAAAGAATGATGTTTTCAATATTTGTCGCTTTGTCGCTATGTGGTCTAATAGGTTGCTTTTGCCATACTAAATAACTCTGTAAAATTTGGCAGCTTTACCTTGAAAGCTGTGTAAGATATTTGCCAACGAACAAACAAAGAAACAACTTCTTTTTTTTATATTTATAGAGATATAGAGAGATTATACACACAATGGTATTCCTGCAGGGGCAAGTACAGGATTTTAATGTTGAGTTCTTTCTGCCTTAGGCAAATGAGAACGATTAGGCCATATTGGCTTAGCACTAAATCCAAATTCCATATGGTCATTCATGTGGTCAACTGGACAATGCTGCAATAATGAGATATACAAACAGCATTCATTATTGATTATAGTTAACTTAAATCCATAGTTCTTATAACTATACAACACAGTTACTCTTTCAGTTTTCATTTAACTTCTTAATGAATACAATACACTGCAGGATATGTGTAGTCTTTGTTAATGCTGCATTGTTATCTAACCTCTTTTACTAGCATAAACTGGTCTTTTCTTATAAAATATCTATCTCTATCTATTTATCATCATCATCAACATTTATTTATATAGCGCCAGCAAATTCCGTAGCGCTTTACAATTGGGAACAAACATTAATAAGACAATACTGGGTAATACATACAGACAGAGAGGTAGGAGAATCCTGCTCGAAAGCTTACAATCTATAGGACAATGGGAGTTAGAAACACAAGGGCATGTGCTACATCATATTGCACAATGGACCAGCCAGACTGCAAAGGTAAAAGTACTGAGTGGGCTGTGTGTGTTGCAATGTTGGTCAGAAGGTTGTTGTCTTGCGTTAGCAGTGTAGAGGATGGCAATAGGGTAACCCAGGGAAATTAAGATGATGGTTGAGGAATATCATAACCTTGTCTGAAGAGGTGGGTTTTCAGAGAACGCTTGAAGGTTTGAAGACTAGAGGAAAGTCTCACTGTGCGTGGGAGGGAATTCCACAAAGTAGGTGCAGCCCGGAAAAAATCCTATAACCGAGAATGGGAGGATGTGATGAGAGTGGAGGAGAGACGTAGATCTTGTGCAGAACGGAGGTGTCGAGTAGGGAGATATTTCGAGACAAGTGAGGAAATGTATGTCGGTGCAATTTTGTTGATGGCCTTGTATGTTAGTGAAATAATTTTATATTGGATTCGTTGAAATACAGGCAGCCAATGTAGAGACTGACAGAGTGGCTCAGCAGAGGAATAACGGTTTGTCTATCTATCTATCTATCTATCTATCTATCTATCTATCTATCTATCTATCTATCCTTGCAACACAGTGACCCCTTACAATAATTGAATCATGTTACAATACACAGTATGCATACTTTAAAATATCCCCTTATACATAAAATATATAGCACCAACACTGAAAACAGAGCTTTGTCAAATGTATCCAAAGTTCATTTTAATGTCTCGAGCATATGAAAGACTCCCACTTTAATCCAAGTTATAAAATAATTAGTTTATGTTAATAACAAGGTGGCAATGGACTGATCTCTGCTTAACATATTGAGAATTTATGGTAAACTCACATTAGGAACAAATTAATTTCAATGCAATATAGATCCCCAGGGCAATCCATTAAACTGCACTGCAAAAATCTATTCATAAAATAACTCATCGTGATGAAGAATATTAATGATATCTGTAAGATATCTAAACGGATAGTATAGTATACTACGTTATTCCCAGCATTTATAGGAATACCTGGAAGAGGAATATTATAGTTATTAAAATTGAAAGACAATTTCCAGGGACATTTTTCTATTCCACCAGGACACTTATACATGTCAGACACATTGTACACTATACAAATAGGTTCCTGCTCTGTAATCTCCAGTGTTGTATGGCCCCTGTACATTTTCAGTTATTAATAGTTATTTATATGATCACAATGTAACAAGATAAGTAGCGCTGCAGAGGTGTCCATATAACCTGAATGTCAGGTGTGTACTGATACAGTTCCTGACTTGCCCTGCAGAGTCTTGTATGCCGTGTGCAAGTCCTTTATGCCCTACTTATCCCTTGGCAGGCTGGATTCATCATTTTACTTTAATGTTCTGCATTTGGGGCTGTTTTCAGGAGAACCTCTACATTCATAACATTACAATGATAGCACCCCATTATCTGACGCAGCTTACTTAATAGTTCTGCAGGGTCTGGGATTGTACTTAAGACATTAATTTCAAAGGGAGGGGTATAATTATAACCTAGCATTGCCTCAGAGGTAGCAGCACCCTGCCCTCTACAGTTTGCCCCATCTGTCCCTCATTATCTGGGTGTCTATCTCACTAGGTTTCTGCCTGTGTCAGTAAGGAGTTAAAGGGACCCTTTGCTGCTGGAGTGAAACTATCAGACTGAATCAGTCAAGTGTTAAAGAAATTCAGAGGGGCTTCTCTGGGAGTGTGTAGGGGGGTCCTGAAGCAATAGCTGCCCCCCTTCCTGCATCAACAGCCACCATCACCCCTCGATTATAGGGCGGTGAGGTGCAGGACAGTCGGTGCAAAACAACTAAATCATGATGTAATTGTTTAACATGTAAATCCTGCTCAGGATGTTAATCATTTTACTTTCTTTTTTTGTTTTAAAAGATTTATTTATGGGTGGTCAAAAACATTGAAACAGACTAAAACCTCAATAACGTAAAGAGATAACGGAGACAGCAGTGACGTCCAGAGATATAACAGCTTCTGCAGCATGAGGGAGCAGATTTAGCTCATTGCAGAGGCCACAGAGTTTTGGAATCAAGGTAGCAGGAAAGAAACAGAACCAGAGAAGAGGAGCAATGGTGGAGCAGAGGGTGAAAGAGGGACGAGGGGGGAAGAGGAGAGAAAAAAAGATAGAGAGGAGAGGAGGCGTGACTAGAACCCCTAGAGAAAGAGAGGAGGGATAGGGGGGTGAGGTATTGGTATTGGACCAAGGTAGTGTCCATGTTATGGAAAGGAGGAGCGGAAATGGAAAAAAGATAACTATGGGTCCCATACTTGTATGAAAGATTTAGTAGAGTTGTTGATGAATTCCATGCAGTGGACATACCAACCTCTGGTAATGACGGTAGAGAGGGAGGGCAGGGAAAAATTTTTTCCAGTCTGCTGCAGTTTGGCCAGTGGCGGCTGAGATAATGTCATGGGCTAGTTTGTTCTGGTGTCTCATGGATGATGGTAAGCCAAGGGGCAGTAAAAAGAATTTTGGCTCGAGTGGGACATTGATTTGGATAAGGTTTTTGACATCTATTCAGCTATCCTGTTTATGTACAACAACACTCCTCTGCATAAGCAGTATAATCATGCATTTTCTCCTTTGTTTCCTCTGTGTAATAACTTTCAGATTAATATCTATAACAGGATACCCCAAACTTATGTTGACCAATTAACCAATCAGTCACTGGGGATGCAGCCAAGTTATTTTAAGCACTACACAATTGACAGTTTTGTCCGCACTGCACCCATATTAGGTAGGGTGGTGGAAGTTATCTACCCAATGTGCTGGACATCCATGTTCTCGTCCTTGGGCCTACACACAATATGCAAGTTAAATGCAAAGTTTCTCCTGTTACTTGGGAGCTTTGTCTCTATAACCACACTACCTCTCTTAGGGGTCTATTTGTCATGAATGAACAATAGGACTAGTTTTGAATTTCAGATAGTGGGGTGCTATCATTGTAATGTTATTGATATAGAGGTTCTCTTGAAAACAGCACTAAATGCTCCAAATGCAGATCATTAAAGTAAAACGATGAATCCAGCCAGCCAAGGGATAAATAGGACATATAGGACTTGCACACGGCATACAAAACTCTGCAGGGAAAGGCAGGAACTGTATCAGTACACACCTGACATTCAGGATCTATAGACACCTCAGCGCTACTTATCTTGTTCCATTGTAATCACATAAATAACTATTAATAACTGAAAATGTACAGGGGCCATTCAACATTGGAGATTACCGAGCAGAAAGCTATTTGTATAGGGTACAAAGTGTCTGACATGTATAAGTGTCCTGGTGGAATAGAAAAATGTCCCTGGAAATTGTCTTTCAATTCTAACAACTATAATATTCCTCTTCCAGGTGTTCCGATAAATGCTGGGAATAACGTAGTATACTATACTATCCGTTAAGATATCTTACAGATATCATTAATATTCTTCAGTGCGATGAGTTATTTTATAAATAGATTTTTGCAGTTTAATGGATTGCCCTGGGGATCTATATTGCATTGAAATTAATTTGTTCCTAATGTGAGTTTACCATAAATTCTCAATATCGCAATGCTAGAAAACGTCTTATCGTTGCAATTTACCATTGCAATTTAGCCGAGTTTCTGAGTGGTGCTCAGCTCCACAATAATACTGGCTCTTACCGCTTTGCCAGCCAGTCTGGTTCCCTCTGCCCATGGGTGACCTAGCATTTGACTTCCAGTGCTATTTTCTACTAAAAAGTACTAAATTGTTAAAAAAAAAAAAAAATTGATTCAAAATATTAAAAATAGACATTTTAAAATAATTTAAAAATAAGAAAAATGTTTTATTATATTAATAAAGCATTTTATCTGTCTCTGAGAGGCTGCAGGAGGTGTGAAATATATAAGAAGCTACCGATGATATCTTTCTATTTCACACTAGCATCCTAGACTATCGCAAACCTGAGGTGGAGATAGTGATAAGAGGATTCATGTACAGCCGGGATCCTTCTTAATAGGTAAACTATTCACTAGAGGAGGCTTCTGCCGGTGATTGCTGACAGTAACCCCTTGATGTTGAGAAGCCATAACTTTGGCGAAAATGGTTATCTCCCAATGATAAATAGACCCCTTAGTCAGTATTCCACTCAGATGAAATTAACAAATGAAAGAAAGATGTTTATAGTAAAAAAGAGAAGATCACAATATATTGTAAGGGTCAGTACATTCACAAGAATGTTCAATTGTCTGTACTTTTTCTCTACAGCTGTGTGATGTTAAATACTTTAGTGTCAAAAAAGACAAAAGTATTATAGGAGTGATACCTTTATTGGCTAACCCTAAAAAATGTTTTTATGTAACAGCTCTTAAATGTGCCTTTTTCTCAGTCATTCATTTGTAAGTTTGCCTGATGAGGGGCCTCTCTGTTCTGAAAGCTAGCAAATATAATAATAATAAAAAAAAACAACATCACATAGATTTTTCTGGCTAACACGGTACTGCAATAATATTTAAAAAATATTTTTGCTACACATTTTGATCTGTACAGCTGTGAAACATTATTAAAAGTTAGTGCTTAGTTTTGAATGCTGTGTACAACTAGCTACCAGAAAAAATTAAATTTAGCAAACTTTCTCTTGAATCTAACACTATCTTATCCGCTCCAGCATATTGCTTACACACTTATTTACACACTGTTAATTAGATTTTCTGTATGAGTAAAATCTGTCAATTTTATATGTATTTAAATAATATTGCAGGTTATAATAACTAGAGATAATTACATTTTTAGACAAAAACACTCCTCATAGTAGATGGTGTTAATTGATATCCTTATAAAAGACAGTAAAAAATAATATTCTAATTAGCACTTGCAAGTATTTTATTTACAACACTTAAGACATGGAGGAAAATATTTTGCTTACAAATTCATTAATAGTAGCTCTGAATTTAAACATAATAAGGTCATGAATTACTCAGTGCAGCAAATCTGAAAATGCAGCGTTGTGTTTATTTGTTGTACCAGTCAGTGTATTAAATATCGCTATACGAGGGGCAATCGCAGGATTTCTAAAAGGAGTGTAAGCAAAAGGCATGGCTATCATTTGAGACAGCACTAGTCTGCTCTCCAACTCTTCCCATCCCCTTCAAATACACAGTAATGGTCGCCATCTGTCCTGATTCTGGTGGGATAGACCCGCACAGTTAGGACTTTGATCCGACTTCAGGGATAGTTGGGATATAAGTACTGCCTCACACTGTCCTGCTTATTAAGGAAGAGCTGCTTTCATATAACTGTTGTGCATGCAGCTTGCTCTTAACGAGCATATGTCCAACGCATAGGACATTTTGAACCATGACACCACATTCAAGACACCTCAATGTTCACGAGAGGCTCCCAGACAGGGGTATAGGTGCATCTGAATATTTCTCAAAAAGGTGTCATCTCTGTCCAGGGGCGTAACCGTAGAGAATGCACTTGCTATGGAGCCCAGAAGTGAGTGGGGCCAGACAATGCAAGATCACCTCAGCCACTGAAACCCCCACTACCCTAATGAGGCCCTACAGTGACTTCTGTAGTTAGATGGATTCTTGGAACCAGAAAGGCAAATACACAGGGGGAAGCTGACTAGTTGTAAAGCAATGCAGTGCCAAGACTGCGGTAGGATGCACGGCAACAACCACAAGGTGAAGACAGGTCAGAAACTTATGACCCCTTAATACCATTGATCCCCAAAGTTCAGCAGATGAAGATAACTGGATACAGCAGATACAGGAACGGAGTACACTAAGTAGCACAGCGCCTAAAAGCAGCAAGGGAAACCGGTCACAGCCGATGAAGGAGTTAAACACAGTAATAGTTCAGTGCTAGATAACAGCACATAGGACTGGTCACAGTCAATGCAGGAACAGAGCACAGCAATAGCTCAGTGTAGGTAGCAGCAGGTGGAACCAAACATGGCCAATACAGGACTTGAGCACAGCATTGGTTAAGTAAGTATAAACTTAAACCTTAGGTAGAACATTGAGGTACAATGCCAGCACAGCGTTGTGTAGTAGTAAGATGACCAAGTGCACACAGACTACAGACAAATAAATCGTAGTTAAACAATGTATGGTCAGAATGGCAGGCATCTATCTGCAGTAATCAGTAAAGATGAGGATACAGGTGATAGGATTGCTGGACACTGGTCTGAGAGACTCAATCATCTGACAAAGGATCCTTACATGGACTGGATCCTATAAGCACAGGTATTCCCCCAGCACCTGCACTACATCATGGTGCATGAAGACATCATCAGATTAACCCTTGCTGTGTTTCTTTAGTCCCAAACCTACTGCCAGTCTGGAAAAAGTCTGTAAATCATAATTCTTAACAAGTCTCTTGTATTGCACTTTCCTTATTTTGTATTGGTCTGCCCTAAATAGGCCTTGTCATGTGCAAACTAGTATTACGGTACAGGGCATTGGGCAATAGCTTGTGTGGACCGTGTGTCCAGGTGGGTTCGTTCAAAAATCACCTAGGCGAATTGTTGTAAACCATGGTTTATTCAATAGATGGCAAAACAGGCAGAGTACTTCCCTAGAAGAACAGCGTAGGCACGTGACAAAACACAGTTCCTAGTTACCACACAAGATGCAGTTCCAGACCCCCAAAACACATTTTATAGAACACTGATTAGTCCCACGGTCATGAAGCTAATGGGGGTGTGTATAAGGGCGGTAACTCGCTGGTGATTGGTGGTAATATAACTGGCTAACCCCAAAGTGTCCTCCCCATGCTGATTGGTGGTCGTTGGTTCCCTGGGGAGCGGGTGTCAGAGTGCTATCATGCCGTGTCCTTGTTAACTAGAGGACAGAAGTGGATAGTATAGAGTATGTTTACTCTCCTTGTGTAGCCCAAACCCCTTGTCCTGTCTTATATTTGATTAACGCTTCCATCTGGTGACATTTAAGAATAAATCCTACTAACATACAATGAATAACCTAAAATACACAGGAAATATAATCGCGTATTTTAGCACATGCATGTGAACAAAAGTACAATATACAATAAACACAGCCCAATGTGAACAGTTCAGTAGGCAGAAAGAGGCAATGGAACACGAATGTTCTTATATCTTATGTGCTCGAGTCCAAGTTCACAGCCTGGGTTTCACATAGGTATAAAGATGAAGCAAGTGGTAAAGCAGAAAAAATGTACATTTTACTAATTTGAAAACGTTAATATAAATTGTTATATTGTTAAATAAGTTATATATGGAGATAAATAAGGAAAATAAATTTAAAGAAAAGAGTAGACACAAAAAAAAGAATTGTAGATGTTACTTAAAAGCTATACTTAGTGTTATCTGCCTGTGGTTGAAACTTGGATTTATTTTTTTTATACTAAAGTTCATGTTCCGCTGTCTGTCTTGGTTTTCCGTGTTTTGAAGCTGTATTGTTTTAAGATAAGATAAAGACACAGCTGGAATAATTAGAATTATAAGGATGGGTATCATCAAGAAAAGAATCACACTGTCTGTGGAACATGTATCTATTTCTGCAGAGGAGAAGGAAAATATAATCTATGTTTTATCCAACAACTGTAAAAAGACATCATCTCACAAGTGGTTGTTGTATAATTATTTAGAATTTCCCTTGAGAAAGACCAATTGATGCAAAGCAAATGGAGTTTGAGGGCTATTTATAGAAAAGGGGCAATGGGATGGTCAGATAATTTTAAGCAACAGTTAATATGTAAGCTCTTGAAGGGTATGGATCGAAGGCTAGACATTCCTTTAGTCAACATTCAGAAAGTCAACAACAATAAGTCGATAATTTAAGTGTAGACAGTATTATTAGGCCGCCAATTCACATGGCTGACAGTATTATTAGGTTGACAATTCAAATGCCGACCTTATTATTAGCTGTATGGTTAGGGATAGGGTAAGGGTTAGGGATATTTTTGTCGACCTAATAATTCTGTCTATATTTCAATTGTCAATCTAATAATAATGTCCACTTTTCAATTGTCAACTTAATAATAATGTCTACATTTCAATTGTCGACTTAATAATATTGGTGATGTCAATATTGTCGACTTTCCATCCCTGTCTATATTATAGTGTCAGCCATATAAATGTTGATTATGTAACTGTCAAACATATGTACCAGTAGCATATGCTTGTCTCAAAGATTAAGCCATGCACGTGTAAGTACACACGGCCGATACAGTGAAACTGCGAATGGCTCATTAAAACAGTTTGACCATGAAGTATGTTTGACCATGAAACATTGTATCCCTTTGGCAAACTCTCCTGCTTGTTGATTTAGTAACAATGTGCTATTAAACAGGATCTTCCCTGTGGCTGCTCCAATCTGCCTTAGTTTTAGCTGTAGTATGACAGCCATTATAATACTGAAGACACTTACATATGAATGAGTTCAAAATTAGACCATAAAGCTTATTTACTTACCACAGAATTTGAACATTGAGTTTTGGGCAAATTTGCATAGAGTACTTGTCTGGCGAGCATATACATAGATTCAAGGTAACATTCCTATTTATTTTGCACCTGTAGAAATGGTTTGCACAACATTTTGCAGTATTAAGGGTTCAGATTAAAATGCACATTGGTGAATGATGAAAACCACTTCAAAGTCAAGTCAAGCTTACGATCACCATAGGACCACCCCCTTCATTAATTATACTTTTTCTCCTAAAATACTGATCATTCAAGCCAGACTCACTTATATTTAAATGTGTTATGAGAGTAAGGGGGCTGTCTTTATTACGTTTGTGGTTTACATGTATTATGTGTGTACATTTAAATGTTTTAGTACATTGGCACACCTGCACCTATAAATTGTCTCCCCTGTATAAAGTGTCTTGAAAGGTGCAAATAGCATCCCTTGAAAAGTATAAGCATGATGCCCGGTGACCACTCTTTGGGCATGTCCTATATCCTGCCTCTCGCTTCCCTACTGTAAAAATCAGATCATTTTGCTGGAGAAAGAGGAGATGTGGCCACCTGTTAAAGTGTGAGCGTCAGCATCGGATTATTGGCGGGGCAAAAGGAGCATTATTTATTAAAGACCTCATGCAAACGGCACTGCCACAAATTAATCCCCCCCACACCTTGGGGAAAGGTGGCTGTTAGGATCAATAGCAAGCTGCAAGCAGACAACATGCACAGCCTAGTGGGGTCGGTGGGCTAATGGACCTATAGAAACCTAGGGTTTATAGCTTTCTATTGGTCTGTATCGCCTGTGCTGCACGCTGGGGAAAAATGTGTCATGGAACACCAGTGCCGTAACTAGACATTTTGGTGCCCTGTGCGAGACAGTGCATCGGTGCCCCCCCCCCCCCATCTAAGTGGGAGTGGTATTTGACAAGTGGGTGTGGCCAACCTAATGTGTGGGTGTGGCTAGCACTTTACAGAGAGAGAGAGACTATCATTACTGGGCGGCACAGTGGTTAGCATTGCAGAATAACAGCAATTGTACTGTAAATTTGGCCAATGTTTGCTGCTTAAGGGACAAACTTTTTCAAGATCTGGAATTGAAATTAGGGATAGTACTTTGAACCTAGGTAAGTTAGTGCAGCAAATTTTAAAGGATAGTCAACTTTTGGGGAAGTCACAACATTCACCTCTCTTTAACTAGTGCTTTTGGCATCAAATCAAATGTTAGCTTTAGTTTAGTAAGTTAGACATTCAGGCAGCCTAAAACCTCTCCATGTGGTACTAGCCGAGCAAAGAACTAACATGTACACAATGAGCAGATTGACTTTTATGTGATTATGGGGGAAATCAAGCTCATTTTGGGGTCACACACATGACTATATCGGGGCATATTGCAGTTATTGCTGCTATTTTAACCAACCAACCTAAGCTACGTGACTTGCTCCAGAGCAGTTGTGATGTTTTACAGCACACTTCTGCATATCTGGGCTCTATATATTTTGGTCAAATCAAAAGTGAATCTAGAAACTGAGACCAATTGCCAATTTGTTAAAATTAACTTTGCCATCAAAAAGATACTGAAATAATCCTGTAGGTGTCATATATAAAATTTGCCAAAAGCATACCTGGAATAGCTTGGCGCTTCTGCCCGCAGTGGAACAAGCAGGAGGTTCGGCATTCAAATGCCGGACTTCCTGTCAGTGGAACGCATGTGCTTTCGGTGGAACGCACATGTGTTCCACTGCGGGCAGAAGCGCCAAGCTATTCCAGGTATTGAGGAATCGATTGTTGCTTGGGTATCAGGCGGCTGCGCCCCCCCTGGGCTTCACATGTGTGAATCTGGAAAACCGTCTAGATAATATAAAATGTGCCCAAGACTGGCCAGACAGCTATCACCCTGCTGCTCCGGTGATATTGTGTCAATTTTTTTTATTTTTTTTTTTGCTGCTGTGAGCGCAATTGAGAATATCTTATGGTTGCATAAGATAATGTCTTGCTGTTCATCTTAGAATTGCCCCTAATGGTTCTCTTCAACATAGACTATTTCCTTATATCCCAACCACCCCACGGAGCAGAGCAAGTTGGCCGTAGTGTTGACCGATCTCTGTTTATAAATGATAAATTTCACTAAATGTACAAATACAGTAAAGAAAGTTGTGTGTGTAATGGTGAAGCAAATGTTGACCTTGAAGACTCCACTTTACACCTATCAGGACCAGAATTTTGGACATGCCCTCTAAATGCAGGATTTCTGACAATAGTTCTTCAAAAAGGGCTGTTTTGTTTGAAAATTTGCTTTGTGCAAAAGTTTGCCACAATTTTGCTCAACTCTTATTCTCATCTCATTAATGAAGGACCTTGAATTGTAACAAGTAGTGATAGAAACCGTCTGCTTGTCTGACTGAAAATAAATAAATTAGGAGGGGTACCTATGACAGCTTCAGGAAACTGGGGTTCCAACTGTCCAAAATATACATTTATTACTAAATAACTGGGGCACTTATTTTAGCATGTATTCATTGGAAGCACAGTGTCTTATTTATTATTGAGTAAACCTTTTAAGAGTATATAACATTTGCCAAAAGCATACCTGGAATAGCTTGGCGCTTCTGCCCTCAGTGGAACAAGCAGGAAGTTCGGCATTCAAATGCCGGACTTCCTGTCAGTGGAACGCATGTGCGTTCCACTGGCAGGAAGTCTGGCGTTTGAATGCCGAATTTCCTGCTTTTGGTTCCACTGCGGGCAGAAGCGCCAAGCTATTCCAGGTATTGAGGAATCGATTGTTGCTTGGGTATCGGGCGGCTGCGCCCCCTTGGGCTTCCGCCCGGGGCGGTCGCACCAGCCGCACCGCTGTCGTTACGGCTCTGTGGAACACCCAACATGTCACTTACAATCTTAATTCAACCCTGGGGGGTGCCTTCTAATTCAGTCTATACCCAATACAGCTCATTTAAATATATTGTCCTAAAGTACAAAATTTCATTGACATAGCGAATTGCTTTCTTGACATGAGCAACTGACTACAGTAAATTTCTCTCCAAAACATATATTTTATGTCCAACTCCTAATAATAAGGCCCTTTATGGTCAGTTCTCTTCTCCAGTTATAGTTTATAAGGTTATTTTTACTCAGCTTCTACATAGTGTCCAGTAGCATTATATCTGTGTACATCTTCCACAATTAATTTGAACTGCTTTAGGTTTCATAACAGTGACCTACGCATGAAAAGAATTTTTAGAATGTCAAATTATATAACTGCTTGGAAAAACATCTGTTAGGTGTGATGTGATTTATCTCCATGAGTTCATTTTGTGTTCCTCTTCAGCTCTAGAACTACAGTACTCGTTTGCAGAAGTGACAACATGATGATACGTTTTAATAAATGTAGCAGCCCATTTTACATTTTTATCTATGAAGCTATAACAACGTTGAGACGGGTAGAGTGATACGAAAACTCATACACACTTCTAGCTGTTTCACATCTGCTTCCCTTCTGTGCTATCCCATACTCTTACTCCCTATAGTCTTAGGTAGTTGTTCAAAAACCAGGGGTCAAATCACAGTAAAGCAGCTGGGAAGGTAACAAGCCACAGGTGATGGAAACTCATTACCAGCAGCAGGTCATTAGGCCATTCCTTGATGCAGGTCTACACACATGAAATGTAAAGGATGAAGCAGATTGTTACTGAGCCTGTGGTGCACTATACAGAGGCTGCACATCTGCAAAGCAGAGTCGGCAAGTCGAGCACCAGATTCCTCCTGGGCATTGGCATGGAAAACACTGGGCCTGCGGCAGCAGAACGGCCACGACCGATGCCAGCACAGGACCTAAATGTATGTATATGACTGTCATTATTTGTAATCTCCCCATCTGTGTAGTTTCACAGAGTAGGTTTGGCTTTTTATTAATAAATAATAATTACATTAATACAACTAATAATGCAGGTGCAGACTGTAATATATTTAGGTTAGCCTACTCTCCAAATCATTAGCCCCTCATTAATTCTATAAATGCATTTTTACATCTGATAATGCTACCTCGTTTTCAGCTCCAGGAGGTTTTTGTACATGCCTGTATTGTATAAAAATGATTAACCTTGAGTTATCACTCGGTCATCTACAATTTCCCACTGTGCTGCTTCACATATACAGTAAGTTACCTCCAGTAAGTCCTGACCTAAAGGAGCAGCACAAATAGCCAAGCAAGGGGCTCACAGTCGCAATCAGAACTGGAACCCAACGTCCGAGGGGGTCTAAAGTTTCATCGTCACCATTTATTTATATAGCGCCATTAATTCCGCAGCGTTGTACAGAGAACTCACTCACATCAGTCCCTGCCCCATTGGAGCTTACAGTCTAAATTCCCTAACACACACACACACACACACACACACACACACACAGAGACTAGGGTCAATTTTGATAGCAGTCAATTAACCTACAAGTATGTTTTTGGAGTGTGGGAGAAAACTGGAGCACCCGGAGGAAACCCACGCAAACACGGGGAGAACATACAAACTCCACACAGATAAGGCCATGGTCGGGAATTTAACTCATGACCCCAGTGGTGTGAGACAGAAGTGCTAACCACTACGCCACCGTGCTGCCTTCTAGATGCCAATAACCACTTCAAAAGCATTCCCATAGCTGTTCGGTAGCTGCAGTTTCCTTTCTCCACCACACTAGTCCAGTGCAGTCATTGGAGGGAAAACTTATGTGCAGACCAGTTGGCTGGAAGGGGGTGAATGGGGCTGAACATTCCCCTGTTCTCCTCAGTGTGCATGGCAATTATTATTATTTTTTTATGGGAGAGAGTTTGGGGCTTCAAAAGTGCTATGTGCACACCCAGCAGATGTGAGTTTACCCCTAACCTTTGCCCATAATGTCCTTTTTAGCGTGTGCAGCTAATTATCTCTAGGACAATGTTGTGATACTGTTGCATCTGCATCTGACAAAGTAGAGCCTCCTACTGTATAATTGACATTGAGGGTTAGATAGGGTTAGATAGGGGTGGGGCATTGCTGTTGACAGTGAAAGAGTTAAATATGATGAAAGAGTTAAATATAATAAAGTAAAAATCTATCATATTGACGTGACTGTTGCAGATATTCCACTACTCAAATAAAGGTGATGGAACTAATTTAAGGATATCTTCTGCTAAATAATCATACCCCCCCCCCCCCGATTAGCAGAACAGTTGGGGTTCCATGCCAGTGACCTCTGCTGTTCTAGAGAACCTCACTATCATTGCTACAGAGGCTTCTTGTCCAGTCAGTGCATTGGTTAGAAACTGACGCAGCACTTGTTGGGTATCACCATCTCCAGGTTGTCAATGTAGGGACAAAAAGTATTACAGTGCTGGTGCTCAGGTACAACTAGTTAAGCTCCAGTGTCTTATATAGTGCATTTGGTGTGCATGTAGAATCTGAGTTGAGAATGTTTATTTGTACAATATCAAGTACAATAGAAAAGTAAAATCACAAATAAGTGTATTAACTCTTAAGAGATCATTACTATCATGTCTGCTAATGAGCAAATAATAGTTTAGGTTGCTAAATATTTATGGGCAACACTACATTTTTCTTTGTGCCAGCTTTTATAAATGCCCCTCACTATACATATGTATTTTTGTGGAGTCATCCATGAAGTAATATATTACTTTTTTAGTAATTTATTTAGAATGGATGACTTTTCAGCATCCATCATACTCTTTACCCAGTAGAATCCATTGTTCCATGTCTTACCCTAGTGGAAGCTAATATGCTCAAAACATGCATGTAGTTGAATAGTTGAAGTATGCAAGTTGAATATATGACTCTAAGGGCTAGATTTACTAAACTGCGGGTTTGAAAAAGTGGGGATGTTGCCTATAGCAACTAATCAGATTCTAGCTATCATTTTGTAGAATGTACTAAATAAAAGGTAACTAGAATCTGATTGGTCGCTATAGGCAACATCTCCACTTTTTCAAACCCGCAGTTTAGTAAATATTACTACTAAATGTTCACTGTGTCTGTGCTGTAAACCAGTCGGTTTTGGATACATTGCTGGCCTACAGTGACAGATAAGGAACAATTTAATAATTCCTTAAATGAGGATTAATTTCCTCATTTTTGATTTTGTGAGGCAATGATATTTTATAGCAGATGCATTTAAAAAACTTCTGTTTTAAGAAGCCTATTTCTTATATGTAGCGGGGGGCTTTTCAGTCCCCCTTATGCCAGTGCACCATAACCTTAATAGCTTTTCTATATGCATTACTTTATAGTTAGCTTTGTTCTCCACTCGGCAGTACAATAGGCTGCAGTTTCATAAATAATGCTGTTTAATCATCGTTATTTAGCATAAATAATTGCTACTTAACAGTGATTCTCTTCCCCTTAATTACATCTGAATTTATCAGACTGCCTGCTGTGTTCATATTGCATGTTCTAAACTACCATAAAATGAGCTAACCTGATGAGGCTATATAATATTATTAATAATAATAATAATAATTTTAATAATAATAGTATTACTGTTATGTAAATAGCACCTTTCTCCTAATAGGACTAAAAGCACTTTACATTGTTGCAGAGGGTGAGGCAGTCATATTGGACCTGCTCAGCTGCTATTTTATGGAATCATACACATCAGTCCCTGCCCCATAGGAGCTTACAGTCTAAATTCCCTACCACAAATATACAGACACTAGGGTCCATTTTTGTCTAAGCCAATTAAACAAGCAGTATGTTTTAGGACGGTGAAAGAGGAAACCCACACAAGAGAACAAATAAACTCCACACAGATAGGGCCCTGATTGCAATCGAACCCATAACCCCAGCGCTGTGAGGCAACAATGCTTACCACTGTGCTGCTTATATTTTTTACTGATAAGGTCACATAATGTAAAAATAGCTGGATACTATTATAATTATCCAGTTTTTATAAAGTACCAACATATTCTCAGGTGTTGTGCAATGGTATACGATTCGGTTCAGCACACAAGACGGAGGCACCAGGCGTTCTTTAAGATAACTAACAATAACATTCAAGATAGTGTGAGTTTTGCCGTGATAACTTGAATCCTCTGCATGAAGTAGGATCTCTCTGGATAAATCACTTGCATGCATATATTTCGGATTCATATATCTTGTTATTCCACACGTTTTGAAATGCAAGCATTTGCCAAATGTCACACTGAGCCCTGGACAAATGGACTGCAATTTTATTATGTGTTTGAATAATCCGTCTACTGACAGTCCAAGTGCCACAGACAGTGAGTCACATAACGGAGCTGCCCTCTGTTCTTGCCAATGTCATCTTAGTTTTTAAGCTTTGACTATCTAATGTCACACAATGATCCGTGCAAAGAGGATCTATTAATCACTGTATAGTAACCACTTTCTGTTTGTGTTAATGGCCAGAATGGCTCAGAGGTTTCCTATGATGGGGCTTATTGTATAGTGTTCTTTACCTTTTACAGCAGTAGCTTTGATTGACATATACATATCCAGGACTGTTGCAAAGGTTGTGATTTCACCACACTGTGTGTGTGTGTGAGGACTGTGACAAACCACCTATCACCATGATTTATCAATAAAATCTCACGGAGGCAGCTGAGCGATACTCAGCTTCCTGAGGGATACTGGCCCGGGTTCAGTAAGGCTTTACTTACCGCTAATACCGGGCCAATCTCAGGGGGATATGCGCGTGTGTGAGCAGTTAGCTGGTTTGCGCAAGCTCTGTGGAATTGAAAGTCCAGTCTTGTTCTTTCAGTTACACTATGTGACAATAAATAAAGTAACAATTTTGAAAATACTAAAAAACAGATTCAAATAATAGATGTAAAAAATTTAAATATACACCGATCAGCCACAATATTAAAACCACTGACAAGTGAAGTGAATAACACATACATGCCAACTTTTAAGATCTCTCCCCCGGAAGATCTGGGGGAGAAGTCATGTGACATGGGGCAGGATGGGGGCGTGGTGCATTGCCGTATCACCATAGCTCCGCCCCACTATAAAAAGCCGGCATTGAATGGAGGGGTGGAGCTTAATGACACAATTAAGCCACGCCCCACCATTCACCGTGAATTTCGGCAAATGTGGGAGCTTTGCCTACTCTTCCGGGAGTCCATGAGGACTCCCCGAAATTCGAGAGCCTTCCGGAAATTCCGGGAGGATAGGCAAGTATGGAATAACATTGATTATCTTGTTACAGTGGCACCTATCAAGGGGTGGGATATATTGGGCAGCAAGTGAACAGTCAGTTCTTGAAGTTGATATGTTGGCAGCAGGAGAAATGGACAAGTGTAAGGTTCTGAGCGACTTTGAAAGGCAAAATTATGATGGCTAGACGACTGGGTCAGTGTATCTCCAAAACAGCAGATCTTATGGGGTGTTCCCAATATGCAGTGGTATGTGCCTACCAAAAATATCCAAGGACAGAGTCATGACGCGCGTGGGGAGCGAAGGCTCTAGCCCTTCTGGTCCAGTCCCACAGAAGAGCTACTGTAGCACAAATTACTGAAAATGTTAATGCTGGTTATGATGGAAAGGTGTCAGAACACACAGTGCATCGCAGATTGCTGAGTATGGGGCTGCGTAGCCACAGATCGTTCAGAGTGCCCATGCTGACCCCTGTCCACTGACAAAAAGGCCAGAACTGGAGCATGGAACAATGGAAGAAGGTGGCCTGGACTAATGAATCATGTTTCATTTTACATCATGTGGATGGCCGGGTGCATGTTGTTTACGTGGGAAAGAGATAGCACCAGGAAGCACTATGGGAAGAAGACAAGCCGGGAGAGTCAGTGTGATGCTATGGGCAATGTTTGGATGGGAAACCTTGGGTCCTGGCATTCATGTAGTTGTTACTTTGATACGTACTTCCTACCTAAACATTGTTGCAAACCATGTACATCCCTTCTAGTCAACAGTATTCCCTGATGGCAGTGACCTCTTTCAGCAGGATAATGCCTCCTGCCACACTGCACACATTGTTCAGGAATAGTTTGAGTATCATGACAAAGAGTTCAAGGTGTTGAATTGGCCTCCAAACTCCCCTGATCTCAATCGGATCGCATCTGTGGGCTGTGCTATTCATATTATTAACATTAGCATCATTATTAGAATACTCACTGGTCCCTGCTGATACGCTCATCTCTGCGCTGGTAGTGGCAACAGATGTCTTGTATTTGTTCTGCACTGGCCCTGGTGTCGGCTGCATCTGCTGTTGTACTGCTGACCTGCCTGGATGTGGCACCTGGTGAGCGATTTTGTGCTGCTGTAATCCTGCTGGGATTGGCGTGGACGTAGCAGTATTCTTCACCTACTGTGGTGCTGGACGCGGAAAAGGCATTCCCCCTCTGCGAGCTCTTACCTCGATGCGATGTGTGCTGATGTACCTCTGGCTGGGCTGGATGAGGCCCCCAGATGAGCGGTTTTGAGGTGCTGGAGTCCCGCTGGCATTGGCGATATCCTTCTCCTGCTGCTGTGCTGAGCGCGGCACCGTCAGTCCCCCTGTGCGAACTCTTATCTTGATTCGATGTGCACTGATGGCTGGCCTGATGAGATCTATCTTCCTGACATCTAGATGATGCCCGTGTTCTGTTGATCTGATGGTTAGGTGAGGAGATCCCATGTCGTTGCTTTCTCTGTTCTGAGCTTGCATGCCTGCTCCCTTGGCGGTCTTGACTGCACCCTCTTTCATGCTGGTATCATGTGCTGCTTGATCCCTTCTTCTGCCTGCTGGGTTTCTCCTTCAGCTGCTTCTATCATATCAGCTGGGTCTTCCTTATCCGGTCTGCAACTCCTCAGCATTATCTGCCCCTTGACCATGTGAAATAGTTAGTGGGAGGGGGGAGGTTGTGATCCCTACTGCTGCTTGCTGGATTTCTCCTTCATCTGCTTGTATGATGTTAGCTGGGACTTCCTTATATGCCTCAGATGAATGCTGTGATGAGGATGTATTGTGTAGCCATTCAAGCTGTTACCCATTAAGCTGCCTTCTTCCCCTGACTTCTCATCATCCTCAGCCCTTGGACCCTGTGCAGTAGGCTGGGGAAGGGGGGGACAGTTCACTCACCATGTGCTGCTGGTCTGTAATGTTTTCTACTACTTGCTGGGTTTGTCCTGCCTTTGCCTCCAACCAGATAGCCAGGATTTCCGTGCTGCTTTGCTTCATCTTGGCTGCTCTCTGACCTTTTGCTTTGCCTGTAGCTGCCCTCATTCTCTTGCTCACATGTACCCATAGCTATTGCTGTGTAATGTTCGTGCCTGGGTGGGTGCCTGAATCTCAGCTGACGCGATCAAACGCCTGGATAGGTTCCTCTGCCTTGTCGATCGGCTGCCTGCAGTGTGTTCCTGGTTAATTTGCAGGCATGTCTGCTGCTTTAATACCTTTTGTGAAATGATTTTTCTGATCAGCAATGGCGATGGCTGCTGCAATCTCCACTTGATACTATCCCTTCTCTTCCTGTAACTGCAAGTTCTTAACCTCCCCCACTTGATTTTCCTAGTAGGTCTCTCGCTGGCCTTCTTAGTCCCCAGGTGTGAAAGGGGGACGTGCCTCCCTGCCCGTACCCCCCCTCCTGCTGCCTGTGTCTGTATGTCAATCCTCCTTATCTGGCTCCAGTGCCAGTGTGATCCTTCTGCCGCATTTAAAAATGTGAGGCTTAACCACAGTGGGTGGGATTTTACTCAGATTTGTACATTTGTGGGAAGAGTTTGGGTGTAATGGAGGTGGGACTGAATTTTGCCCCGATTTCATGATTCTAAACGTTGGGAGGTATGGAAAGGAGGCAGGTCATGTGGGAGAGCGCAAACAGAGGAAGAAGGGGTAGTGGGCAGTTGTTAAGAAACAGCAAAAGATAACAAATATGAAAGAGTAAGAAATAAAGTCAAAAGCCAGAGTCAGAAATAGTAATTGTGAGAGAAACATGAAAGAAATGACAGAAAGAAATAACATAATAGAATATCAATATTGTGCTGTGTCAAAATAAACATTACTAAACCTGAGGCAGAACCCGGGGACTGTATACCTCTGACTTCCTGTCATGTAAAATGGAAAAAAATTGCAGCACTTTGAGGTAGTAAGAAAGAGCCAGATAAAGACTGCACAAGTTTAGGACCTGGTGCATGGATTCTCTGCACCATAGGTAAAGTTACACCCTCCCCTTCCCCCTCCATCAATATCCACACCATACTCACTTCACTTATGTAAAATACAAATAATAACTTACCTCCAGGTAAGGCTGCAGTTCAGTGATGTCTGATGCAGAACGCTGTGCCAGGGGAAAACGCAGAATTTCTGGAGGTAGTGGGGGTGGGGGGTCCATATGTTAGATTTTGAAACAAAGCACAAAAAGAAAACTCATGACAATTAGCTGCCAACAGGCCCACCTCTCTAGGCTGGGGGACAAGCACACAGCTAAGCTCCATCATAAGTAACCCCTAGCTCCTTATAAAATAACCCCTCATCATAATTAGACCTCTCACAACAATCATTAAACCACTCATCAATCAATCCCCTCATCCTCAGTAATTAAAATCCTCAAAATCAACCTCACCATAATTAATTAACCCCCAACATTGAAAATTTTCCAACTTTTAATCATTAACTCCCACATCACCCCTTTATAATTAATTAACCATTCCCCATACTCATTAAATTCTTTAGCCTCATGATAACAACCCCCTCAACATCATTAATGTCCTCATCCCCATAGTTAACCCCAACATCATTAATTAATCCCATTTATATTAATTATCCCCCTTAAACATTACCTCCCTCAGCCTCATCAAAAGTGCCCCATTAAGATAATTAACTCCCTCACAAATTAACTGCCAATTACCATGCCTAACCCTCTCAACATTAACTTCCCATCAATTATATTAATTATTCCCTCCTTCCACACTTACCTGTTGCTGATCCATCATTGATCAGTGGGCAGCTGATTATATGTTAGTTCCCCTCTGTGCACTTACACTTCCCCCCCAGCCGGCCCTGTAATCTGGAACATGGGAGGTCCCACATTTGCCTCTCGGAGACTGGCCAGCAGAGGTAAGTTATGTTCTGTGTACTCCATGTAGAGCAATTAACCTGGAACATTGTCTTCTTCCTGGGCGGCAGCCCTCGGTGGCACCCCCAAAAGTTGGGCGCCTAAGGCTGCCCATACTTCTGAATTAACTGAACCAATAGTTAATTGGCCTGCTTTGATATTAAGTAAGAGGACTGACAGAGAACAGCCAATTGTAGCCTCTGTTATTCCTTAATAGTGACATGCTGTCCCTGATGCTAGTGTAAGACCATACATCCCAAAATTCAGCCTCCCAGGATTGGGACAAAATAAGCCCCGCCCAAAAACTACTACTTTGGCGTGAAACTCCACCTGGTTTTGAAAGCCCCGCCCTTTTAAAACCATTTTTAAAAATTATCCAAGTATAAAAAAGGTAAAACAACAAATTCTTCTTGTCAACTATAGAGTTCCTTATGTTAACAGCATTAAAGACTCCTTACACTGGCACTATTGTGCATTAAGTAACAAAATTGGTCATTGCTTTTGCTTTGACTTGGCTCAACTGGTCTTGAAATTTTCAGTAGTTCAAAATTGGTCGGAAATTCTTGGGAAAATATTAATTACGTTATAGAAACTAATATTATTAACAAAAATACATTTCAGGGTCTTATAAGAACTAAATATGTTTTTAGATATTTTTTACATAAGGGGAAATCATATTCCTTTGCACATCATGCTTTCTGTCAGTTATTAAGAACATTGAAAAACTTGACATTGGACCTATCTTAGCCTATAATTGTTCTTAATGGAGAATAGTATCTTGTTGTGAGGTATATAACATGGATATGTACAATATGCAGCATTTTAACTAACGAGATGGTTTTGTTTTAGTTTTGGTGGCCCTTTTCTTAGTTTTGTTACTAATAACAGCTGAGGTTATTCCATATTAGTTTTTATGACTTTATTGAGCATCAGTACCAAGAAGGTTGCTGGACAATGGGATTACGGGATCTATTGGTCAAGACCTGTTCATAATGAAGATTTCCTAGCATTGCTTATCGCATTAATAGAAAACCTTCTTTCTCCCAATTTATGTGGAAAATGTCGCCGGGGCAGCTGCTCCCCGGTGATTCTGACTGGCAGGGGTAAGAGTACTCTTCCGGCTGGCCAAGCCAGTGTAGTGTCCATTGGCACATACGTGAGTCTGCTTGCCAACTCACGCATGGGCACTGGAACTGGAAGCCTAGACATGGGCTTCCAATTCCAGATTCAAGAACAAAAAAAGAAGTAAAAAAAAAAAAAATTTAAAAAATATTGAGTTATTTACATTTAAAAAAATAAAATGTTTTTTTCTAGTAGTAACCCCGGACTATGGCCATCCTGAGAAGGCGATAGCGATAGAAGGACATTGGCGGTACTTCTATATATGAATCTTTCTCAATTTGATAGTATATATTTACAATTTAAACCCTTTGAGTGCCCCTCTATACATATTTTCTCTTTCTCTCTCCCTTTTTGGACATAGTGTGCAGCTGTCGGCAGCAAGCCCCTGCTAGGGGGGGCGATCGCCCCGATCGCCCCCCCCCCCCCCCCCCTGGATCTGCCACTGCTGTAGGCTGCAGTATGTGTTCTACACACATATTGCTTTGTTACACAAGCATTGTGTCCTCAATTCCTAGTGTTCCTTTTTTTCTACATGAAATGTTTCCATTCTGGACTGTTATAGATTGTATACTTTTCCTTATCTGCCATCAAAGCTAAAGCTATTAATGTTTTGAAGTTTTTCTTGGCACATATCAGATGTTGAAATGATTTGGGTGTTGGGTCTATTGGGACATTTGCAAGATTAAAAGAACCATGGGAAAAGAACGAAACCATGTAGGCATAAAAATATACTTCCTTCAGCCAGTTGTTTAATAAGTGCCAGTAGCTTTTTTTAATGTTGAAAGACCTAAAGCATTAAGTGCAGTACATTAGAAACAGCTGGGCCAATAGTCACCCTATTTATAAAATGGTTTATAATGTAATCTTATTTAACTTGCGGTATTTACAAGAGTGAAAAACTATGCTAGCCTATTTTTGATAAGCCTTAATGGTCTTTTTAATCTTTGCTTGTCAAAATAATGTGGATGATGCTTTTACTTATGTATTCCACTTGAACTGCAATGAACAAATCCCGCTACCTTCTAAAACTGGCAGCATGAGCTCAGCAAGGAAACATCTCTTCAAAGATCTTTAGGCACCTAGACTAGTACTTTGTTTGCTTAATAAAAAGCAGTTTGTACCCTTTCCAATTGTTAAATTGTGCTCAATAAACACTTGCCAAGAATGACTTATAAAATTGCAATTCTTTTGTGGTCGTGATGCTGAACTGTTATTTTTGGTCTTTTACTTACAGGGTAGAGTGAGTGAAAGACAAATTCTGAGAACACTGGAGTACATACAGTGTTCTAATAACAGTGTATAATTACTGCTACTCTTATTTTCATCCAGTAGTATCCGGGTTATATATATACATATATATGTGTGCGTGTGTGTGTGTATATATGTATATATATATATATATATATATATATGTGTATATATATATATATATATATATATATATATATATATATGTGTGTGTGTATATGTATATATATTTATATATATATATATATATATATATATATATGTGTGTGTGTATATGTATATATATTTATATATAACAAAACAGAGTTGAAAGGTGCCTATGGTGTAGTATTTTATGGGCGTATGAGTCCCAAAACCAAGGCGTGTGCATATGCGTACCAGATAAATACTTGAACGTGTGTTAATCAGTACAAGACACCTGGGTAATTCTGATGCCAGTATATGGATCCACTCCAGTCTTGTATGCTCATATAAAGGGAAGACAAAAACAAATAGTGCAGTACCGGCAAACAGTTATAACCCGTATGAACCCAGCCACCTGGAATTGTGTGTACCAGAAATATATAGGAAAGGGCTTATCTGTATTATTTGCTTTATACACCTGGAGCTCTCCTTCACTGCATCCAGTCCATCAACAGGTTCAGGACAAGAATAAAATATATAACATAGAGTTTATCTGTAATCCAAGTCCAATCCTTATCTCCACTTCAGTGGGTTCAGATGTCATAGGATTCTGATGATAATAAGCTGGAAACAGATGCGAAGAAGAGGGTACTGGTCTGTACTATCTTACCTCAAGGTTCTTGTCCTGAACCTATTTATCAATAATTCTTCTAGGTACACTTGCACACAGTTTTTGAAGTAACTCAGCAGGGATGTTGTTCTAAACATCTTGGAGAACTAACCACAGATCTTCTGTGGATGTAGACTTGCTCAAATCCATCTGTCTCTTCATGTAATCCCAGACAGACTCCATGATGTTGAGATCAGGGCTCTGTGGAGACCATATCATCGCTTCCAGGACTCCTTGTTCTCCTTTATGCTGAAGATAGTTCTTAATGACATTGGCTGTATGTTTGGGGTCCTTGTCCTGCTGCAAAATAAAGTTGGAGCCAATCAGACACCGTTAATCCTGACCAAATCCCCAACTCCATTTGCAGACAAGATTTGGGTTCCAACTGTTAATGGAATAGTGCAATGTAAACTATCACATGGGCGAATACAGGATGTCTTTTTGTCCAATGTTAAGTTCTATTTTTTTTCAATATATCCATAGCATATATACTAGGGCATATGCTTATGTTCTCTGAACATACATCAGAAAAAAACATGTAAGACATGTATACTTCCGTGCATATATTGAGCCGGCACATCTCAAGATGCATCCAGTTCAAAAAACAGCATTTGCTACAGAGGTACATCAGACGAACCGTGTGTACACTTTCCCCCATGACAGCCAAGAGATGCAGCTTGACAGTGTTGTAGTAAATGCTAATGTTGCCTTTCCCTATTTGTACACAATATAATAATGTAATGAAGTGTCCTATACACCATAGAGAATAGTGTCTTCACAGTTATTAATACATGCGAAAGTCACATTTTAAACATAAAATGTAATTAAATACAAACACTTCCACATCTGTTGTTTCCCCTTTTAAAAATCAAATGGGAATCACCCTACAGTAGTCCAAATGGATATATCAATTAATGCAGGCTGACAGCCAAGACTTGACCTAATATAGCAGCAACGCTAATATTTTATCAGTTGGGGGAGCAGTGCGCAATCAGCAGATTCCTATTCCTCTGGAATAGATAATAAAATGCAGTAACATGCCAACTGAATAATGGATGCATGTTCCAACACTAACTTGGTAGTAAGACATCATTCATCATAACTTATGTTATTGCAATTTTTTTGTTGGTTTTGCTCTGTCTTTTTTCCCAAGTAACAGAGTGGTGCCCCCCTCCCCCCATTTTTGCTTATATCTATAACTATAGTAACTTTACGTTTTTATTGTTTTTTGGGTGAATTAGCTAAACTTTTATTGTTAACTAAAATATTTATATTCTCCTTTATTCCAAAGTAAATCAAAATGATTGCTTTGTTTAATGGATACAACTGTAGAAAGGGTAATGTGTGTATATATAAATAGCTTGCTTGAAATTTCATACAGCATACTGTACTGTTTCACAGAGCATGTGGTTGCTACATTTGCCTTTTCTACTAACCTGAAATGTATGTTCTGAATGCCTCATATATCCTGTAAAAATCATGAATAGTTTAATATTCATTTATTAAAAATGTTAATTCTTTTACCATGTGCTAATAATTTGTCAGGTATGGAAAATATATATTTTAACGAAGGACATGGATATATTATGTGGGTGGCTCAATATTAAAAGCACATGCTGTTAAGTTATAAATAGGAAAATAGCAGACTACAGGCTCTGTTTAGTTTCATCAGAAGAAACAAAATGTTCCGGGCTCATACAGCAACTTAGGCTGGCTTCATATTGTTGACACTGCTTTACAATGCAACAGAAAGTAAGTTATAGCGACATATCTATTTGGTAGTGTCATGAGTTCAATTCCTGACCATGGTCTTATCTGGGAGGAGTTTGTATGTTCTCCTCGTGTTTGCGTGGGTTTCCTCCGGGTGTTTAATTGGCTGCTAGCAAATTGACCCTAGTTTGTCTGTCTGTCTGTCTGCCTGTCTGTCTCTGTGTCTGTGTGTGTGTCTGTGTGTGTGTCTGTGTGTGTGTGTCTGTGTGTGTGTGTGTTAGGGAATTTAGACTGTAAGCCCCAATGGGGCAGGGAGTTTTGTGAGTGAGTTCTCTGTACAGCGCTGCGAAATTAGTGGCGCTATATAAATAAATGGTAATAATAATAAAAATAATAAATCCATCACAACCTATGTAAGAGTAGAATATTATCATAATAGTGCAGTGGATAATGTGTTTTTGCTCATGCGAAAAAAATACAATGTTCCACTTATTGCGTGAAAAGTGTCATTAAATTGAATTAAAATATCTGTTCACTGTACTTTGCAGGAAAAATGCAGTGTTTGGCAAGCAGAAAAGTTGGATCCTAAAGAGGTTCTCGTGCAACTTTGAGCAACACTGGTTTCCCAGTTTCTTTTGCCTAAGTATTGTGGAACTATGGCCAGCTGTTGTGGAACTACATTTGCTGGCTAAATCAGTTCTGTTCTGCTTTTAATTTTTAGCACTTTTTGACTATTACAATTGTTCATATTTAGGTCCTACTCGTGAAATTTAGAACACTCAAAAGTAGGCAAATGCGGAGAAAGGTCATTGTGCAGCGGGGAATGTAGGCAGGATTTGGGAGGATTGCCTGAAACTCGTGAGTCTCCTGGACATTCCTGGAAAGTAGTAAGTTGGATTTTGATCCACTACACAATGTAAGTCTACTGGACAAAGAGCAGGGCTGTATTCATCATACCAGAAAACTAGATACAGGCCTACACTGTTAGAGCAGCATAGCATGGTTACATAGTATTTTTAATTACTTTTTTATTTTGCTACTTGGTCTTTGCGAACTACCATTTTTTCCCAGCAAAAATAACAGTGATGGGACTGCAGGCCTGAGGGGTATGACAGGGGGGCAAACTAGACAACGTTGTTACTGGGTCTTACCTCTTAGTTCTGCACCCTGTCACTTCTAGGAGTTAGTGATAGGATCACACAGGTCTATATATCAATCCAAAAACAGGAGCCTTGTGTAAGGAAGAAAAGGACTGTTGTGGATATGACTTTCACTGGAATCGAAAATGCACTGATATGAAACATTAAGCTTCTCCTCCATGCTGAGCTATCCATATCATAGATCATCATCTCAATAATCCCTTTTTAACATCTCACATTTTTTACTTGAATCATTAGGGATTTAAGTAGGATTAAGCATCAAGTTCATAAGGGGATATTTTGGGAATACAGCCAGGGCCGACATCAGGGGGGTACAGGGGGTACCCATGTACCGGGCCCGGGCATACCAGGGGACCCGGCGCACACACACACATACCAGGGGGCCCGCTGTCCTCCAGTCCCGGCATCTCCGCTGCTGTCTTCAGCCTGGCTGTCACAGTGATAGCCAGGCTGAAGACAGGAGCGGAGACGCCGGGACTGGAGGAAAGCGGGCAGAGCCGTAACTCTGTACCTTCAAGCCTTAAATTCCGCAGTGGAACGCAGAGGGGACCAGGGAGGGAGCCGGATCGTGACCACAAAAGGTAAGGTTTTTTCGTTTTTTTTTCTACAGGTTTTTTTTTCATTGCTTTGGGCCCCCTTTCCCCCTGGGCCCTCGGGCACCTGCCCATCGTGCCCAGTCGGAAAGACGGCCCTGGTTCATCGGGGGGGGGGGGGGGGGGGGGGGGGTCATCGGGGGGCCCTGCCTGCTTCATTGTACTGGGCCCCACGATTTCTGATTGCGGCCCTGAATACAGCAATAGTGTCAGGCAGTCCTCCGTGGAGAAACGACTTTTTATTTATGTTTTTAACTTTTACGTACTTTCTTTTAACTTGTTGCAGGTCTCCTGGTCAGTCAAAGTCATGTACAGTAATAGGAGCTGGCTCTCTTTACGTGTGTTGCCAATTACTAGAAATAGATGACTTTGACCCCAGTAAGCGACATGAAGGTTGTGCACCATAAAGAACCTTGGCCATCAATGCCTTGCTTCAACTCTCCTTTCCCACCTCAGCAGCCCCTATCTCATCTCAGTTCCACCTGTGAATTGTTTTCAGTACATGCAGCTCATATATGCTTTATCAGGGTAGGCAGTGTCAGTTGCATGACAGTAAAGTTGGGAGGGGATTTTAGTGGGTCCCACAGCAAATGATTGGTTAGTAATGCCTGGGCCATGACTGTGTGGTGATTACTAAGTTAAGGTAGCATTACTTATAAATACAGCCATGCAAGGACATTGCCTGGCCAGCCCAACCATGGTGTTACCACCGAAAAACTATTTTTTATGCATGCGATACGAAGATAAAAAATGTGAGGATGAGAACTGCAGGTACTAGACAGAACAAGACCATTGAGATTGAGCAGCTCATCACCCATGTTAAGCAGTGAAAAATCATCAGATCCCTGTGCCATCCCTGAAAATTCAGACCAGTTCAATTACAACAATATTGGTACAGTCCAGGGGCGTATCTTCAGCCGCTATTGGGCCTGGTAGTGAGGAGGGCCCAGCAATTCAAGTCCATCCACTCTGGATGACCCCGCTTGGCAGTGAGAGAGGCCCCTGTTCTAATCATCTGATAATTATCATAGAGGAACTAAAAGCTCATACTGGGCTCCATTGAGCAGGCAGTGACACCCACCCATGTTCAGAAGGGTAGAGATGGGGCCTCTGGTGCAATAATTACATGTGCCTCACCACCCACCCCCCTCCCCCCAAATTTCACTATTGGACCCAGTGAAAGTTATTCCCCTGGTAAAATCTATATTTTCAAAAAGCTGATAAAATCAAAAGTGTCGCCTTCTCTATTTGGAGAACAGGAAGCTGGCTTGTCGTCATGTTCTAGCTCATCACAATCCTAATTTACCTAAATGAATATAATTCTGTAATGTTTTGAAGGATTTGTGTGTATATATTTAAATGCGTTGGCTTTTTCCAAGTTGCATTATACAGTTGTACCTTAAGTCAACACGCAGACACAGAAAGGATATATCCTCATGATTTCCAGTAGAGAATATAATTTATGGGTAAACGGAGATGCGATTTTCACATCTGACTTCAAATTACAGACTGATGTGACATACAGAGGTTTTCACAATTCACCTAAGGATAGGTTATAGGAGCAATCACAGAGATAAATAGGAGGATTGGATTGCCAGTGAAGTGGGACATGGTAATAATAGAGAATATGAACTCTTCTTTGTCATTAGCAGACTCTGGATAGTAAAGATGTTCTGTCACTTTTTTTCTAACTTATAAGTACAAGTAGAACTTTGAGTAACCGACTCACTTTCCAATGAGAGATTTAAGACACAGAGAACAGTTAAATAGAACACTTTGGTTTATATGAGAGGTGATCCTCGTCTATTTAGGTCAGATTTTCAACAGTGGGGCCTATACTGAAGGCATTCATAGAGTCTTTACAGGTCATATAGGTGCACTCACTCGTACTGCAAATTAATACGTTATTACTTATTTACTAATTTGCCATCTTTTCTAACCTTTATTTCTATAGCACTAACATATTAAATAGCGCTTTACAGAGAATGTTTAATCATTCACACACACTGTAGAGTTCGGCGTGCATCAATCATATTGGAATGAGATACATATTTACGTATTGTGCATGCGGACCAAAACTGTGTTGGTTTATAGACTTTTGCATATCATAGACTTGAGTTACCTTACGCTAGAAAGACGAAACAGAGGCGGGGCAAGTGTAAGCTGAGTAAAGTGAGGGAGTCTTCACCTGGACGTATCCCATATATTTTGTGTATAGTGGAGGGCTGGGGCAAACATACTTGATGATGATGATTACTATAAACAGCACTCTATAGCTGTTTATGATTTCATTAGTGTCGGGGTTATATCAAGTCTAATGTCACATGACTTTTTTGTCATTTCCATTTGGACTACTGCAGGGAACATTGGATTTTTAAAGGGGTAAACAATGGATGTGGGGAGTGTTTGTATTTAACTTAATTTTATCTAGTAAAATGCAACTTTGGCATTTAAAAATATCAGTCAAGATCAAGACACTATTGTCTTGTCTGTATATATGGCACTGTGGCATTCCATTATATTACATTTTATTGTGTGCACATAGTGTATTATGGCTTTAGCATTTAGTAATAGCACTATCAAGCTGCATCTGTAATTATCATCAGGTTACATCTACATATTGATATTCAGATGCGTAAATAATATTCATAGAGATGTGGCCAAAAATATTGGCACCCTCCCCATTTTCTTACTTTTCTACATACTCATTACAGTGACACAAAACAGGAGAATGAGTCATTTTCTCTATTCAGGATCATAGTGCGTTTTATATTGCAGGCACCTGCTACTCACCACAGCTGAGAGAAGGAGAATCACCTGCATGAAAACGAATTATTTCTAACTACTTCTAAAAGGTGCCAATAATTTTATCTGGCCCATGGATTTCTGTGTGGAATAAGTTATGACTTAGTCAATTTTCTGCTTTTGTTTGTTTTATTCCACTGCAAACCAAAGAAACACATGTGGAAACCAAAGTATATATCAGCAAAATTCTGGAAGAAATGGTGCATAACTAGAAAAATCTGTAAGGGTCCAACATTTTTGGACGTGACTGTATAAGTTTCAATTATAGACCATTACATCTCTCTCTCTCACAATATTTTATTAGGTAGTTTAAAAGTTACAATCAATGTGCGTACCAGGAAAAAGTAGGATCGCTTCATATCACATAATAACTCCAGCAGAAAGACATCATATGTGGCCTGATACCATACTTGACGACTTTTGAAAAATGATTTCAGGGAGAATATGGAAATACCAAATTTGCGCCACGAGAAGTGCGTCAGTCCGCCAAAGGGGACGTGCCCTATTCTTCCCAAGTAGTGTGTCCTACTCCACCAAAGGGCGTGTCTATTATTATGTATGTGATTGTTTATAATTCCAACAACTTCTGTCCTCTGAGTGCCTGCATTCTGTAATTTTTATTGTTTCTTTTCCCCTCTTCCCTGTCCCCTTTTTCACAGACATTCCCCTATTTTGCAACAATATTCCCCTTTTTCTCAGAGATTTCTCAGAGATTCCCACACCTCTAGACCTGGAGGCAGACAAGGAGGTGGGGTTGGACTACTTTTCTCCCCACAGTGCACATTTACAGTTTTAGCAAATGTCCCATCACTCCTGTTCACATCTTTTGAAGTGCATGCTATTTGGATTTTGAATCCGTTTTATATGCATGTTGCTGTGATCTGTCGCCCTCCTGGACCACTCCAACAATTTATTGAATATTTCTTTGCATGGCTCCCTCACTTCCTATCTTCTGACACCACCACCATCATCATGGGTGATTTCATCATCCCCATTGCTAATCCATGTTGCAATGCTGCTTCCAATCTACTCTCTCTAACATCCTCCCTTGGCTCACCCATTGGGTTGAATCCTCTACTTATTGGGATGACCACTGCCTTGATTTTGTTTTCTCTAGACTATGCTCAGTTTCTGATTTCCTTAACACTCCTTTCCCCATCTCGGATCATCACCTTATCAGCAACACCCTCAACCCTAGTACTTTAATCTCTCTGCTGTCAAACTCTACCAAGCCGCCTCAAGCACGCATCTTAACACTATTAATCTTCAACAGTTTTCCACCTCTCACATTCTCCTCCCTTAATATGCCAGTACCTAATTTTCACCAAACCCTAGCAACAGTCCTTGATTAAGTGGCCCCAGCGACTCTTCATACTCCGCAGCAACTTCAATGTCAGCCTTGGTAACACAAAATCTTCAAAAACATTCTCGTAAAGCAGAAGGTCATTGGCATACATTTCGTAGCTCTAATGATTTCCTTACATGTAGTGCTATCTACCACTCCTATCAAAATTCTCTGGACACTGCTAAACAAACATACTTCTAATCTCCCATTGGTATAAAATACTTCCACTAACATACACGGCCATCAATAAAGCTGCACCAACATACATCTCCTCGCTTGTCTCAAAATATCTCCCAACTTGACACCTCTGCACAAGAACTGCATCTCTCATCCACTCTCATTACAACCTCCCATTCCCGGTTACAGGATTTTGTGGAATTCCCTCCCTCACACAATAAGACTTTCCTATTGTCTTCAAACCTTCAAGCCTTCTCTGAAATCCCACCTCTTCAGACAAGCTTATAATATTCCTCAACCAAACTCTTAACCTCCCTAGGTTACCCTGTTTCCACCCTTTACAGAGTTCACACAAGACTACAACCCTTTGAGCCCCTGACTAACATAGCTTCGTGACTGGATCATATAGCCCACTAAACACTTTTTAACTCTGCATTCTGGCTGGACCATTATGCAATATGTAGGACTTAACCTAATGTATCAGACTCAAATTGTCCTATAGACTGTAAGCTTGCGAGCAGGATCCTCTTAGCTCTCTGTCTGTATTACCCAGTATTGTTTTATTACTGTGTTTGCTCCCAATTGTAAAGCACTACGGAATTTGCTGGAGCTTTATAATTAAATGATGATGATGTCCCGTGTGCACAGAATTCCTCCTCAGAGATATCTTTATAAAGGTACCATAGCAGACGAAACGATTGTCTTGGTGCAAGAAAGCAATCTGGTCTCACATTTGTTGAGAAGAGGCTTATAAATAGCAGCTGACTCCTGACCAATTGTTACACATATCAGTATGTGGGATTAATTAGTGCATATGTCTTACTTTATTGAGCACCTTGTGGAGCGTACCATATTATATTTGTTATATATATATATACACACACATATACATCTTGCAGCCACAATGTAGTAGACATTGTGGCTGCAAGAATCTGGAAGGAAAATTAAGATACTTTCTTCACTGTAGAAATAAAGATTGCTATCTTGCAGCCTTCAGCTGTTGAACTGACATGCTTACAATTTAAGCGCTTATTTTTACTGCTCCACTAAAACATTTTAATTACTCTGGAATTATTGACCTATTGGAAACACACTTGAATTTTTTCCTGTTCCTATTTTCGCAGCTTAATAATTTAGCATAAGCATTTTCATACTTTTTTAATCCAACATGCTAATACATAATACATTATACAATATGTATAATATCTGCAATGATTTCTTATAATGCTCATGGAAAGTTGGTAGACACAGGAGTCTTTGCATATTCTCCCACAGCATCAGTCTATGCACTAGAGCACTTGAGTCAATTGTGATTAGTTGAATACAAGGCCCCCCTTTAACATCCCACCACTGCCATCAAAAAATTGTTAAGGAAAATCCTCTTTACAGATGTTCAGGTATTGTTAGTATAGGCTTTACTGCAAGAGAGATTATAATCAAGCAGGATTATATTCTAGCCCACGTTGTCAGCCAGCAGGGTGTCAGCCAGCTACATTTATACAAGCAGAGTTTCGTTTGCACAAGCATTTTGGGCAGTGTCGCTATTGCAGGGGGTGTTGCGGCTATATGTCCCAGCCACACAACCGTTGTAGTTCCACTGCTGCCTGCATCCACTCTCATGTGAGCACAAGTACAGTGAAGCTGAAAAAGAGCTTCTCTGGACAGGACCTGGCACATGCTTAGAAGAGCAGTGCAGGGACTGCGGGAGGACAGATTCCATCACTGGGCCCCCTCCATATTTTGCTATGGGGCCCAGTAATATAGTGTTGCACCCCTTATTTCAGGTGTTGGCATACCATATACCAGAGGCGTTCAAACACAGGCCTCAAGAGCTACAACAGGTCATGTTTTTAGGACTCAGTCTGGAGAGATTCCAAACTATTTAAAGGCCTTCATTCCTGCATTTAAAAAGATAATTAACAAATAGAGAACACTGCAGCCAATCTTCACAGGAGTGAGTATCCCAGCAAATCCACCCAAAGACCAGACTCTCTGATGCTGAGTAATTGCAAGGAGCTCAAAAGCTAAATCCAGGGATCTATAGGTCTTTTTCAACAATGTAAATGTTAAAGCTCATTGCTCTGCCATCTGAAAAATACTAGTATGGATTCCATGGAAGGATAGATCTTAAGGAACTACCCGATGTTTGGAAAAAAACAAACACATATCAACAAAAGAACCTCATACCAACCGTCATGAATGACTTTTGCAACAAGATTCGAAAGTGAGGGTCGATCGGTTATTTTTCACATGTACTGTAAATATCCAACACAGAGAGAGGAACACTATGAGGAGTGTTACTGACTTATATATATATATATATATATATATATATATATATATATATACACATTGGAAGAAAGGCTGATCATACCCCACTTGTAGGCCTTTTTAACAATATGCAATGATAATAGTGATGTTTTTTTATAGTCACTTATTGTACTGATAACAAATCTGTTATCACTGCTTGGGAGTGTTGCGGCTTAACGTACCTCTTCTCCAGGTCAGTTGGAGAAAATTTCAAACAGTTGAAAATTGAAACATTTTTTGATTTAAATAATAAAGCATTGTTTCATTGATTTTCTTCTGCTATTGTCATCCTGAGATTTAAATAGCTGAAGAAGGATTATAGAGGTACATATACTGCCATGTTAATTGTTCAACAGGCTTCCCCATGTTTTCCATGAGGAAGTGATTGCTATTGTTTCCAGTGGGGTTATTCGAGGAGATAGAAGTGCTATCACTGGTGATAGATGAGCAAAATGCAAAAAAAAGCCCTCTCCTTGGCAAAAACACCCTTTTTCGCCCGATATAGGGATTTGTTTCATTTGACTCATTTGATTTTCAAATTTTGTTTCACAATCCCTCTGTATCTCATGTACGCAGTCATATTGTGCAACATGCATGATATCCTCTATATGCAAACTGGGTGAAAATATAATCTAATTATATATTTGAATTCAAGCTATTTAGAGAATTGAAGGACAGTATGAAAAAAGTATGAACCATAAAAAACCTATTGGATTTATTAAATAAACTGCATATGTTCTTTATACTATATGTAAGAAATAATCTAACTAATCTGTTTAGACAGGGAAACACTTGCCATAACATTTTCTTTATTATGATCTTACTTCTTTTTATTTTAACACACACATCAGTTCAATCCACAATTAAATATTTGTCATTTTGATTCAAAATGTTCTGATGTTGTCTATTTATTTTATAAATAGAAAGACATTGCAAACATGGATCTTGTGATGGAGACTGACACTGGCACTTATATGCCGCTTGGTATGCAGTTTTCCGGAAATCCGGCGGCGAGAGCCATCATGGCCGAAGTTATGCAGCTCTTGGCACCTATAAATCTAACCAAACTTTATGACCCTGCCGATGGAACGGACATTAGCTTTTGGATGGAAGCTGGGGTTCCAGGTAAGCAGGACAGAACTGTATCTCCCTTATAGATGCAACATAACTTAGTTCCATAGAACAGAGAAACACAGAATGGTCTGGATAAGGTTGCTGGAGTACATTTTATGCATTTGAGCGGAAATTACTCTCATGATCAATTTTTGTTCTCAGAAGGAAATTAAGATGCTTTTTGAGTTGAAAAACTGAAGGCAAGAAGCACACACATAATCACAGACATTAGCTAGTCAATTAAAGTGCAATTCATGAAAGTTAGTGAAAACAACTGACACATCTCAGCAATCATGCAAGAAATATATATTTGCATTCTTACCCTGAAATATATAATTTTATGTTCATAATAAGCCATTTACATTTGTTTAATGTAGCAGAAAATAGCTCCTTTTTTATACCACAATGTAAGAAGTCTTCTTGCCCACAGAGTCTATTTTCTGCCAAGTTTTATGAGGTGTAATTAAGGATTATTTCAAAGAATGATAGGGTCAGTGCATTCCGCTATGTAGTAAAATAGAATAGCACATGAATGACAGACGGGAACACAAAGTGCAGTCTTGCAATAAATATATTGTCACATTCACACCTAGCTCATCACAGAGAGTCTGTGTTATGGAACTGTTTGATTGACAGTACAAAACACACTACATCATTCTAACAGAACAATAAGGCAGAGAAGAGAACAGTTCTGCTTCTAAGAGACAATAGCTTCTAAAGCTTAAATTGAAGAAATGCCTCTTGTGACGTTGAGGGAAGTACATTTAGATGCCTGAGCTCTGTCTTAACCAGATGTGACACATTTATGTATTTTAGATCTAATTTGTAGTGTGACTTATCGAGGGTTCAATGCCTGAAATGTTATTATACGTTCTTGTTAGATCAATATTAAACTTGATTTCATGGTGTTATTATAGCTCTCTGCCACTGCTAGTTAATTTTAACCTGTTGCGGTAGTGTACTTATTACCTAAACTCCTGGCACAGTAATACACTTAGGACACAGCAACGTGCTAAATACAGCACAGTCTGCATAGGCTATACTACCATTTATATTGCCGCACAATAGTATTTACAAATAGACACAGAGGTAACAAATATACAAAATAAATAAAGTAAACCCTGCTTGTCAAGCATAAATTCAAGATAAATAGATATATGCTTTCCTATGCCTGGGCAAAGCTAGCAGGCTTTGCAGACAAATATCTAATGCATATATTTAAATATATATACAGGTCATCTATGTACTTCAGATTAGAGAATTTTTGTTTAGAGTAAAGTATGAAGATTCTTTATGGAAATAATTAATTGGTAGCTTCTGCAACAACTTAGCCCCAGATCTTCTTCAAATGGTCGGGTGTTGGACTGGTGAGCCATCTTCCTACCGCTCAAACTGCATATATAGAAGCTTTGTCACCTGATGCTTCCCTTTTGATCAGGTGTGTCAGTTGGATGTATGAACTTTGTTTAATTTAGAGGTGCGTTTAATGCCACAATTTTCCTGCATCAGTTTTACAGGAGTCTCACATCACTGCTCTTTGATGTTGTGGAACCTGCTACTTCCACTATCGAACTTTCAGCATGTGGTTTTTTGCTTGACTCTATGACCCAAGCCTATTTAAGGCTCATTTGGGTGTGTCTCACAAGCCAGCCCTTGCTAGATGTAAGCCCCTATACCTGGGAGGTAAATGCATCTGATTTAACTGCATTTTAATGGTGTTTAAAGCATCTAGATCAGTGTAAAACCTGCATACAATGACGTCCTCTTGTCGTTGGGATGCAGGCTTAAATGTTTTGATCAAAATATGAACTAATACCTCATGTTTTCATTTTGCTAGATATACATAGATGCAGTGTTAAGGATAAGCGGTGACAACTCTTTTTTTTTTTGTGCACCTATATGGTAGAGATGTTCACTGACCCCCGTGTTTTGGTTTTGGTTTTGGATCTGGATTAACTTTGTGTTTTGGTTTTGGCAAAACCGCCCCTGTTTGTTTTGGTTTTGGATCCCATTTTTTTTTCTAAAATCCCTTTTTTTTTTTACTAAAATCAAATTTGCCCATACATTATTATTAACCTCAATAACATTAATTTAAAGTCATTTCCAGTCATTTTTTGTCAAGTGACAAAAACACTGCTACCCCTCCTGTTTCTGTATGAGCAATGGCACTGAGCAATGTCACTGGAGAGTGGAGAGTGACAAAAACACTGCTACCCCTGTTTCTCTGTGAGCAATGGCGCTGGATCTCCTGGGGAGGGAGGTACTTATGGGATCCAAAACCCGCGAGATCCGTCAACGCAGCAATGACTTTTTGCCTCGATTTATATCCAAGGACAGGCCGAGATACCGAGTCGGCTCGTGAGCCTACTCGGATCCCTTAAGTTCGGGCATCTCTAATATATGGGCATTTATATTGCCATGCAGCTGGTACCATATATAAAAAGAGATATACCCAGTCCTCCAACCCCCGCCGCCTCTTTGCCACCTTCAACACTCTCCTGTCTTTCCCCCCCCCCCATCCTCCCTCTCTGCCACTGGCTTTGCCTCCTTTTTCTCCTCTAAAATCGAGGCCATCAGACTTGAAATCTCCTCCTCCGTCCACTCTTCCGCCAACCCCCCACTCACTCTTCCGCTCCCCACCACTCACCCCCCCTCTCCCTCCAGCCACCAACTCCTTAATTCCTTCTGCCTTACCGCGGGAGAGGAAGTCCATTCTCTCATTTCATCCTCCCCCCTTCTACCTGTTCCCAGGACCCTATCCTTCCTCACCTCCTTCGCTCCCTTTCCCCCTCCACCTGCTCCCACCTCGCTCACCTCTTTAACCTGTCCCTCTTCACCGGCATCTTCCCCTCTTCTTTTAAACATGCTCTCGTCTCACCCATTCTTAAGAAGCCCAATCTTGACCCCACCTTTGAGCAGGGCTTTCCTGCCTCCTATTTCCACCACTTTTAACTTCACTCTCCAGCTACTCAGCCCACCTCCTCTCGGATCTTCTGCCCTGTGACTCCTCTCGCTTTTATCTGTTCCTCTCAGTGGCTCTTAACCTGTCATCCACGCCCACCGATTTGGGCTCTAGTTATCAGCCTGTATTGACTATCCCTTACCCTCTCTCTCTAGCTGTGCTTTGAGCTCCCAGAGTTATAGGGCTTACTGTTACTTATACTGTGCTGTTTCACCTTGTACTGTGCCATTGTTTGTCCTTGTACGGCGCTACGGATACTTTGTGACGCCCTATAAATAAAAATGAATAATAATAATGCAGCTGGTACCATATATAATATGGGATATACCGAGTGCAGGCTTATTATTTCCTTTGGTTTTGTCTCTATGACCCATCTCACATCACACTACCCCTGTTATGGGTTATCCTGCTCTCACTGACATAATAACAAAATTGGACAGATCACTGCATACAAGATCAGCATATTAATCTGTAATAATCTGTGCTGTGTTGAACATTCCGTTCTGGTCTCATTTGTAAATAAACTGGAGATATCCCAGGTGAACATAAGATGAAGATTGAATACAATAAGGTCCTCTAACCTTAGTCAAGAGCATCTTTAAATAGGAAATCTTACAATCACCTGTGTTAATAAATGATAATATACTAATGTATGTTTAGAATAGGAGACCATTTCTCCTCTTTTAAACCTTGTCTTCCAAGTTTACCAAAGGGGTAAACTAGAGATTCTGTTACAGCTTTTTCCTATCCGTGACCTCATTTTTTTTTAATTCAAAAGGTGGCCCCCTATATATTCTAGTGGTCTATTGTCCTATTATTAAAATGCCTCATCTCTATGTGAAAGTCTATAGCTCCCACCCCCATTGTTTGCCACTACAAATATAGCGGGCCTAATAAGGAACACAAAGTGAATACAATTTGTGTTTCTTTTTTAAATTGGATGAAAAGGAGAGGATTGAAGAAACGTTTTCAGTTGGATATGGGTATAAGTATGTTCTGACTACACGGTAGACGCAACACACTACAGGATATGCGCAATGCATATATATATATATATATATATATATATATATATATATATATATATATATATATCTATATATATATATATATATATATCTATAGTACCACCAGAACTCACAGATGAAACATTCTACATACATCAACACACACACGCAGGGGAGGGCTGGCAAATTTTAGCCCAGGGGGCAAGAGCTGAATCAGCAGCCTATTTTAATGGAAAAAAATGCAGGTGACCCAGTGACTCAGCCCAAGGTAGTGCATTATGGGAACAGCCCGAGGGGCAGATGCCCCCCTGCCCCCCAGCCCAGCCTGCCCCTGCACACACGTGTGTGTGTGTGTATATATATATATATATATATATATATATATATATAGTTAGTCATTAATAACAAAAAGTACATTAGCACATTTTTTTTTATTTTTTTGTTTACATGAAATACATTTATTAGGTTGTTATTAATGTCTTCTGTATATAAAATGCATCTTTACAGTTGCTCTTGATTGCAAACACGTTGTGGCATGCATTCACGACCACCATCACTGTCAATCAGCACTTACACCTGCCCTGTAGCTGGTGCTAGTGATGCGGCTAAAAATCACGTACCTGAGAGATGCCCCAAGCTTGAATTGGACAGATATGCGTGCGCTCAACCTTGGCACACCCTTACTGTACAATGACTACATGCATTGCCCCATCCCTCACTCCACCCTTGAAATCGTAGGCTGTTGGAAGTGTCATTTGCATTCACAGATGAATTTAATGCACTTGTGTTCACTGGTGTATAGCCTGTTTCTCATACTTGCCAACTCTCCCGGAATGTCCAGGAAGCTCCCGAAATCCGGGTCAGGCTCCTGGACTCCCAGCAGAGCAGGCAAGTCTCCCGCATCCAGCAATTCCCTGGGCAAAATAACGCTATTGGCGGTGAATCACGTCATTTTGGCCCCGCAGAAAAACACCATTTTCGCCGCTAGGGGCGGGGTGAAATGGCGCGATTGACCGTGCCCGTCCCCTCCCGCCCTCTAATCACGCCCCTCTCCCAGGCTGCACTGCCTAAAAGTAGGCAAGTATGCTGTGTCTGAGCATGTGCAGAGCACTTTTGCGCAAAATACGGTATGTATCGAGATTTACATTTTTCAATGAATCAGGCCCTTTAAGTTATTTTTTCAAAACATTTTATTAAAATTCTGTTTTAATGTAAATTTCTTGAGCATATATGTTATATTCTTGGCATCTTTATACACTTAATTGAGTATGTTGCATGTGTTTTTTTGTAAGATACCCAATAATCGTAGCCCTTCAGCAATCTGGACATGGCTTACTGAATGGAACTAATGTCAAGGACCTGTTGAATGCTACAGCTGGTCTTGGCTGATTCCATAATGACATATTCATTCTATTTTTCTAGAGAGTTATTTTCTTGCATTAATTGCTACAAGGCCCATTGTTAGTATTAAATACACCATGATATTAATTACCTAATTAACTACAGTAACTAACGTAGATGCATCTTGACATCCTCCAACATCATTCCCATCTGTAAAATTTGCCCTGCAGCAATAAAATGTCCTTGAAAACACCATCTGAAATAAATAAACATGTGACAAGATTGTCTGCATCTTGGGGGCATCACTGAAAGGCTTATGTAAAATCCTTAGACATCTGCATTAAATCCAATAAAAATACAATAATCTCAACTTGAAAAACAATGCAAATCAGTTTAGAGTCTGAAAATGTAAAATACTTGTGTGATAATATTTAATACTCACCTTCCCGCCCCCTCTTTTCAAGTTTGGGATGATCTCTTTTGAGCATTTGGTAACATGGGTATATGTCCTCTGTGTGAAATCCATAGTGAATGGATGTAAAATTATATGAGCTTAAGGCTGGGTACACGCTACAGTGTTTCTAGCTGATTATCGGGCCAATTACATGATAAACGACCGTTCAGCCAATATTGCATTAATGTGTACGCTCCAACGATGAACGACTATTGTTCCAAAGCTTATCGTGTCATTTGATTTTATTTTATAAATAGACTAACAATCTCATTCAACGATGGAACAATGTTGTTCCAATAGTGCAGTGTGTAAGCAATTACGACCAGCAGTGTCCATAGATCTCTATGGAGTGTGCAGAGAAATTATCTTTTCAGCAGATGGTTATGACCGATGAAGAGCGCAGATCTGAAGGTAAATGTTGTAATATGTGTATAGTGTGTGCGCATGAATCGGCATGCTAATAGGGACTTTCAGTCGTTGGTAAAATCGTTAACGATATCATCGGGATAAATTTGCTATATATAGTGTGTACCCAGCCTAAAGATCTACATTTTGGTCTGTGGTTCATGTAGTAAGGATCAGTGGATGAAGTGGGGGTGTGTACGGTGGTATGCCACCACTTCTCCTACTGCCTTCATTGTCAAACGGTCAATTCCATTCACTTACATTATTATTATTATCGTTTATTTGTTTGGCGCCACAAGGTTTCCGCAGCGCCGTACACGGTACAAACAGTAGACTATACAGGGTAAAAACAGTACAGAACTATAAACACAAAGTACCAGTACTCCAGAAACTCCAGGCAGGCAAATACAGTAGAGATGGAGCGGAAGAACAGGTATGGAGACAGGAGGGAAGAGGGGCCCTGCTCATACGAGCTTACATCCTAAGGGAGGGTAAACAAAATAGGCACAGAAGGGAGCCAGTGAAGCATAGGGGAGAGAAAAAAAAGGGTCCAGGGAGAAACAGAAGAGGTGAGAGGTTAAGTGGATGGTTGGTAGGCCTTAAGGAACAGGTGAGTTTTAAGTGCCCGCTTGAAGGAGCACAGATTGGGTGAGAGACGGATGGAACGAGGGAGGTCGTTCCAGTGAAGGGGGGCAGCTCGGGAGAAGTCTTGTATTCTAGAGTGGGAAGAGGTGATCAGAGTGGAGGAGAGGCGGCGATCATTGGCCGAGCGCAGGGAGCAGGCGGGAGTGTGAATGGAGAGGAGGTTAGAGATATAAGGGGCAGTAGACTGGGAGAGAGCCTTGTAAGTGGTGGTGAGGCGCTTGAAAAGGATTCTGTAGGGGAAGGGGAGCCAGTGTAAGGCAAGACATAGAGGGGAGGCAGAGGAGGAGCGGCGTGAGAGGAAGATGAGTCTTGCAGCCGCATTGAGTATAGAGCGGAGGGAGGCAAGGTGGGAGCAGGGGAGGCCAGTAAGGAGGAGGTTGCAGTAGTCAAGGCGGGAGATGATGAGAGCATGGATGATAGTTTTGGTGGCATCTTGAGAGAGGAAGGGACGGATGCGGGCAATGTTACGGAGTTGGAAGCGACAGGCTTGGGCGAGGGATTGAATGTGGGGGGCAAAAGAGAGAGAGAAGTCAAGAGGGACTCCTAGGCAGCGGAGTTGGGTGACAGAGGAGATGGTGGAGTTGTTAACAATGATAGAGAGGTCGTGGTGGGAAGGGAGTCTGGGTGGGGGAAAGACAATGAGTTTTTGGAGATGTTAATTTTAAGAAAGCGTGAGGACATCCAGGAGGAGATGGCTGAGAGGCAGTCAGTTACACAAGAGAGGAGGAAGGAGGAAAGATCAGGAGAAGAGATGTAGAGTTGAATATCATCAGCATATAGGTGATACTGAAGACCGAACGAGGAGATGAGAGCCCCAAGGGAGGAAGTGTAGAGCGAGAAGAGTAAAGAGCCAAGAACAGAGCCCTGAGGAACTCCAACAGGGAGAGGGGAGGGGATGGAGGAAGAACCAGATGTGGAAACAGAGAAGGAGTGGTTAGCAAGGTATGAGGTGAACCAGGCATGGACAGAGTCAGAGAGGCCGAGAGAGAGAAGAGTTTGCAGCAGGAGGGGGTGGTCCACGGTGTCGAAGGCAGCGGAGAGGTCGAGGAGGATGAGTATGGAGTAGTGACCCTTGGATTTGGCTGATAGGAGATCATTAACTTTAGCCAGGGCTGTTTCGGTGGAGTGGAGGGGCGATAGCCGGATTGGAGAGGGTCAAGGAGGGAGTTGTCAGAGAGGTATCTGGTGAGGCGGCTGCAGACAATCCGCTCAAGTAATTTGGAGGCATGTGGGAGAAGAGAGATAGGGCGGTAGTTAGCAAGAGAGGTGGGGTCAAGATTGGGTTTCTTGAGGATAGGGGAGATAAGAGCGTGTTTAAATGAGGATGGGACAACACCAAAGGAGAGTGATAGGTTGAAGAGGTGTGCGAGGTAAGAGCAGGCAGTAGGAGAGAGAGAGCGAAGGAGGTGGGAGGGGATGGGATCAAGAGGACAGGTAGAGGGTGGAGAGGAAAGAATAAGGGAGCGAACTTCTTCACCTGATGTGGGGATGAAGGAGGACCACAGCTGGTTGATGGCAGTAGGTGAAGTGCTGAGGGTGGCGGGAGAGGGGTGGGAGGAGGAGATGTTCCGTCTGATGGCTTCAATTTTGGAAGAAAAAAAGGAGGCGAAGTCAGAAGCAGAGAGGGAAGGCAGGACAGTGGGAGGGGGGGAGAGGAGTGAGTTGAATGTGGCAAAGAGGTGGCGGGGATTAGAGGACTGAGAAGAGATAAGGGACTTAAAGAAGGATTGTTTAGTGAGGGACAGGGCAGAGCAGAAAGAGGAGAGGATGAATTTGAAGTAAAGGAAGTCAGTCAGGGACCAAGATTTCCTCCAAAGGCGTTCGGCTGTGCGAGAGCACTTTTGGAGGGAGCGGGTGAGTTTGGAGTGCCAGGGTTGGGGAATAAGGCGACGACGGCGGATAGAGGAGGCAGGGGCAACGGTGTCCAGGGCGGTAGTGAGGGAAAGGTTGTAGAGAGAGGACGCCTGATCAGGCCAGAGAGGGAAGGGATGATAGGAGAGTTTCAAGAGAGGAGGAGAAGGAGATGGGGTCGATGGCGTCAAGGTTGCACCTGGTGAGGGTGGCTTTAGGCGAGGTGGGAGCAGGGGAGGAGGACAGAGTGAAGGAGAGGAGATGGTGGTCGGAGAGTGGGAAGGGGAGAGTTGGAGAAGTCCGAGAGATCACAGAGGTGAGAGAAGACAAGGTCGAGGGAGTGACCAAGACAGTGGGTAGGGGAGGAGGTCCACTGAGTGAGGCCCATTATATTCCCATTATATTTTTGATACAGTCCCATTATATTTTTGATACAGTCACTTCTAAATTTCTATATCGTCATTTCTAAATGTCCACTTCAACCACTGCAAAGGTTAAAAATTGCTATTGAACTATTGTTTTAATAATAGTTTGTAAGCTTGTGAGTCGGGCGCTGTTACCCATTTGGGGAAACATCCAGGGGTAAATGTATCAAGCTGAGAGTTTTCCGGCGGGTTTGAAAAACCAATCAGATTCTAGCTATCATTTATTTAGTACATTCTACAAAATGATAGCTAGACTCTGATTGGTTGCTATAGGCAACATCTCCACATTTCAAACCCGCCGGAAAACTCTCAGCTTGATAAATTTACCCCCCAGTCTTATTTTATTACCGTTTGTAAAGCGCTGTGGAGAATGCTGGCATTATATAAATATAGCTTATAGATCTTGTTAGTAATAATAATTATAATATCACATTAATAACAATTAGTGACACTGTCTGTAAAAGGCACAGGTATGTGATTTTTATTTGTAGAATAAATCTGATTTTGTTAACATTGACAGCATTTTGTTACATTTAAATAATGTCTGCCTCGTTCACTATCTTAGTCTCTCTTTAATAATGGTTTGGATTAAATTCCAGGAGAATAAATAAAATCTTCTTTTAAGCTTTAGGGTTTATATTAATCTCTCCTGTTCCAGTGGTATAAAAATAGCGGATTCCTGACAAAGGTCAGCTTGGTTCAATATGTAAAATTACATTTCCCCCAAAAATTCAATTTTCAGAAATAGCATTCATTACTATTTTAATCCATTTGGCTTCCTTTAGATTGAATACAGGTGCAGATCAGCAAAATGTAACCATAAATATTTAGGGATATTTAAAAATATATTTTCCGTAGAGGCTATTCTGTAACATTTATGTAAATACCAGATGACCATTTGCACAATAATATAGTCAAAGATAAAAACTGTACCTGAGATATATAATTAAATCAGTATATTGTGATGATTCTTCTTTTGCTAAAAGCTGATGTGTCTAACAGGTTTCGTTAGTGGAACAGATCTTTTCTATGTTGCTGTAAGCTGACATAGGGCAGTAAAGATAGGATGTGCATAGAAGATTAAGGGGTATATGTACTAAACTGCGTGTTTGAAAAAGTGGAGATGTTGCCTATAGCAACCAATCAGATGCTGTAATTTTTTAGAATGTACTAAATATATGATAGCTAGAATCTGGTTGGTTGCAATAGCAACATCTCCACTTTTTCAAACCCACAGTTTAGTTAATATACCCCTAATGCTTTAACTATCCAAGAAATGCTTGCAGCAACTAAAATAAATCAGTTTGGAGAATTCATACATAGGAACATAACTAGAGAACTCTCAGGAGCAATTGAAATACACAAGTATTTGCACAGCTTGGGCCCCTTGCGTTATATTCCATCTCTTGCAGTTATAATGGTTTCACAAAGTATACTTGCATAATTAGAGATTAACGGCCACCTTTGGAGACCAATAGTTAAGGGATCTGTGCGCTAACCAACCTTATTATATTCCAACGTTGGTTACAACCACAAGTGAACACAATTAAGTTGGCTCAGGCTAAGGGGGGAATTCAATTGGCCGCGTTACTGTAAAAAGTAACGCGGCCTGCAGACTATTACCGTTATTATGCTAATAGTGCGCTTAAATACAGTTACTACGGTGTTTTCAACACCGGCTTTTTTCTTGCAGCTCCCTGAGCTGCGAGCAGGAAGCCGGGTTAAAAGTACTATCAGAGCGGTAATAGGTTTAACGTTGCGCTACTTCTAGGGGAATTGAATTCTCCCCTAACTGTACACACTGGCGTTCACAATGCTGTGTTTACGGCTCGTTAATACGCCATTAAATAAGTTAATATGCAATTAAAATCGCAAATCTATGACATTGAGTGTGTGCGTGTTTATTATGTATTATATATGTATTCAATAAACGTTTAGATGTGTTTACAAACAAATTTAATCTTCCCTTTTTGAAACATGCATCTGTGAGAAAACAGGAAGTTATCTTGTACAAGCCTGACGCACATGGAATCCTATATATTATAGATGAGCGGTTTGGATTGGGAGAAATCCAACAGATCCGAGATTTGTGAGTCTGAGTAGATACAGAACACAACTTGATTCTTTGCACCAAAATCGGATCCACTCACTTTCATGATTAATTTAAGACACCCTTATTTTTACATCATTTGCATTGGTGGCAAGTGCCATCTCCTGTGATATAGGAGCGGCTCCATTCATAAACCTCAACATCTCCATAAGGTTGTTTAATGTCTCAGGCAGTAGGGAAAGCCTTTAGGAAGGAAGCTAATGAGATCTAGGAGTAAATGTATCAAGCTTCGATTTTGAAAATCCAGCGATTTTCTCGGAAGAGTTGAAACCCGCTGATGTATGAACCTGAGATTTCATGTGAAATCGCCAGAGATGTGTTTCTGTCAAATTGCTATTTCCAGAGTTTGCTTTAAAAATTGCCAAATACAACACACTGCATCCTACCAGCGTGATTAGTAAACTCATCACTGTTACACTGTTCTGCCAATAGAGCCAAAGGTCCGGCAGCTGCCAGAAGTTTAAAAATAGATAAAAGTAAAAAAAAAAAAAAAATGTGTGGGGTCCCCCCGCCAGGCCACTATTAACCCTAGTGCTGCCAGCCTACTGGTGGTTGCGTGAAAATCGGGGGAAAATTTGCATGTGGTTCCCCCGATTTTCACATAACCAGCACTAGGCAAACCAGCCGGGGTGGGTGGCACTATAGCAGAGGGACACGTGGCAGGGGTCCCCCTGCCATAATGACAACCAACCCCAGGCTGTTCAGCGCTGGGCTGGATTTCCTAGGGAGTGGGGTCTGCCAGCAAAAAACGAGCGGGCTCTTCCTACACCACTGGGCGGTGGGTGTAGGGTAATAACGGCAAAAATTAAGTGCAAAAAACAAACAGACGCCGTTTTGTGGAACTACAAGTCCCAGCCAGTCCCGGGCTGCCATAAACAGTGTGGGCATGCTGATGCTTGTATGAATACAAGCACCAGCATTCCTATGGCAGCCAGGGCATGCTGGCACTTGGAGGACCACAAGTGCCAACATGCCCTGACACCCAGGGATGGCTGAGACCTGTAGTTCCACAAAACTTGTGGAAAATAAGCTCCCACATTTTAATAAAAAATAATAAAACCCCAATAAATACACGTAACCAGCAGTAGGCTGGCAGCACTAAGGTTAATAGTGGCCAGGCTGGTGGACCCCGCGCTTTTTTTAAAAATAAAAACTTTTATCTATTTTTACACTTTTAACAGGCGCCATACCTCCGGCTGTATAGACAGGGGCAGTGTAACAGTGATGTGTATAGTAATCACGCAGCTAGATGAGGACAACGCAGGAGAGTTAGCTAAGAACCAGGATGTGTGTATGCACCTATTAATGTGCTAGACGGACAATTAGGTGCATTTGTGGAAATAAAATTAAAAATACAAAAAGGCACTTTTTCTCTTACCTATAATGAGAACCACCAACCAAAATTGTAATTTAGAAACAAATATTTTTATTACCACATAATAAATCACAAAAAAAACACATTTAAAAATGAGCATTCCTCCTTATTACTGGATAAGCATTATTTCTATTTAAAACCAGGCTCCATTCATTATAGACCAGAGGTGTTCATCAGTCACTGACGATATAAACAGTTCCAATGGGTAACGTTCCAAATTCAAAACTGTGTTAAAAGATTATTGGCAGGTGAATATCAATAGGATTCCCACTATGTGTCCAATTATGAATGAAACATCAATAATTGTCAGATCTTACTCACGAGACTTGAGTCCGTTTGTGTAACAATCCGTGTTGGTCACCCGCAGCTCTCTGCAGCCTTTCTCATAGGATCTCTCAAAGTGCCGGCATATCTGTGATCATTAACTCAGCCGGCAGATTACAGCAAGTTCCACTCCCAGCTCTCTGGGGCTAAAACTTCTTATTCACTTGCTACTTTGCACTTTTTTTCATAATGCATAGCAGTCCCCATAGATGTCTATGGGGACTGCTATGTACCGCAATTTTAACAGTGCATGGAAATCCTTTTACACATACGGTAATGTACGCCGGCTCAGGCTGCCGTACGTTACCGTTTCTGCTATTTTTCAGCACTGTTCAGCTCTGCTCCGAAGAGCAGAGCTTTACAGCGCATGTGTGGAGGGATCACATGACCCCTCCCTGTCACACAGCGCATGTGTGGAGGGATCACATGATCCCTCCCTGTCACACTCCGCTCTCTGCATCACTGAAATGCAGAGAAGTTTTCGACAGAGTATGCGCACAAGGTTTCTATGAACCGCACAGCAGCTTCGGGAACGAAGAGGCAATGAGAAGGAAAGTTTTTAACTTCACAGGAACAGCAGTTTTTCGTGACTGCTGCTCCTGTGGAAATTTTTTTATAAATACGAGAAACAGTTCAATCCTTATCAATGCAATTTGGATTGAAAACTATTTTTCATTTTATGCAGCTGTTGATAAATGTGCCCCATAGTCACAATATTACAAATCAGCCACAGTCTTATTAGCAGGGCCGGATTTACCACTAGGCAACCTAGGCAATTGCCTAGGGCCCAGCGGTCCCCAGAGGGCCTTCCCAGGGCCGGTGGTGAGACCACCCTTTAAAAATGGCCCCTACTTATGGGCCAGTGCTATATGCTTGACTCCCCCCGGGCTAAAGTCTGCCAGCCAGGGGTATATGTTATGCTAAAAAACTATAGTGCTATGGATTTTTTCAGGGAGGGGGCCCCAAACCAGTATCTTGCTTAGGGCCCCATGAGGTCTAAATCCGGCTCTGCTTATTAGTAACAGTGCTCATAAATGGAACGTTACTTTCTTACTTTTCACTTTATACATCTTAATTATCTTTACAACGCTTGTTTTGCTTACACTCTCAGCATGACCTATTATTATAATAACTTACTACAAATCATAATGACTATTGTTAAGTTCTTCCTAGATAAATAAATATACGTAATAAAATTGCAAATGATAAAAAATATATATAAAAAATCATGTCTCAAATGGGATTTGAACTCCACCCCAAATATACCGCAGCTAAGACAATAATCATTGAGCTATAGGTTAAACTTTTAGGAATTTTATCAAAAGAGCCATCTTTACCCTTAAAATATCTGCATCATTGTTCACATTTCATCAGTTTAGTACTAATTCAACATCTACCAAGCATATTATACAGATCTTTACTTCTCACTTTAAATAAAGTGTACTAAATTATTAGAAGGCAGATAAAACATATATATATATATATATATATATATATATATATATATATATATATATATATATATATATATAAACAGACCAAATATTAAATAGATTTTAAAAAAAAATATTTATATCTAAAAATTCACATGGAAACTTATTTGCGGAAATAGAACTGCTCTACAGGCCTGCAGTTTTTGTTTTCTGTTAATGACCTTTACTACCTATCATCATCATCATCACCATTTATTTATATAGCGCCACTGATTCCGCAGCGCTGTACACATCACTCCCTGCCCCATTGGAGCTTACAGTCTAAATTCCCTAACTTACACACACAGACAAACAGAGAGAGAGAGACTAGGGTAAATTTTGATAGCAGTCAATTAACCTACTAGTATGTTTTTGGAGTGTGGGAGGAAACCGGAGCACCCGGAGGAAACCCACGCAATCACGGGGGGAACATACAAACTCCTCACAGATAAGGCCATGGTCGGGAATTGAACTCATGACCCCAGTGCTGTGAGGCAGAAGTGCTAACCACTTAGCCACCGTGCTGCAATGTGAATGGCACTCCTGATATCTCCCCAATGAACCCCCTATAAGACTCTATGGAAAATGTTGTGTCGTGTTTTCTTATAAGAAGATCCTGGGTTGCCAACCCGGGAACATTTCTACATCATGTAACACTTGCAGGTTTTTTTAATGAATTATATCTCAATCTATCACAAGTAAAAAGCTGTTAAGTGTTTTGCCATTTGTTTTTACTTTATTAGTGCCAGTTCACAAAACTTATTTTTATTTAATTAAACTTATTTCTAGAGAACTTTTTCAATTTATTTCTGACAGTTTTTATAATTAGAAAAATCTTTGTAGACTAGTTATGATGAAACTAGAAACAGAACTGTTATTTTTCTTTGTTCCAATAATATTTTGTTTCTCATAGTTACAGGAGGAAATGCATTAAATTGAGCATTACTAAGCTCATTATGTCAGTGCTCACAAGACACAAATGAAACTTGCTTGTGGTGTGCTCTTTTAAAACTATTAATTATGTGGGTCTTATGATTCGAGTAGATTGGTTGTCCTTAAACTAGTTACTGAAAATTGGTGACTCAAACTTCACATGTTTAAAGTAAGATACAGGCAATTAACCAAATTTAGAGACAAGCTGCTATTAGCCATCATAAATTCAAGGAAATATAGGATTTGATAATGATATATTTTTATTGAAGCTTGGACTTTCTTATACATTTTTTTTTTTCATTTACTTTCAGTAGAGTACAATTGTTATAACATTTCTTTTTTACTTTTTGTAGTAGGTTTATAATAAAACACAATTTATAATAGTAATGCTCATTCTCGCTGCTGGGAAACTGAGTGGGCAGCACTACAAATTCTGCACAAACTTTTGTTCTACCTCTTTTTCATGGTTTAACAGGTCTTCCTTCACACTAAAGCTATCTGGTGTGCAGTTATCAGCACTTGAGCTCAGACATTTGCTCTTCAGAAATGCAGCAGCAGTTGTCTATGCACACCCCTTCAGCATGGTGGGCATTATGGAGCATGTGTAGGTTCTGTTGATGCTCAAAAAGAGCCCAAGTTGCTAGAGAGGCATTGCCAGGCCCTTAGCAAAGCTTGGGGCCCATCAATGCACTGTTATGCCCCTGCTGTCCTTATTAACTAGCTAAGTTGTTACTTGTTTCTTCTCTATAAGGGACTTGTGGCTGGGTCCCCGGGAGTCTTTAAATGGACGGGAGAGTTAATACCCGGCGCCGAAGGGGTCAAAGTACCGGCGCTAGACATCACGGGTATATATATGAATAAAAATGTATTTATTAAAATAAGTGTGTATTTAAATGTGCATTGTGGCACTGTGGAAGGTATACTCAGTGCTGTAGCGTTCAAGGGGTTAAAATCTAGGCCCCGGAGAGTGTGAGATCTGTGTTACATAAGTGTATAGTGTTTAAATGTATATTTACAGTGTGTGCGCTGCGGCGCCGCTAGTTAACTGGCGGGCAGCACTGGAAGGGTTAACTCCCGGCACTTCACAAGACTACTAATGGCTCCACTCAGTGTCCTTCAGAACACTAATGTTGGCCACACAATGATAACAGCAGATCAGCCTCATACTACTACTACATATGTGGTCCCATAATGGGCATGATGCCCACAACTGATCAGGTCATAATTGATGGGGGTCATGCCCAAAAATCTGGTTGACATCCTGTCATCCTCTGTGCACTATCATCTGTGGACCGCACAAGTAGGGTCAACAACTTAATCATTCAGTCTTCCCTGTATAAACAGGTACGGTTATTGTTTGAGCTCAGAGTCCCTTTAAAAGTTCCTGTAACTTGTACATGCATATCTGTGCAAGTTGTCGGTATCTTGTTTAATAATATTTAAAACTATGCTGTTCCCACATTCTAGTACACAATTTGAAACAAGTAGATCTTCTATAATGATAGTTTATTTGAATCCTGAAGTTTTAGCAAAATTAGTTGTTATAGCTTCATTTAAAACAGCCCTGGCTACGGCTCCAGAATCACGTTGACTGTTACATGGCAGTCTTGGGGTAAATCACCACTGCATTGTGGCCTGCAGTTAATATAGAAATTGTGCTTGGATTGGCATAGGGTTTAGAACATGGTGATGGCACAACTAGGAAGTTAGGATGTCACCCAATGTGGTTGGCAAGCAAGGATATTTTAGTGGGTAGTTTTTTTGTGTATTTGTTCACTTAAACCCAGCTGGAGGAGTCTAATAATGTTGACCCTTTATTTTCCCTTGGGCTGGAGTTCTCCAGGTCTGGTGGTATCGGTATTGGGTCCAAACCGCAGTCTATATTTTATAGAGTCTGCTGGTCTGCACTTTTTCTCCTAAGAGTTGTACACAGTGCATACGCAGTCGATCTGCTATGGGTGAGAGAAGATTGGTGGTAGACCGGGGGAACGTATAGCAGAGGAATTTCGGTGGTCGGATGGCCCCAATTTTTTTCTTCCTCTCTCCGCAGAGGGATACAAGAAGGTGGATTCTGCATTAGGGAAAACTCAGGGCACCAACAGAAGGTTTATTTTTAGTGAGTTGGTGAGGCTCTCTCAAATGTGTGTCTGCTCCGCACCACATGCAGGCAACACATCCCTAAAGGTTGAGGTATAAGTCTCAACGCGAAGGAAGTTTTTCACAGGCACTAGAATGGATATTTAAATGCTGTGGTCCCAACACTACACTCTGTCCTGGCCCAGAGATGGTTTCATTCACATCACATCACCCAGGGCTTTACACAGGCACATAGACCCAATTGGGGAATTACATGGTAAAAGAGAAAAATTCTTCAAAACAGCCCATAGTGATAACGCTCAATTTAGGATGATTACAGAACAGCAAAAACCTGAACAATAACCGACCATATCATATGAACTGGCAAATAAAGTACAGAGCTGTAACTAGACATTTTAGTGGTGCCCCCCTTTCTCCACAATGTACCTTTATGGGAGTAGATGCTGCCTCTCAGCGGTTAATCATCGCCGATGTCTTCCTCCTGTTGGTGCCTTATGATCCATTGCTGCTTAGACGGATCCTGGAATCCTGGAATATTGGGGTCCTGTTTGGAAAAAAGATATTTATTACTAACCCCCTGGAAAGGTGAGCAGTGAGTGAAGAATCTAGGTCTTCCTCCCCACAACCAAACATACATTAAATAAGTAGTTTGTTTTTTTTTAAAAAAAAAACAGGCCGCCTTCCACCCAATCTGCTCCAGAATTTAATTAATAGCATTTACAGTTAATGTCTATTTCCCTCCATATAGCCCAACATCAAATTAATATCTCCCACATTTAATAAATAAGCCTCTTCCCCCCAACCAGTCCCGATATTAAATTAATAACATTCCCATTTAATAAACAGACATACCCCACACATCAACCCATACATTAAATTAGTAGCATTCCCATCTAATTAATAGACCTACCTCACCCCTCAACAGCCCCCACCATTAAATTAATAGCATCCCAATTTAATAAACCAAATTATTCCTCACCATACCCAACATTAAATTAAAAGCCTCCATATTTAACAGACTCTCACCTGCCCAACATTAAATTATTAGCATTTTCATTTAATACAAATGCCTATTTTCCCCACCAGCCCCACAATCAAATTATGGCTTACATATTTCCCCACATTTAATAGCAATTATTATTATATAATTAATATATTTATTATATAATTAATATTTTACTGATATTTTATATTACTTATGTTTTCATAGTATGCATCATATATTTATGTACTCCAAAGAACTTTCCAGACCCCTCTCCCCTGGACTTCCACCTCACCAGATCCCTACCCCTCCAGACACCCTCCTCACCAGACCCCTCACTCCTCCTCTCCAGACACCCTCCTCACAAGACCGCTCACTCCTCCTCTTCAGACCCCCCCCAATTCACTCCAGACCCCTCCTCACTAGACCCCTCACTCTTTCTTTCCAGACCACCCCAATTCACTCCAGACTCCCTCCTCACCAGACCCCTCACTCCTTCTTTCCAAGCCCCCCCTTTCACTCCAGACACCTTCCTCTCCAGCCCTCGTTCCTGTCATCTCCAGACTTCTCATCCCATTCTCTCCAGCCCCCTCTTCTCACCAGCCCCTGCAGTATTTTACTTACCTGAGCTTCTCTTCTTCTTTCTGCTATCTTTTTCCTGTGTCATTCTTCCTTCTGTGCCGGCTCCTCGTCGCCTGTGTTCTGACATCGTCCAGACGTCATTATTTGTACATCAGAACGCTGCAAGAGCAGGAAGAGGGCACCCTCCTCCTTGTGCTGGCCAGTGCCTGTCTTTCAATGGGCAAAGTAGTCCAGTGTTGCTGCCACCGCAGGACTACACTGCATGCGGGTGTTGTGCCCCCACTAGGCCTTGCACCCTCGGCGGTCGCACCGCCCTCACCATCCTCATTACGGCTCTGATAAAGTTCGGTGTGTCATCTATCTCATTTCTTGTTCATTTGCATCAAGTGACCTTAAAAACCTCCTTACAAAACTGGACTAAGTCAGCCTCAGCGCCTCAGCAATTACTGTCAAGAAAAACTGTTAATGGACAATTACAGCTAAATTCAAGTTACTCCTACTGTGCGACTTATAACAAGCAAAATGTAAAAATATATGTACAAATGTATGCACTGTGACTGCATTAAGATATTTCAATTTGAGGAAACTGAAGAAGTGTCAGATCTTTGTTTAAACATTTTAAAGGAGATTTTCATCCCTTTTACAAACTCTCCTGTAACGGTTACTAAATGCAGTGAAGGTCATTTACAGAACACAAAATGGTCACTTTGCAGCACAAATACAGCTTTGGACCCATTGTGTGCCTTGATTTGTACAAATACACCTAGATTTTCGCCATGGTGCATTGGTTTGCAGAACAAGATGAACTCGTCTATGCAGGCGAAGAAGTTTCCACAGGTAGAGTTAGGCGGAGTTGGATGGAGCGATGGCATTACTAGTACGTCATAAGTAACAGGCTCACTTTATTTTGTGAAGCAAAGTTATTGTGCTGTGATAAATGTGTGAAGAGGGTATGTTTTAAGGGTTGCTCCTTTTCTACTCAGCAAAAAGACTTAAGTTCTGCACCAGATTGGTTGTCATCCTAAACTTCTAATGAGACCAAACAATTCCCATTCACAGATGGCCAGATTTCCACTATGGCAGGAATACCAACTTTGTCACCCTAGTGGTCCATGTATAGTGGACTGGGGTCCTTCACACTCCTGATGGGGTACAGTTGCCGTTCCAGGAAATACATTTTTGTCATATCTGTGGTCAATACATGTTTTAAATAATGCACTACCCCCTTCTAATATATACAGAGAGATTATCTCCAGCCGGTCATCGTGATCACATTGACCTGCCCACTGCTCATTTCTTCTTTCTTTTTTTAGCCAAAATGGGTATGGTGAGAATTTCTGATTAAGTCTTAAAACATTTAAATATCTAGAGCCTGATTCGTGTTTGGACGCAAGTGCGTTTGCATGCTGTATCTTGTGTGAAATCCCCCAAAACAGACCTTACGTCAATGAACACAAATGGCAATTACGAGTTATTACAACTTGAAAGGTAGAACAAGGCAGGGAAGGAGCGGACTAAAGCTGACCATGTACAGTAAGGATGTTCCGACGCAGATATAACCATTTCAACTCCTTGTAAATACTCTTGGTTTCAGCCGTATTGTTTGCTCCCACTATAGGGCAGGTGTAAGTGCCGACTGATAGTGGTGACTGATACAGTATGGTCTTTGATTGAAATGTTACGCATATAACATGCCACTATGTATCACAGAACAACTGTTTTCAACTAAGACAGACCATATAAAAACTCATTTAAAGCATCTTTTTTTATGTAATTAATGTTAATGTATATAAATGATTACATTAATAACAGTTGTTATTTTATATTGTGATCAAAAAATGTTTTTATTTGTTCTGATGTGACCTTTTATTGTACATACGCTTGTTTGTGTACTGCAGTCTGTTCTGTGTGTCTATACATAGCAAATACTGTGTAGACAAAGCGCACTTTCACCCAGATTTAAATGAAATCGTATCATGAGATGCGCTTGGATTTGAATATGGTTGAAACTATGCACAAGTTTTGTGCTCATTTATATACGCAACTTATATTCAAGTTGTGTTCAGACATGAATCAGGCCCCTAGTATTCATTACTAGTGCTCTCCTGTGTAAAAAGGAGAAGTGAGTGGACATTGTAACCTGGTCAGTTAAGTGTGCATAAAAGGACAAAATGCAGTTTGTCACGCGCCTACTTTTGAGCAAATGCATCATTTTTATAAGTACTGAGAGGATTTGCAGGCCAATATAGTAGTTTAACAAGATATCATTTTGTGGGATATGATTATTTAAATGAGCTTTTGGGGGTGTACAGCCTTTTCCTCTCTGCTTCAGTTCTCTGGATCGTCAGTGATGCATGAAAACCAACTTCTGCAAAAGAACAAATTTTTTCGATCTGCAAAATCAGGCATAGTCTTATACTTTTACTCGACTCATTTTGCATCTTCCAGTTGCGCTTTCTTGGAAAATCACATTTCAACGGTGGCAAAGTTTTAGTTAATGAAGAGGATGCTCCTTAAGTGGAGGTAGGTTGGACTTTGTAGTGACATTTTATCTCTTTCTACCATCCACATTTAGTGGAATATCCACAAACCCGTAAATGTAGAAACATAGGGGCTGATGCAGAGTGGAACATACACCAGTTTGTGTAGAGTATCTAGTGTGAGATTGCTCTGCGCATGCCCAGATAGTTGGTGCACGCATGTGCGCCAATGCAGACTAGCACAATTCTGGCATTTACACCCACTTACACCTGGAGAGGCAGCAAAGGTGAAGGGAGGGGCCTTCAAATTGGTTTACACAAATGTGTCTCAAGCAGATCTGCAGAAACACGCATAAATGCATGTTAGGAGGTGTATCTTTTTGCACCTGCTATGTGGCACGTGGCTGTGCTCACTGATGACGATGACTTGTCGTAAACCAGAGGTTTAAATACTCGCCATTGACTTGCCGTAAACCTGGTGCAGATACTGATGACTATGACTTACCGTAAACCATGTGCAGATACTCACTGATTACATTGACTTGTTGTAAACCAGAGGTGCAAATACTCACTGATGACGATGACTTGCCGTAAAGCAGGTGCAAATACTAAATAAGGACGATGACTTCCCGTAAACCAGCTACAGATAGATACTCACTGATGACGATGACTTCCCGTAAACCAGATGCAAATACTAAATAAGGACGATGACTTGCCGTAAACCAGCTACAGATAGATACTCACTGATGATGATGATGACTTACCGTAAAGCAGGTGCAAATACTCACTGATGGCGATGATATGCTGATGATGCAGATGCAACGCATTTCAAGATGTGTATGGTTCTGCGTATGGGTGGAATACGCTATATTTCTGTGCTCTACTTTTAAGAGTAATTTAGTCCCATTTTTGCTGCCAACTCTTCCTCAGCGAGTACTCGTTTTTACTGATGTGGTGAAAAAGACCAGGGACGAGAGCGTGCAGTTTGACATATGCTTAGCAAACGTTCAGATGTACTTGTCCGAATAAAAACGCAGTTTGGATCCACAATATTTACAGTTTATAATACCTTAATACCATTAAGGCCAAGGTGGCCTTGTCCAATCTATTATGCAAAAAGCAACAGCTTTCATTAAGAGTAATAACATGCAAATATGCAAATGAGCAAGCACTTGCCTTGAACTAACGTGTGCCCAGTGACTCGCTTAACCGTGAAAAATCCTGCTCATACACCGTGGGCGTATTTCCTATAAAATAATTTGATTTATTACTTACCACTTGCATCATACTAAAGTTTGAAAGATTTATAGTCTCCTATAATCATCCCATATCTCTGTTTTCACCATAATAAAGTTTACCCAAAACCTGTACGTTGCGCAGAGGTGACGGCGGCTAGCTGTCATGACAATGATCTATTGTTGCACCATATTTTGTGAGCATAATAATTCATCTCATTAAATCTCAAAAACTACTCAATTTCTAATAGCAAGGTAAAAAAAAAAATAACAAGTAAAGTTGATTCATTGCAGTTTGGTAATTCCAATTATCCAGACCTCTGCATATAATTTATTTAAAAACTAAATTATGCATGAATAGTGTATCTCTAATTACGGGTAGAGAAGGAAAATGTAATTTACATTCTTGATAAGAAAATTGTACTTTAAAAAATATGTATAACAAGATGAAGTAGCAAGTTAGTTTGGTAATTAGTAGAGTAATTTTTCACGGGTCATGAGTAAGGTGGAGATGATGACTGCCTCAATTCTATACTACATATATTTGTTATGTTTTAGCTAAGGAATGTGAAACACAAAATGTAGGAAGAAAATAGAAATCAGTGCCTGCATGCCACAATATATTTCCAGTTGTCTGGACTTCTGTTGTCAGCCAGAATTTGCGCTACAATGTGGAGGTCCGGAGTCTAACGAGCCTGCCAGATATTTTTCCAGGACTGTCGCAAGGTGATATGGACTTCTCTGCTGGGTCCTCTCTACTGTCTTCTGGCATGATGGAGAGAGGGAAACATATAGGTAAAAAAAGAACCACTAGAGAATGTCAACAATCCGGGGTCTGGTACACGACTTTGTCAAATGCCCAATCAGAATCTATGAGAGTAGTTAGTAACCAGCCGAGATCAAAACTAGAAGGCTCAATGAAAAGTACAGATAAGGGATATAGCGGAAAAGGGAGCCAGACACTATGGTAGGGAAACCTGTTGCTCCAACACTGAATCAGTATTCAGAGCCTGTGTAAATAGTGATGCAGGTTTGAATGTCCCACCCTTGCAGCTGCGATCACATGACCACATGCATAGTAAGCCACAAACGCTGTGCGCACTGTCGTTGAGAGGAGAGAACATGTGGGTCCAAGAAGTGGCTGGAAAGCCATTAAGTTGGCCCTCCAGTGATGCTGACCAGCAGAACCCGAAGGTAAGTCCCGTGGTCGCATGACACTACAATTCTAGGTGATACAGTAACAAACCTATGTAAAAAGTACGCAAAACCAGATGTAAATTAGTCACTGTTTTCTACTATATTGTTATGCTCTATTATAATGAAAATTAGTTCAACCTCTGCGTGGGAAGGCTGCAGACAGGGCCGGATTTACCACTAGGCAACCTAGGCAATTGCCTAGGGCCCAGCAGTCCCCAGAGGGCCCTCCCAGGGCCGGCGGTGAGACCACCCTTTAAAAATGGGACGCTACTTATGGACCAGTGTTATATGCTTGCCCCCCCCCCCCCCCGGGCTAAAGTCTGCCAGTCAGCCTCTGAATAGGGGGTATATTTTATGCTAAAAAACTATAGTGCTATGGATTTTTTCAGGGAGGGGGCCCCAAACCAGTATCTTGCCTAGGGCCCCATGAGGTCTAAATCTGGCTCTGGCTGCAAATACACTTTAAATGTACCTGCAAATTCTGTAAATATGCCAATAATCCTAATTTTCCTGGTACTGTGCTATTTTAGCCCAAAATATGGAAGATTTGAGCGAATATGAATGGTTTTGGTGGATCTGAGGCAAGGCTGTAGCTTAATATTTTTGCACCTGGGGCGAGAGGGAAAAACTGGTATCCCCCTAGCCCTCAATTTTAACCAAATGACCCTAAAATATTCATAAACTGCGCCCCACTTTAGCGTTGCATCCTAGGTGGTTGCCCCTCTCGCACACCCTAGTTACGGCCCTGATCTGAGGTGTGGACTATTTTGTCCTGAATGTCCCATTTAGAATGTTGACAGGTATGAATATGTTACAGCTAAAGAACCATATATCACATAGGATGTATATCTAAGGATGGAACTACAAGGAACAGACATACAGAGCTCCTGTTTATGTACAGTATACACTGACAGATCTCTTCTGTCACAATATTGTTTCTCAAAAGCAAGTCAGTGATGTCTATAACATACAAATACAGGAGAAGTGCCAGCAAAGCTAGTTACCATAGATTTCTTTCTTTTTTAAAAACAGAAGCGTGTCATTTTCACCTATTAATTGGTATAGAAAGAAAGAGCCATAAAGGCTATACTACAATTTTGAATCCATGTTTAACAATGATTTCCCTGTTAATGTAAGACATGAGTGATTCTTAATACTTCAAAGCACAGAGCAGCATGTGATGGACCAGTGACTGGTCTTTCCTGCATATCCCTGGTGTTTACTTCGTGAACTTCTAACCTTTCTGATTTACTGCTCTATGGCTGTGTATTGTCCAAAGGAGATTCGAATGAGAGAAACGAGAGGGAGACATGATTGGAAATTAGCTTTTAATGCTCTGAACGGATCCTATGCTTGAAATATCCCCTTACAATGCGTGACCTTCATATTACTTGTTTGACATGAATGCACAGTGCTTCATTGGATATTTCAGGCTTCACATTTATTTCTTAATAAGTATCTGAAACTGTGTGAATGGAATGACTTTTGTCAATATATCTCATCTTTATCCAGTCTATATCTCCCTTTAGAATGCAATTTCCCGGTAATATAGCAGCGACTCAAAACATGCAAGCATCATTCAGGACTGATAACCTTTACTGCAAGCAATCTTATCTTGTCACTTACCTGATCAATTTAGCATGCCAAAAGAAAGTGTATGGATAGTGGCACCGACTGCCATTGGCATTTAAATGACACATACCCCACCTAGTTTATCTAACTAACAACTCATTGAGTGTATGCTATGATTAATATGGTAACATACATTTCTGTTATGTTAGCTTAGTTAAGAAAGTAACATCATATAATAAAGGTAAAATCATGATCAAGACGTGTCATTGCGGCCTCTTATTGATCCGCGCTGTCACCATCTCTTAGGCTGTATGCAGAAAACTTAATGACTTTGATCACATCAGTGCTCTGCGAAGTGTGGGGGGTGGGGGGGTGTTATCATTGATGCTGCCATCTTGTTCACTTAACTAGGAAGTGGGTGGGTGTCCGGACATCACGGGAGACTAGACAAGTATGCTGTGCTGTACTACAGAAATGGAGAAGGGAGCAGCGAGTAGGGAGATTTTATATTTGTTTGTGAAATAGTTTTGAAAATGTCACAAAAGGCGATGCAATTAACATTAATGTAGTTCATAAATAACCGGTGACAACATCATAGCGAAATCACCAAGTTAAAGCAGCTGTAGTTGTCTTAATAATGACTTTTGATGTTTTCGAGTAATGTGACTTGTGACTGTGATCCCATTTGTTTGTCTTATATTACTTAAACAATATTCACCATTTGACTTCCCTTTAAAGTATAAATATGTTAGAACCTAAAACCCAGCCTAAAATTTGGGTCAAGGCACATTTGAAAAATGTATTTTATATAGTTTCCACTGATAAACAACAGACCATACCCATATCACCTGCCCTCTATACACAGAGCTTTACCCTCTTACAGGAATTACATCCCTTTCCAGCTACATCACAACCCTACTCCACGGGTGTCAAACTCACAGTCCGCAGAACGTGGTCACCGGGGTAAGCAAGGCAGGTGGGGGTGCCAATTCTGAGAGCTATCCCCCTGCCTTTCACCCCCCCGCTTCTCGGACGGTGCCCTCCTTCCGTCAAACTGAATTTTGAGTGTGGCAACATCACGCCCGACTTTTGCAGTGCATATCACCCAGAGAGAAGCCACAAGAAGAAGATAAGAAGACAGGAGATAAGAAAGGGAAGAAAGCAATATAAAGGTAAGTGAAGGGGAGCAAAATCAGCATGTAGGGCACAGTTTGAAACGGGAGACAGGTGAAGGGGAGCAAAAGCAGCATGGAGGGCACAGTGTGAAACAGGGTGGACAGGTGAAGGAGAGCAAAAGCAGCATGGAGGGCACAGTGTGAAACAGGGGAGACAGGTGAAGGAGCAAAAGCTGCATGGAGGGCACAGTGTGAAACGGTAAACAGGTGAAGGGGAGCAAAAGCAGCATGGAGGGCACATTGTGAAACAGAGAAGACAGGTGAAGGGGAGCAAAAGCAGCATGGAGGGCACAGTGTGATACAGGGGAGACAGGTGAAGGGGAGCAAAAGCAGCATGGAGGGCACAGTGTGAAACAGGGAAGACAGGTGAAGGGGAGTAAAAGCAGCATGGAGGGCACAGTGTGATACAGGGGAGACAGGTGAAGGGGAGTAAAAGCAGCATGGAGGGCACAGTGTGATACAGGGAAGACAGGGGAAGGGGAGCAAAAGCAGCATGGAGGGCACAGTGTGAAACAGGGAAGACAGGTGAAAGGGAGTAAAAGCAGCATGGAGGGCACAGTGTGATACAGGGGAGACAGGTGAAGGGGAGTAAAAGCAGCATGGAGGGCACAGTGTGATACAGGGGAGACAGGTGAAGGGGAGTAATGAGCATCTTTTCTCCTCATGATTTTCAACTTGCCCTGTCAGCTCCCATTATCATTATAATCGATATTTAACCCCCCCTCCCCCATGCACATAGTTCTCATGATCCGAAATCCTAGGGGCTCAATTCAATCTGACAATCAAGACCTTGGGTGGCATTTCCCACTCACCGCCGTTCTGCACAGCAGAGCATTGGTGAACAGCAGGTCTGTAAAGTAATATAGAGGTGTTTTCAGAGGGTGCTAGGGACAGCCTATCCAGGCCCGGCGCTCCCATTAGGCAACCTTAGGCAGTTGCCTAGGGCGCCGGGACCTGCAGGGCGCCGCTGACTAGATTTTCTAATCTAGTCAGCGGTTCAGCGGCTCGAGAGAGATGCACAGCAGCGGCGGCGGGGCGGCCGCCGCTGTTTTTTAATGTCCGCATGATCACTGACGTCAGTCAGTGATCATGTGATAGTCTGTCCGGCGCCTCTGAGGTATCACACTGTCTGTCACTGACAGACAGTGTGAATAAAGTTATTCCCCCCTCCTCTCCCCTCTCAGCATGCATCGCGAGGAGCAGCTAAAGGAAGATAAGGTAAGTGAAATCTATTTTTTTTTTAATTTAGTGTGTTCGGGGGGCGCGGGCGGGGGCGGCTTGCCTAGGGCGCCGAGAACCCTTGCACCGCCCCTGAGCCTATCGCTGCAGAATAACTAGACATTTCCCGGCAGACATAGAACACCTCCACTGAGACATGACCATGTCCCTAGCTAGACAAGACCGTACCCCCCTTTTGGGTGTCCTTATTCGCAAAGGGAAAATGTTAGGAGGTATGTCTATTTATTATTTGTACTGAAATGAAAAGGAAAATATGTTCCAAAATATGACTGATATGCAAATCAGTATCAGTTTGTCATCTTAAGGTTGCACTGTGCTTGCGAAATTAATTACTTGTAGTAATTGGTTGATCAAAACTGTCATTTGGTTTTACCTTGTTAAATCACGTCTCCTCCAAAGTATCAAGTGGCTTTTATTGTTTTACTATGTGATTTATGAAAGTTTGCCATGATGCGTTTAAAATGTATATTACTAACCCTTTCTCAAACCAAAGAATCATGTAATGTTCGGCATTGCATTTGTCCTGGGCTCAGGTGCATATGATCAGTGTTTTGCAAGCTGTGGTATGTGGGTGCCTCGGACATATTCAGTGGGTACTTCTATCAGATTGGTTAGATTGTATTGGTAAATAATTATTAGGATTGCTTGGTACACATTTATGCTGGGAGTACTTGTAAACAATACACAGTTGAGGTAATTGAGATATACTGATGTACATTAAGGAGTATTTGGTAACATTTTGCTGTACAAAGAGGTATGTGACCCAAAAAGATTGAGAAACCCTGATGTAGATGATGCTATCAATTTGTCAGTTACAACCTTGAACACCTGAAGATTAGTGAGCATCAAGATTAAGCAACCTGTAACTGGCCAGTTGCTGTAGAACTACAAATCTCAGCATGTGTTGGCAGCTTGTGGCTAGAAATGGCAGTATCATATGTTTAGAGTATGCCACTTTTTCCACTCATTGTATGCATACAACATAGTGTATTACCTGCAGCCTGTAATACAACAAATGAACCCTGTCAATTAGTATCCAATTTATGATTGTTAGCATAATGTTCTTCAGAATCCAATTAATGCAGATTAAAGATGATAGAATGCATAAATCTCTGCTATGTCCAGACACAGCTGGTTCCATAGCAACTAGATAAAGCCAATAGTAAAACCCATTTAGAAAGCAAAACATTAACCATTACCAAAATCATATATGATATTGGCAAGTCCCAATATAATCAATGTATCAACTGCCAAGGATTATCAGCAACTGGTACTTGCCGAAACAAATATCTACTTTTTCCTTTTACCTTATTTTAAAGATAGATTAGACATGAGGGTTGAATCTTATTACAGAGCTTCCCCAATGAATGAACATTTTACAAAGACAAAGTTGTACACCTTAATGCGACCCATGAGAGTATAATTAAACTCAAGTATAGAACTAGCCATTATATCAAGAACATTAAACACCTTCATGCCATCTGATTTCATGTTAATATCCCTTCATCATTTACTAGCGCAATACCTGCTAATAGCAAAGATCTATTACTAGATATCTCTTATTATTTCAATGAGATCAGAAACTATATCTATCTCTTGTCACACATTTTATTTACTTATGGCTAAAGCAAAAATCCCTGGTGATAAAGAAAACACTGTGTGCTTCATAACATCTCTGGGGACGGGTGGAGTGCCAGAAGGGGTCCTCGCCAGTCCATATCTCTGGCAGCGCTGTTAGCCTTCTCATTGGATTTAGTAGCTACTTATAATAAAATATTTTATCTCTATATTCCAGAAATTCTAAAACTTGCCAGTGTCTATGATTGACTCTCTGTGTGATGTCGCAAATTTCTTCTGCAATCACTGTAACAAGCAAGAGCTTTGACCACTCCAAAGGACTAGATTCAAAAAGTTCACCATGACATAGGACTACCCTCCCTTCCACCCTCTAACATATAATCTACCAAATTTACCAGTGGCAAATTCAGGATTTCTAGAGGGGGTTTCCATGCCATCTCACCAGAGTGGACATGAACAGCATGCAAGAGGCATGACTATATATTTGGGCAATGCTGTGTGCACTATGTTCGACAGAGCAGAGCAATGTGGATTGGGGCATATCTTCCAACTGTCACTGCAGTCGGGGCAGTCACCCAAAATTGGGAGTGCCCCACCAGAATCAGGACAGTTGGCAGGCAGTCCTGCTCTCTCCTACCTGTTCTTTAACTGCCTGCTGCTGTTTGTGTCTTTAGCTCAGTTGCTGCTTGTCTTGATCCTGGAATGCTGGGGCCCTTTTTGGAAAAAGAAAAGGTACTGTACATGCATTATGAAAATGCTGCAGTGAGCAGTCTAGGCATCACTCCCCCTAACCAGCCCAGGCAAACAGCCCCAATATTAAATTAATAGCATTTATATTTAATAAACCTATTTCCCCCAAGAAAAAAAACCCCTGATATTAAATAATTAGTTCACATTTAATAAACCCAAGTTCCATTAAATAATTAACCCCAGCTCTCACCCCACCATTACATTTTTTTTTTATTTTTTTTTAAAGTATCGACAGCATACAGGTTAGACTGCAAATCAAACAATTTGTTAATAAAAGTAAACTAATAAGAACATTGTTATAATGGTACATATCAAATGAATTGAAGGTGAAAAGAAGAAGACAGAAAGAGAATGAAAAGAAAAGGGGGGAGGGGGGAGGAGGAAAGGGGGAAGGAAACTTAGCCCGGCATCCTGATGTCAGCAAAATGTTCAGTAAACCTTTTGCAATCGAGGTCACAATATCTTACTTTTCATTTAGTTTAAACTCTGATTTTGATCGGTCCCTGGTTGATCTGCTCCGTAGGCGGCTAGCCAAGGTTGCCAAGTATTTTGAAACTTAATGGGTTTATCATTTATTATACTTGTAATGTGTTCACAACGATAAGTCTGCCACATTCTGTTTATGATTTCAGCTAAAGTGGGGGGTTCTGTTTTTTTCCAGTTTGCTGCCACTGCAGTTTTAGCGGCATTCAGAATATGGCCCACAAGCGCTGCTGTTTGCCACCATTAAATTAATAGCCCACAGTCCCACTTACATGACATTATGTAACAAATGTACACCAGTTGTTTTATCATATGATATCCAAAATCACAAAAGTGTACATTGAGCCACACAATAACATTTAAACATTATGGGTCTGATTCATTAAGGAAAGTTGAGCAAACCTAAGTACGTCAAAACTGTGTTGCATTGGAGGAGGAGGTAAATTTAAAATGTGATGGCAGATTTATAGTTGGGGTGGGGCATGTCCTAGATCAACTTTAAATTTCAGTGTACAAATAATCTATCAAGTATTTGTGTGCTACATGAAAAAACAGCCAGTATTTAACTTATGTGCAAAATAATAAACTCATTTGCATCCCTTGCATTGCAACATGGTTTTGTCCAGAAAACTTGAGGAAGAAAACTTACTCAATTTTTTACTTAACTTTCCTTAATGAATCAGGCCCTATGTAATTAATTCTTCTCTGAAGCATGCCTTGTTCTGCAGATAGGAGATTTTATTCATTAATTACAAAAGAATTGTTAACACCTAACCAGGAGATTCATTTAGCATCGAAGCAGATGACAGGCATGTCAAGCATACTACTTGCAATCCATACTCAGCTCCTGCCACCTGTCTTATGCCTCAATGTATATCAGTATAATATGATCACATCTCAGGCTCACATTGAGTTTCACGTATAATCCATACTGTAACATAGCCATTGGGAAACCTTTATCAAAACATATAATTGAATGAACTGCAATTGCATGTGAGTACTGCAGAGTGTTTGCATAGTTAAGGGACCATTTGGAGAAATTGATTCACATATAGCTTATAAAAGAATAACACAGCACATAAAGGAATATTGACATCTAGTGACTTTTCTGTCTTCCAGCACATTGGGTTGGGTGGTGCGCATGTCCGGTGGGGCGATGTGTCAGAGTAGGGAGGCACACACAGAGGGGAGGAATGGATCAGGATAATCTGCAGCATGCAGTAAATTCCTTTCCAATTTACACAATCTTTGGGTCAAACACCATGTAGACACATCAGTAGTACACCATCTAGTGGTATCACAATATATTTCAACTCTAATTTATCCAAGATGGATTCTCTCTGGCTTAGAGAGGAGAACATGGCTGCATGCCTTCCTGCAAATTATAGAACACCCCTATAGCACCCTCTTCACCCCTTTAGCTGATCTAAATAATCTTGTCCCCAAAAAGGAATCTCATAAAAGTAAGCACACTTGTGCCATCTCTGCACTCAGCAAGGACACCTCCGATCTACCCAACTCCTGCCACCTGCCAGGGCAAAATGTTGCACCCTTAGCAGACACCACCATCTTAGCCCGCAAATCCGCGCACTTCCCAGTAAAATTAGATGCATAACGTCACAAATAAGCATTTGCGCTGCTTTTCGCCAATCAACCTTGATGTCTTAGAAATCAATTTATTATTTAGAAGAGTATTTACAAGGAAAGGAAAGTCTATGTTTTAGTTGAAGTCTTTGAGTTTTGTGGATTTTTAGAAAACAGTCATAATTTCTACACTTTTAATTGTATGGCCTGGTTCTAAATGAAAAGAGTTTGACCAGTAACTGAGATATTACTAACCAGTAAACACGATTTCTTCATTTCTGCTTACATTTGTGCGGTGGTAATCGGTATCCCGATGCTGGGGATACCTACACCCAATACCACTACAAAAGAACACCGAAGTGGGTATTGAATGAACTTATTAAAATATACACATACCTTATTAAAAAAAATAAAAATAAATATATATATATATATATATATATATATATATATATATCAGTAAACATATACATTTCACAATATATGTATTGCATAATTCATTTTGGTAATGGAACTCTGATTCATCCTACTGAGACGGTCTGAAACTATCAGTTATTCCAAAACCATTCATTTTGCTAAAAGTTGACCTTTCAAGAACTTCACTTTCCCACATTAAGAATTGCTGGGCTCTCTTTATTTGTACGCCTACAGTTCCAATTTAATTCTTCTCTTCATTGCATTGTGCAAAGTTTCCTCATCTTCCTATTTTTGCAGAAATACATTTCAAACTGTCATATTTAATAAATGTAGTTTTTTTCAATCAGGGTCAATATAAATGAGTTTTCTTAAGCCTCTGTGATTATGGTCTGTGTTATATTACATAAGACCTTTACCAGATAATTTATTAAACTTTGAAGTGGGTGTTCAACTTTAATTAACTGCCACTTTAGTAAAGGTACTGTACATTTTGTAGTGGTGGAAAAGTAATTATTATCACAAGATAAGAGTGGAGATGCAGAGCACCCGGAGCAGAAATAAAAATGTAAATTCCGCTCATGGAGCAAGGAAGTGAAATATAAGTAACTGAGGAAAGTAAATACACTGTTATATATGATATTTCTTTCTATTACTGGCTTTTCATTTACGGTTTGTTGAGTTTATACTTCTATTAAAGCAGCAATCCTATGAGAAAATTATGTGTGTTTTTTACCAAATCACTGTTTCAGGCTATAAGAAGAAGCTTGGTATTTGCCATTTTCCTTTATTTGCTTCATCAGGCTACTATTAATGATTTATACTGTTATGGCAACCACAGTCAAGTTTTGAGCAAAACAATTTTGGAACACCCCTCTGAGCTGTCTGCTCTGTGTACTGTAAAATTCCCCCCCTCCCCCTGCCTTCACATGCTGAGAGCCTTGTGTGTGTTAATGACAGCCATAATTTGCACCCTCCAGAGAGATTTTGAAAAGGAAATAATTATTTGTAGGACAGCTAAGAAAAATGAGATGCAGTCTTAAAAGGTACTTGCCTTACTATTTAAAGGGAAAAAAACCTTTGATGTGGTATTGCTGTTTTAAATTGAACCTATCATTCCCAAATAAAATATCAGTTGGATAAATAACCTTCTCTCCCCACAGCTGCATTTGCAGAGCTTACTTTGTTTTGAAACCTGCTGAATCAGTTTCCTCCTTCTCTTTTGCATATGTTGCTTTTATTATGTAGGAGCAATCAGCAACTGAGAGAGGATCAATTAACTAATGTGTAATATTATCTTTGATGAATTCTATTGTCATAATATAGGTTGTTTTTTAATGCCTTGTATTACTGAACGAGAACATGTTTCGTCCATTTTCATAGCTAGCATTGGTGGTGTGTCAGGATATGTCAGATGGCATTAATTATGTTTAACAGGAGTGTGTGACTGTTGTTAAGTGGACATTGATTGGTTAGCTTACTTGTTAGTCATAAACCAGACATGAATAGACAAAGTGATCTACATACCTCACGTGGACTGGTATCTAGACACTTGCTTTCTGAAGAAGATTGACCAAAGGACAGAAGTTTGACTGAAGTACGGCTGCCTATCACCAGATGAAATCAATTCAGTATGACTATTTGATTGTCCTTTTTTTGGGAGACTTTTCAACCCTTCTCTGTGGCTGACTTTAACCTGGTGTAGGCGCTTCTTGCCCCCCCAGGCTGCATTTGCAACTTGCTACAAAGCGGAGCCTTGAACGCAGCATTAGAAACTATTGCTCTGTACAGTTACCTTTCTCCACCCACAATGCAGCTCAGATGAGGCTGTGAATGGGCAAATGCGGGGCCTTCCTGTCCCCATCATCCCACTACTGGGCCCTAAAGGAAGGCTTTCTGCTCCTGCCCAGTGCCAGTTCTGTGATATGGAACCTAGTGCCTCTTGTGTGATATGGACCCCACAGTGCCTCTTGTGTTATATGGTTCCTACTCACTGTATAAGGCCCTGGGTCCTTCGAATTGTCCGTCATAAAAGTTGTGCCGTTCCTACTCTAGTACTCATAATCAAAGGAATTCTTCTGACAACTTGATTTACTAAATAGATTGTTTGAAAATGAAAGTTAAAGAACCCACCACATGATATCGACTCACCACTATCTAATGTAGGGCTTCTTATTTTTTTCCAGACATCACCCACATTATATCTGTAAACAAGCTATGTGATTCATTATTCCAATTTTCAATAGCAATGTAGATATTTAACTGTTTTTATTGCATTCTACAAATTAATAACATTATGGTTGAAGAATTAACAGGTAGGAAATTGTGCAGTTGTACAAAAAATATTATTTAAAATTTTATATAATTTTAATAATTAGTTTATTTGTTGGTAGTGCACAATCAGTTTGTCAAGAGAGGATCATGGGGATTCCCCTAAATGGTTTGACACCCCATGCTTTTGTCCTGACTGGTTAAAGAACCTGCATATAAATCATACTTGCTGACTTCCTTGAATGTCTGGTAGACTACCAAAATAGTGGCTGAACTCCCAGGATAGTATGGCAATGTTACTGAAACTGGGGAAGCAGTGGGCAGAGCCACCACGAAGGAAACACTGGGAAGGAGAATTTGTAATATCTACATCTGCTGTGAGGGAAAGAGGCAGCCATTTTCTTGTAGCACATATTTTATTTAGTTTCTTTACCAGGCTACAAGAAAAAGGTCGCCACTCTCCAGCTTAAGGTAGGCAAGTGCAGTATGTATACTTTTACACACTACATGTGCTTTTATTTTTTTGAATCATTTGCTGTAGACTATTTGAACTAAAGCGGATTCAGCTGGGGGAAGATTGGCTATCTCATCTATCCCATATTTGCCAACTCTCCCGGAATGGCCGGGAGACTCCAGAATTCTGGGTAGGACTCCCGGGAGAGTAGGGCATCCTCCTGCATCTGCTCACTTCCTAATCCTGCCCACTTCCTAGTGAATTGAAGAGGATTAAGAGCCTGTCCATTTTGACCCTTACCCCACTTTCATAATGATACGTAAGCATCATTACAGCACAGGCCATACACCCATGCCCCCCACCTCCTCTCTGGGAACTCCCAGAGGGGAACATCAAAAAGTTAGCAAGTATGATCTATCTCTGGCAGCATCTTTAAATTATTGCACTCAACTATTTAACATGCTTGATGTATTGAGAATTAGTAGTAGTATATTCTTACAGTATTCCTTTACCAATGTGTCAATTTAACCAAGGAACTTGCAATCAGTATAAACAATGAACCATCTGCACATGTCCAGAGAGTTAGAGAGAGGGGAGTTGAGAGCGTGAGTGGACAGGGGAAGTAGGGTGAAAGGAGGCAGCGGGTAGAGGGTTTGTGGGTGAGGGGGAGAAAATAAGTGGAGGAAAGGTGTTGAGAAGTGTTGTGGGGAAGCGTGAGAGGCGCTGCGTCCTATATAAATAAGCTTATGGGTAGAGCTAGCTAAGCCCTGTGACGGAGCAGGACACACCCCCTTCAGCGTCACATGACACCTCGGTGTAACTTGTACAAACTCCCTGAAATTATTTTTCAAAAGTAGGCAAGTATGATCTAGATCAATTCATTATGAAAAATAGACATTTATATAAAGCTAAATGGCATCTGTTATATGTCAAAAAGCCTAGCCTATGACATATTTTCCTTCAGACATGCTGGTTTGAATCTTGGCTCCCTTTAACTTCAGATGTGTCACTTTTTCTTACAATATTAAAGGTTCCAAAGAGAGATCAACAGGTCAGAAAAATATGTCGCTGTGTAAGTTTGAATGCACTATGTATAGACAACTCTTACTACTTTATAGATTTGAATTATCCAATATTGTTTTACTTAACTAATATCAAAAGATTTAATATATTTAATATTTATATAGTGGCGTATAATGTCATAATATTTTCTTATATTCTGGAAGGGACTAACTCTTATTTGTTTCCTAGGTGCAAGTATCCTTAATGATATGAGTAAATATTTCTGGTTCCACCACTCAGAAGGGGACACAATGACTGTCCAGGACCCAATCTTGATGAACCTCTGTGCTGCTGTTTGGACTGTCGTCTCCTATGTGGTAGCTGACTTGGAAGAGATGTTGCCAAGGTAATAGGAAACCAGAGTGACAATGGATTATCCAGCACTGAGAAATGTGAATACGTTCATTAATCTGCTGCCACATTAAATTTAAATGTTTTTTTATATCACTTTATGAAATGTGATCATTGCTCATTACTTCTCTCCAGCTGCAAAATTGTTCCTCTTTTGTTTGTGCTTGTACTTTTATTGTGTAATCTGATTGCATTTGTCTAAAAGGTTTGTATTAGTATAAAGACCACTTCTGTCTGATTATTTGAAATAAAAATACAGTTCCACTGCCTACTGTAATTCAGTTTAAAGCTCTATTATTGTTAAACCTTCCCGTGAACTTGCGGCATATCATCATTTTAGGCAGTGTGCGTTATATTTCTTTTCTGTCTTTCTGTTGCTGCTGTTTTATCACTAAAATTGTATATGACCGTTAGGACATAGAAAGTATGAATGAAGTACAGACAACCTCATATATGTGATGTAGATATACAAGGATAACAAACAAATGGCACAGACCAGCGTTAATTGCACAGTGCAATTTGCACTGGTCTATTCAAGTGTACTGCAGTCACATGTCCATTGGTGGAGACTATTAGACGCAATTTGACATGTTCTCAACAGAGAGCAGAGTAATATAATTTTTTTTTAAAAAAGGAGCAGAGTGGGGGTAGATACAGCATGCTCACATCACATTATTTTGTATTGAATATTTTTTTTAAATAGTTTGAACTTATTTAATATTTGAACCTATTTTTATCTTTTTTTTTTTTTTTTTTAATTACTGAAACTGAGAGCCCAAGTTTGCGGACTGGCTAGCTGAGTTGGACATGCACATATCTCCTGAGACTAGCCTGGTAAAGCAGCAACTTAACCCTTACCACTCTGGGCCAATATCACAGAGACAGCATGATAAATTGCTGCAATAATAGATTTTTTTATCATTGCTATAACTAATGGGAAAAAAACATTGTTAATGCAACTTGTTAACAAATAAGGCGTTCTCTCTCTCTCATAGTATATTTTTCAATGAAATAAAATGTTCAGGTTTAAAGGTTCTACCAGCTTAAACTGTACTTAATTTTAAAAACTGTAATTTGACATTTGGGGGTATATTTCACTAAACTGCGGGTTTGAAAAAGTGGAGATGTTGTCGCCTGTAGTAACCAATCATATTCTAGCTTTCATTTTTTTTTAGTGCATTCTACAAAATGGCAGCTAGAATCTCATTGTTTGTTCATTAGGGGTTATACACATGAGTGTTAAGCCCATGAATAAAAATGAGGTGTATTTTTTGATATTTTCAGTTTTTTCTTGGTTAGTTTCTACAGTTTGGTGTTAATGATATGGACTACCTTGACAACCACAGTCACATGGCATATGATGTTTTGAGCAGAGAGGTTAAGGAGCACACATCTGAGCTCTTTCTGCTCTGTGTAATAAAAATAATATTAACCCCTCCTCCACTCCCCTCTGCTCTCACATGATGTGCTGAGATCCTATGTCTGTGTAATGTGCAGATATACTTTGCAACTTCCAGAGAGATTTATATGTTACATACAAATGAGGCGCCTTGTCAATAAAAGATAATAATTGTATATACTTATATATAGTTATGGTACACTTCACCTTTTCAAGTAAGGTTACTTTTCATCTCCATTTTCCTGATCATAGACATATTTCCTTAGTATACGATTAAGATTCATTAGTACAGAATCTGCATAAATCTTTCAGCATATAAAGGAATCATGGGTCTTGTATAAGTAGTGAAGCAGTGACACATAGCTAATGGTAGTAATATCAATATGACACCTAGAACTGAGCGGCATAATAAATGAACTCAGAAATGTTGCTGTGGGCTTTAAGACCAGCAGCTGACATTAATAGATGGTTTATGGAATGTGCGCACTTTGTTATAACAGCTCCTTAAAGTGCTATGTTAAGATTATATTTTCGAACTGTTCGGGAAAAAAAATCAATCGGTTTAGAGCTTGTACACATGGGTGTTAAAGTATAATATTGTGTTCTCGTCGTAACAGAGCATTCAAGACGCGTTCAAAGTGTGGCCATTCACAATGCCTCAAAGAGTTCCTGCAGATTACCAACAGTCTAGTGTACTTTGGAGGAAAAAAAAATGCACATATATCTTGATTTTAATACATGCTTCCTCCGAGATACAGGATGTGGAATTATGGGTATCATAAAGGGGTTTGATGATGAAGCGTGGATAAATTGTATATATTTTTTTGGGTGTTACTGTTTAATCCAGGATTACTTTATACACCAGTATGAAGCTTATGCTACAGGTGATTGCTGTGAAGGTGGTGATAGATAGAAGGAGGACAATACACGTTCGCCTGTCTTTCTTGGCATCACTCTCTTCTTCATGGAAATACGGAATTAACCCATATAATTTTCGGATTTTACCCTGACGACTATTGGTACTTATATTGTTCTTGAGAAGGTACAAGCAATCCTCAAATAACCACCACTACCTTGAGGACTAATATATCTGCAGTGGAGAGACTGGTGGTCACAATATGGTGATTCATTATTATCACCTGTATTCTCCATCATAACTACGCAATACATATATTATAATGACCTTTTACAGCAAAAACAAAAAAGGATGTTAGCAGGCGCGGGCTGGGATACTGCAGGCAGGGGGGCACACAGGCGGCCGCATCTTATTACACGGGATGCGGCCTCCTGTGCACTGACGCGGCCGCATCTGATGTCATGAAAAAAATGCGGAGAAATTGAATTGGGGGGTGACCGGCCGGCCTACCCACCGGCCCTAAAAGCAGAAAATCTGACCGGCCCGGGGGGCCGATTGCCCCCCTGCCCCCCAGCCCAGCCCGCCTCTGGATGTTAGAAGTCATGAACTGTATTGAGACAGCCCATCATAGAGAGTGCTTGTTCAGGTCATGGGACGCCTTCTACTTAGCCTCCGTACTATAGGGCAAGCTTGTCTTTTCTTCACCCTGCCTAGTGTAGTTGGTTTAGGCTCTGTTTCTGTTGCTCTGGGTGTGGGAGGAGGGAGAGGAAGATATTCTGCTAACTACAGTCATGGACAAAAGTTTTGAGATTAACACAAATATTTTTCACAAAGTCTCCTGCCTCAGTTTTTATGATGGCAATTTGCATATACTCTAGAATGTCCTAAAGAGTGATCAGTGATTTGCAAATAATTTCAAAGTCCCTCTTTGCCATGACAGTGAACTTTATCCCAAAAACAACATTTCCACTGCATGTCAGCCCTGCCAGAAAACGACCAGCTGACATCAGGTCAGGGATTCTCTCGTTAACACAGGTGAGAGTGTTGATGAGGACAAAGCTGGAGATCACTCTGTCATGCTGATTTGAGTTAGAATAACAGACTGAAAGCTTTAAAAGGAGGGTTGTGCTTGAAATCATTGTTCTTCCTCTGTTAACCATGGTTATTTGCAAGGAACACGTGCAGTCATCATTGCTTTGCACAAAAAGGGCTTCGCAGGCAAGGATATTGCTGCTAGTAAGATTGTACCTAAATCAACCATTTATCGGATCTTCAAGAACTTCAAGGAGAAAGGTTCAATAGTTGTGAAGTGCCAGGACCGTCTCCTAAAGTTGATTCAGCTGTGGGATCGGTGCAGCATCATTGCAGAGCTTGCTCAGGATTGGCAGCTGCCAGGTGTGAGTGCAAAGACTTTTGGAGGGTGGCCTGGTGTCAAGAAGACCTGCAAAGAAGCCACTTCTCTCCAGGAATAACATCAGGGACAGACTGATATTCTGCATAAGGTACAGGGATTGGACTGCTGAGGACTGGGGAAAGTCATTTTCTCTGATGAATCTTCTTTCAGATTGTTTGGGGCATATGGAAAAACTCTTGTCCGAAGAAGGAAAGGTGAGCACTACCATCAGTCCTGTGTCATGCCAGCAGTACAGCATCCTGAGACCATTCATGTGTGGGGTGCTTCTCAGCCAAGGGAGTGGGCTCACTCACAATTTTGCCTAAGAGCACAGCCATGAATAAAGAATGGCACCAAAACATCCTCCATGAGTAACTTCTCCCAACCATCCAAGAACAGTTTAGTGATGAACAATGCCTTTCCCAGCATAATGGACACCTTGCCATAAGGCAAAAAGTGATAACTAAGTGGCTTAGGGATCAAAACATGGAAATTTTGGGTCCATGGCTAGGAAACTCCCCAGACCTTAATCCCATTGAGAACTTGTGGTCAATCCTCAAGAGGCGGGTGGACAACCAAAAACCCACAAATTCTGACAAACTCCAAGCATTGATTAGGCAAGAATGGGCGGCCATCAGTCAGTATGTGGCCCAGAAGTTGATTGACCACATATTAGGACGAATTGCAGAGGTCTTCAAAAAGAAGGGTCAACACTGCAAATATTGACTCTTGGGGCTAGATTTACTAAGCTGCGGGTTTGAAAAAGTGAGGATGTTGCCTATAGCAACCAATCAGATTCTAGCTTTCATTTATTTAGTACCTTCTACAAAATGACATCTAGAATCTGATTGGTTGCTATAGGCAACATTCCCACTTTTTTGCAGTCTATCAATTCACTAGAAGGCACAGACATCAATCTCCTCAATGTCTCAGGGATATCACTGTCCCTGGGGAATTCAGAGGCTGCATTTTTAAGAATACTGATTAAGCCTGCAATATGGCTGCCTCCGCCATGTGCAGACTACAGATGCAGTTTGACTTACTCTAGTAAAGTGTTGTTGTCACATGGCATGTGGTAGAGGTACATTGTGTGTAGGACCTATGGTTTTATGGATAAAAGGTGTTTACTTAATTTTAGTAGCAATCCTAAAGTTAGGGCCCAGTTTTATCTAAATAGGGCCCATGGCAGAGATGAAGGATGAAGTCCACAGAACAGGAATCAGGGGAAATAATAGATACACACAGTGAACTGAAAAACAAAGAACAAAAGTAATATTGACACAAAATAAGGAAAATACTGAAGAGTAAGGAAATACTGAATATTCCACCCAACTGTTATGTACCGCCACAATCAGCATCTGACAACCCCTATGCAGAACCTATGATGTTCTTCACTATTAGCAGCCGCTTTCCCCGGAACCACACTATGCACCGGTATTTGTTGTTCTCTGGACTTGATCCCAGTAGTGCATAGTTGTTAACAGTTGTGAGTGAGATCAGGGAGACTCGCAGCTACGGAGAAACATGCAGACAAAAGAAGACAAGCTGGGCACAAAAGAGAATGGTCAATTGGCAAGCCAGGTCAGAGGACAGGAGATGTACACAAAGTCAATACACAGGCTGAGAGTTCAACGGCAGACAGAGATTCAACAGCAAGATCCAGTAAACAAAGCCAAGGTCAAACGCAGAAATCCAGCAGCATCAATCTATCCATCCAGGAACTAGCCTAGGTAAACCTAACACCAGCAAGGCAAAAATGGCAATGAGTGTATTTATGTAAGTCCTGGCCAGTCAGCTGCTGGGTAGAAATCATGTGAGCAGAGAGTGTTGACTGCTCAGCTGCTAGGTAATGAGCAGTGATGAATATAGCAATCAGCTGCAATGTGGAATCCTTGTTAGCAGCTCAGCAAGTAGGGTAAGGTTGTTCAGCAAAAGACACACAAAAACTCTCTTATTCAGCAAAATCTCGAATGGATTTCTGACACAACAGAGCAGCAAAAACATAACATCAACCAACAGAAACACCCTAAACTACTATAATTACAAATTAAGGTAAGTAATCTAATCTAAGATTACCCTGTCCCAACCTTACAAATATCCTGGTGTAGTTGAGTGAATATTTGACTTCTGACCAGTTCCTAAATTCAATCATGGACTCAATACATCTATCAATTAAATAAGCATTTCCGACATGAAGTTCCTGTCCATGTAGGTGCTTCCTCCGGCAAATCTGACACATTCTCTTGTGTGGTGTGAATGGGAGCTGGCTGATGTTTTTGATCTTCTCAAGTGAAGACATGTTAACACATAATGGCAAGACAAGTCAGAAGTAATGTGCAGGCACACTTATATGTTCTTGGGGGTTCTATGATTACCTTCTACTGTAGTGACCAGAACAATACTTGTTTTCCATCTTAAAGCTGCAATATTACCGTGTATGCAGTGTAAATGTTGCAGTTATCTTCTTGCACACTGCAAAACCGCATCACAGTGGCACTGGTACTGTTTCTCCTGCTCGCTCATCTTTATGGCAGGCGCTTCGGATGACATAAAGGAGGTGTGATATCAGACACACATTTACCTGTATAACAGCTCACTGATGTTTATTACATGTATAATATCAATACCAGTAATACACATGTAAATTGGTCTAACGCTGAAACGCGTGTGACTCTAGGAATGACTATTACTAATATCACCATAACCACTTACTAATTTACTAGAGTGCTGTTTATGTTCTGTTTACATTCCGGACTTCAGAACACATTGTGGCTGATGCAGAATGGAACGTACACCAGTTTTTGTAGCATATATCGCATAAACCCGCTTTACGCGTGGCTAGCAAGTGGGAGACACATGTTCCTTTATAGGCCTGCACCATTCTGGCACTTACACCCATCTGTGCCTGGAGAGGCGGGACAGGGGGAGGGAGGGGACATGCAAATACAAGCCCGATACAGTGCACTAAATGCGTGTTCCTGCGGACGTACAATTATTATTGTTTTTTAAAAGATAGAAGATAAAACTAAACTAAAATAACTTTTTTTTAGAAAAAACACAGGAAAAATGCTTTGTGTAGATAATAAAGTATTTTTTCCTTTTTGGAGTCCCTGCTATTGCGATCCTGAGATGGTGATGGCAATAAGAGTACAACAACAGTACTTGAAGATAGGCTTTCCCATCCTCTGCATAGGGAAGCTTTGCAGGACAGCCCTGGGGAAGGAGAGCGCCTCTGACATTATTTACCAGCCTGCAGGCTTAGTTAAATTGGGACAAACCCTAAATATGGAGAAAACTCCCATTTTAATAGACTCCTTATTGACAAATAGTGTCTTAGTTTGCTGTTTAAATTCCGTAAGGCTGTTCCTGACGGCAAGTGTCGGAGAGACACTTGATAATCATCGGTATGTATGATTCCCTCCTCTTCACATTGTGTAGCAGTGCTCCTCACAGTGACTGTTGAAATATATTCTTGATCATCATGTCTTTGTGTACGACATCCTGTCCTCTTTAGCAGGGCTCCTTACAGTGACTATAGAAGATGCCACTTGATAATCATATCTGTGTGTATAGTGTAATTCCTGAGCAGCTGCAGTCATATCCTGTACCATTGTTCTTTCTTCTGGTTGCTGGAGCTTTCTAGATATTGGGATTCTAGATAGTAGATACCATACTGCTGCCTGACATACATTTCAATGCATTATATAAAATATACAATTGTAAAAATATATTAATAATGTAATAATTGCATATGAAGTTAGCTCTGTGATTAGCTAGCTATAAATGTTTACTACAGCAATACACTTCAAATTAGACTAAACAGAGCACATCCTGTTCTCCTCTTTTTAAAAACAAACTTGCAAACAAACAGAACAATACACAAACAGCACATTGACTAATAAAATGGGTGTCCTTCATATAATTACTTTTTTCTTGGCAATGATAAATTATGAATTAATGTCATAGTACATGAACAGATAATGCAAATGAGCATGTATTGGGAGCATCTCCCTGCCAAAAACAGACAAGTAATTTCTTCCTCTGCTCTTTTGCGGTTCGGTCTTTTGCCAGTGATGGAGTTACAGTATTTATAAGATAAGAGTTCACTTGAATCCTAGGAGACCCTAGACAGAATGAGCCAACTGAAACATCCTGGGCTTTCTTGGAACCGAGGTACGAAATTCTATATAGAAAGAAAGGAATATTTGGCAGTTACCAATGGATGCCTCTTATCCTGCAGTTGTTGAGCAGAAGTTTAGTGAATACACTGAACGCCATTTTTGTTCAAATGTTTTGCGATATTAATTGCAGGTGGTTTTCTATAAGCAATATATCATTGGAACAAGAGACTGTGTGTGGCATTAAAACAGTAAAACAAACCCACCAGCATTGGGAACAAACAACAAAACTGGATTTATTATAAGATACAGTAAAAAAAAAAAAAAAAAAGCCATTTTCCTGAGGGAAAAATATAAAACGAGAATGTACTTATAAACCAAAATAAATATATATCTTTGCTGGATGATTTGTGCTTAATTTATTAAGAACATAATTAACAACTTAGCCAGGCCTCTCTGAATCTTTTAAGCAAAGGAAGGGTTAAGAGTAAAGGAAAACAAAGTCCTGGGGGTAAATGTATCAAGTTGAGAGTTTTCCGGCGGGTTTGAAAAACCAATCAGATTTTAGCTATCATTTATTTAGTACATTCTACAAAATGACAGCTAGAATCTGATTGGCTGCTATAGGCAACATCTCCACTTTTTAAACCCGCCGGAAAACTCTGAGCTTGATACATTTACCCCATGCTGTCATTAATATTCACCCAATCGTAGGGAGAGCAGATGGAATGGATGCTCTCAAATTCAAAATGCCTCTTAAGGAAACAAGAGGGAACCAAGTTAAAGTACAGTAGTAGAGAGAACTTTGGCAACCTGGTAAAATTACAATACATGTAAACAGTACTGTACATTTTTCATAGACTAAGTAACAAGACAACATCTGCAGGGTACAACCTTACATGTGACATATTTATGTACACTTATGAATTACTCTTTATTTCCCAAATTAAGATATTGAAAAAAAAAACATTGAAAGTGACATGAGAAAGGTTTGTGCACCCCTCCAGTTTTTCCATGAATACTTTTGTTTCCCCTAAAAGGCTTCACAACGTGATTGACTCGCTAGACCTTAAATTAAGCCTGGTGAAGACAATTTTAGATTTAAATAAATGCTCTCACCAGTGTAACCTCTCAAAAAACGTGCTCCTCTAAACAGCTGAAAGAGGACTCGAAAATAAAGATAATTGATTGTTACAAACCTGGATGAGGCTTTACAAAGATATCTAAACACTTCCAGCTTGGAATTTCCACTGTCAGAACCATAATTAATATAATAACAAGTTGAAGTGAAGGCAAATCTGTAAACTGGTCACACCCCTTCACAGAGAGCCAATTACAAGCACTTTCTCACAATGGCCAGTTCTGATTGGCTGGTGGTTTTGGGTAGTCCCGTTTACTCACGGTCATTTTCGTTTCAGTTATTCATACTGAGTGGGTCATTTTTCATAGGATTTTTCCAGGATTTTGTTTTATAATTTGGACTATATTAGGTCCAGACAGGAGAAGAGAAGACGTGGTGATCAGCGGGTTTGAGGTTTGTGGTGTCTTTTATTCAAACAAATATTTTTGGGTATCGAGTGAGAGTTATTTATTTTTACTTTTTTTGAAAAATGGGTGCCTGAAGGTTCCACTCCAGGCATCTAATCTTGTTAATTTCCCCAGTACACACAGACCAGGTGGGCCAGTATGAGACAGCATGGGCCTCTGGGGGAAATGCTGTTTACTTCCCCTATCCCCATAGAGGCTGCAGCCCTGGATGACAGGGTGTCCGAATATTAAACAAGCCACATTTTATTTTTTCATTAAGGTAAATGTAGTAAATAATAAATAATAATTGTTCACAAATATGTTTACTTTTGTGTGTTGTGTTTACGTATTTTCATTTAGAAATTCATAAACATACCACTGTATAGTATATGGTAATGGAAACTTGGGGGTGAATTGTGACAGTAAATTTGAAAAAAAGCAATTAGAGGAGAGATCTGTATATGAAGGTTAATATAACATTACACACATAACAGGAGGCAGAATGGTGAATATCAGGTATAAGTTAGGGTTATAGATGAGTGACATTTTCAAAACTTTTCACCTTAATTTGCATGTTCCACCAGTGGAATTTGCCCCTGTTTCACATAAAATTCCCCTTATAATTTTTTGTTGCACCTGGATCTGTCCTTCATTATTCTCCAACCACACCACAGAGCAGAATGAATTGGCACCATTGTCGCCCCAGCTCTATTGATGATGCCATTTAAAATGCCCTAAAGCCATAACTTTGCACTATGCCAGATGGCCTGTTCTGCCACAAAACTCTCGTGATGGGATTTTTCTAATCTCCATTTGGCGAAAATATGTTATATTTGTGAATATTGTAGAAACTTTACGGAGTGTGTATATTCTGCCCATGTTTGCGTGTGTTTCCTCCTAGAAACTCCAAGAAACTACATGTATGTCTGCCACTAGCTAGCAGAACCATCATCATCATCATTTATTTATATAGCGCCAGCAAATTCTGTAGCGCTTTACAATTGGGAACAAACATTAATAAAACAATACTGGGTAATACATACAGACAGAGAGAGGTAAGAGAACCCTGCTCCCAAGCTTACAATCTATGGGACAATGGGAGTATGGAACACAAGGACATGTGCTACATCATATTGCACAGTGGAGCGGCTAGAATGCAAAGGTAAAAGTACTGAGTGGGCTGTATGATCAGTCACACAGCAATGTGGGTCAGAGGGTTGTTCTCTTGTGTTAGCTGTGTAGAGGATGGTATTAGGTAACCTAGGGAGATTAAGATCGTGGTTGAGGAATATTATAACCTTGTCTGAAGAGGTGGGTTTTCAGTGAACGCTGGAAGGTTTGAAGACTAGAGGAAAGTCTTACTGTGCGTGGGAGGGAATTCCACAAAGTGGGTGCAGCCCAAAAAAAGTCCTGTAACCCAGAATGGGAGGATGTGATGAGAGTGGAAGAGAGACGCAGATCTTGTGCAGAACGGAGGTGTCGAGTCGGGAGGTATGTTGGTGCAATTTTGTTGACAGCCTTGTATGTTAGTATGCAATTAAGATAGACTATAAAAATGCATGTTATCTACAGTATGCATTATAAGCATCTTGATTTACGTATTTAATGTTAAAAAATATATATTTTTACTCTCCATATTTTTATTAATGATTATAATGTTAAGAGAGGTTCATTTTTATATATTATCAATTTATAATTTTTCTGATGTGACCTTTTAGTGAGCAGAAGCGTGCGCATATCCTGCAGTCTGTTCTGTCTGTCTACATTGGGCAAGTACTCAGATTCAAATTGAAACATATCTTGAGATACGTTTGGATTTGAATACGGTTGGAACTACGTTCAACATCTGTGCTCTTTTTTTAAATGCAAACTGCGTTCGGTCTTGAGTCAGACCCTATATATATATATATATATATATATATATATACATAAAACTGTTAATAAATAGCTAATAAACTGTTTTTTTGCACTGTCTCTGAAAAAAAAAACACATTATGGAACACTAAACAATTCAGATTAATGTATTCTGCATGTACACAAAAAGCCTGGATATAGTGCAATGCAGATGCAATAAATCAAATCTACGTACAGAAAACATCAATCCATATTGTGAATTATAAAACTCAGAGTGACGGATGACTCCAAGATTGTCAGTTTGTCACCCTGAAAGCATGACTAACGGCTGGAAACCAGGTAAATCATTGCAGTGCAAGTAACATTAGTCATAAATTATAAACCACACTTACATTTTGGTATGTAGAAAACACATTTACATTGTGAAAAGTAGCAGAAAATGAAAACCCTACAAGCTGATGACTACATGCATAAATAATTGAACTTGAGGTGCCAAAGTGATACTTGCTGGGAGTTTCATAAAATAGATTTCAAGCTTGATGATGTTAAGTGAAAGATTGCAGAGTGATAATAGTTTTGTGTTCTCCTGATAGATAGTGTTGCATTTGATCTGTGGGGAAATGTTTTATTATGGTTAGAATTGTTACAATGGATATACTCAAAAAAGGAATCTTAACATTCCGCATAATGTGTGCCTGGCAGTGACTAGGCTTGTTGCAAAATATGTATTATCTCCTACTAAGTAAAAAGGAGCCTGCATAACGCAGTTATGTAAGAAATAAGGGAAAGGCATGAATGAAGCACTTGTTAATAAATATGAGAATTTAGGTAAGGGATACAAATATATCTAGGTAGGATATTTAAAGGGGTTCTCAACTCCGCATTACTCATTCTCCAGCCCTCACCAATTTATAACCTCTTTATTATGAACATCCCCTTTGTACCATTTTTTTTATCACCAAAATTTTTCAAAAAAACATCACTGTGGCCGCTCAGTGATACACAGCTGCCCCAGCGATGATGGCCCGAAGCTTTGCCAGTCCAGTCTCAGTCGGGTTTGCCAGATCTGGCTTTCATTTCCACCAAAAGTGGGAAAAAAATTAAATATACCGTATTTCCCCATGTATAAGGGGCTCCCATGTATAAGAAGCACCTTAATTTGGGCCCCTAAATTTAAAAAAAATAAATATTACGGTAGCCATCAAAAAAGGCAGGGAGAGTGTAATGGCAGCAAACTCTCCCTGCAGTCGCCCCCCCTCCCCGCTGCCACTGTGCTTCTGTCCCCCTCCTCCTGGATCTCCGCTGCCACTGTGCCTCTGTCCCCCTCCTCCTGGATCCCCGCTGCCACTGTGCTTCTGTCCCCCTCCTCCTGGATCCCCGCTGCCACTGTGCCTCTGTCCCCCTCCTCCTGGATCCCCGCTGCCACTGTGCCTCTGTCCCCCTCCTCCTGGATCCCCGCTGCCACTGTGCTTCTGTCCCCCTCCTCCTGGATCCCCGCTGCCACTGTGCCTCTGTCCCCCTCCTCCTGGATCCCCGCTGCCACTGTGCCTCTGTCCCCCTCCTCCTGGATCCCCACTGCCACTGTGCCTCTGTCCCCCTCCTCCTGGATCCCCGCTGCCACTGTGCTTCTGTCCCCCTCCTCCTGGATCCCCGCTGCCACTGTGCCTCTGTCCCCCTCCTCCTGGATCCCCGCTGCCACTGTGCTTCTGTCCCCCTCCTCCTGGATCCCCGCTGCCACTGTGCCTCTGTCCCCCTCCTCCTGGATCCCCGCTGCCACTGTGCTTCTGTCCCCCTCCTCCTGGATCTCCGCTGCCACTGTGCCTCTGTCCCCCTCCTCCTGGATCCCCACTGCCACTGTGCCTCTGTCCCCCTCCTCCTGGATCCCCACTGCCACTGTGCCTCTGTCCCCCTCCTCCTGGATCCCCGCTGTCACTGTGCTTCTGTCCCCCTCCTCCTGGATCCCCGCTGCCACTGTGCCTCTGTCCCCCTCCTCCTGGATCCCCGCTGCCACTGTGCTTCTGTCCCCCTCCTCCTGGATCCCCGCTGCCACTGTGCCTCTGTCCCCCTCCTCCTGGATCCCCACTGCCACTGTGCCTCTGTCCCCCTCCTCCTGGATCCCCACTGCCACTGTGCCTCTGTCCCCCTCCTCCTGGATCCCCGCTGTCACTGTGCTTCTGTCCCCCTCCTCCTGGATCCCCGCTGCCACTGTGCCTCTGTCCCCCTCCACCTGGATCCCCGCTGCCACTGTGCCTCTGTCCCCCTCCTCCTGGATCCCCACTGCCACTGTGCCTCTGTCCCCCTCCTCCTGGATCCCCGCTGTCACTGTAATGCTGCCCCGCTCCCCCTAGATCCCCGCTGCCACTGGGCCTCTGTCCCCCTCCTCCTGGATCCCCGCTGCCACTGTGCCTCCGTCCGCCTCCTCCACGATCCCCCCGCTGTCACTGTAATGCTGCCCCGCTCCTCCTAGATTCCCCGCTGTCACTGTAATGCTGCCCCACTCCCCCTTGATCCCCCCACTGTCACTGTAATGCTGCCCCGCTCCCTCTCAATCTCCCCCGCTGCCACTGTAACGCTGCCCCCCCCCCCCCCCCCCACATCCCCGCTACCCCTCTATAAGACGCACCCAGGTTTTAGACCCAAAATTTTTGGGAAAAAGGTGCATCTTATACTTGGGGAAATACGGTATATTAGTTTTTTTTATTAAAAATATCTTAAAACCGTTATACATTAAAAATTACTTTTATTCAGGGGATAATTATTTTTTTTACAATAGTAGATGATTTTAATCTGTTATTTGTTAGGAGAATAGGAATTATGATGGTGCAAGTACTCGGTGGTGATCATTTCACGATTAAACGTACCCAACCCCAAGTACTGTCATCACACTAATGCAATTCGCTTGGGGAATCTTACCATTGCCATGGTTACAATTTTATCGTGTATATGAGTTTAAGTCCTACGTCTATGGTGCTATGGTGTGTATGTGAATAGTAAGTAGTGATACATAGGTCTAACACTGAGTTAATTTAGAGCAGATAAATAATAGTATTTCTTGGGTAAATTGGAAACTACCTTTGTAAATTATTAATTAATGAGATTAGATATTTAAAGGTTATTAGCGTATTTGACTCACTATTAGTCCCTCAGTGCTATAAGCACATCCTGTTACAGAACCTTTTACACTGAAGTTAATTCACATACATTGCAGTGTAGTAATGCAACATATATATTTAATATGTTTCTGGATTTACATGGCTAATTTGGTAACCCTTCTTCCAAGCAAGATATCTTTTTACTATGGCAGCAACTGCGAAAATTAATAATATATAATAAAAAATAATGAATGTATAAGTATGATTTACTTTTCATTTTACATATATCTGTAAAAATCAGGGCTACAAGCTAAATGCTCATCCTTAAGTAACTTCAGAAGGAATACCAGCAATCTGCACTTTGGCAGCCACTATTGATAATTTAGTTCTATTGATATCATAATACAAGCCAAAATAGAAACAAATGGAACTCATTGTTCAAATGCCAAGATTGCGAGGCCCTAAATATATCAGCAATTTCATAAAGACAATGATTTAATCAATGTCTCATCCAGTCAGTGTCAAAAACAGTGATAAGGTGCAAAAGCCCAGGATATTGTAGAGGTAACAAACCACCAATGTTCCAATAGCACATAATGAGATCACTACAGAATAAATGTCACACACTTTGTATTGATATCCAGGCTTTATCAAATATAAAAGCCTGGAAAAGTAGAATGTTATTCGCTACCTATTAAGATTTATAGTTCACAATACTTTGTGTTTGTTTAAATGAAATGAGAAAACCGAACTGTAAATGTAGACATTGAGGGCGTGAAAACATTCATATAGATAAATTCTCCATTCCATTCAATTCTGAATATAATAAGTATGATGTTAGTAGTTCATTGTTGAAAAATACATATTGCATTAGAAATTTTACATATATGATGTTAGGAAGAGCAGGTAACTGCTGTTTTGTTTTTGGCTGCTGCAGTGTTGTTTTCAGCCTGAGTGTGATCACCTGAATTCCTCTTACCTGCAGCTCTATCTGACACCTGCTCTGATTGGCTAATACTGGTTTAAATACCTGTCAGCTTCACTCTGCCTTTGCTCAGCGTTCCTAGTTTTATCTGGTCCAGGATTATCCTTGCTCAGCATCCCACTGTCTAGTCCTCTGTGGTGCCTACCCACCAGAGTTGAGTTATCACTACTCAAGAATAAGTCCTATGGACAGCCGAGTACCGGCGAACATATCTGGTTCTATGGGAAAGGGGGTTGCTATAGGTGAAGCTCTCGTCAGCAACAGGTTCTGATAACTCAACTCGTAGGGTGATTTGTGACACATGACCCCTATTTTTAACCATTGTGATTGTGATGTCTGCTATGTATTTGAATATACTGATATTGCTGAATGCTCAAACAAGCAGCTTCTCTAAATTTAAAAACATCAATTATTGTCAGAAACCTATTATCAGGGCACTTGTACTGTTATATGTAATAGGTGTCAGCGACGTTGGTGGTAGATGTTAAACCACAAGAAGTTTTTAGACTTAACCAATTTGTTGGTTATATTTCAGAACTTGTTGTTACAGATGATATATACATATATACAGTTGCTGACAGTTGATACTGCCTGCAACAGACAGGCAGTATGACAAGCTTATGCAGCTAATGTACTTAACTCTATTATAGTACATTAGTATATGCAGATGGTAGTAAGCTTATATTGTAGGCAATGTCAGAGAGCAGGTTGCTCATATATATTTTTGTGACTCCGCTCACTTTATATATCTATATATAAGAAGGTTTACGCAGCTCCAATTATCACTACATTTCAGTTGAACTGTCACTGGAAGAACCTGCCAAGAGCCGAACTTCCTGTCTGTGCATGCTCAGTAGAGCGATGCGGACAGCTGGAGGCTGCTTCACTTCTTGTCTTCACTAGATTAGAGGGGACACCGCTACCGAGATGGGAGATGGAAGGTAGCGCTCCATATTAACATCAATATGCTTACACACAAGGAGTAATAGTGTGCAGCACTGTGACACAATGGTTAATACCGGTTCCCTCCCACAAATTTAAAAACAAACTGGTAGGCTAATTGGCTGCTGACAAAAATGTGTGTGTGTGAGTGTGTGTGTGTGGGGGGGGGATTTAGACTGTAAGGGTCAATGGGGCTGGGAACAGGGGCGGGCTGGACCGGGGGGCAGGGGGGCAGCTCAGTCTAGCGGCTGTTCGGGCACCCGGGTCGCTCAGTCTAGCGGCTCATAAATTAAATACAGTCTGTATTTTTCATGTAGCACACAAATATCAACTTTAAATTTCAGTGTACAAATAAGCTATCAAGTATTTGTGTGATATATGAAAAAACAGTCAGTATTTAACTTATGTGCAAAACGGAATACTAATTTTCACCCCTTGCATGGTTTTGTCCAGGAGACTTAAATAAGATATTTCTTAATTTAAAATCCTTAATGAATCAGCCCTAAGAGACTAATACTTGCATAATACATTATAACATTAGCATTATAACAAGTGTGCTTATATGTACATGACGGCTAAACATTGAATTTAACTACTGCAACCTAAAGAAAGCAGGAAAACATACTAAATGTGTAGCCCAATTTGTCATTATGTTGGCAATCAAATAATATATTATCACTAGAGTACTCAAGATGTATTCTTAAGTAGCCACTAGGGCATATTTATATTAACAGTTCAACTGTAAACTTTTATTAAACCCCACAGGAGCCACAATATTTAATCGGTGTATCCATGAGGACTCCAGCTTTAAAAATACATTTTCTCTGCCCTCCTGAGAGGGTACCAGCACATGGTCAATAAATATATAATGCAACAATGCTAAATTAATTCCTATAACAATTTGTAAATGTTCTTATATAAATGATAAAACCTATAGGCACACTGTCAAAGATGCTACTGACAGTGTAAAAATAGAACATTAACAAGAAAAATATTAAAATAGAGACGTGACAGGGTCACATGACACAGTGCCGAACTAAAGGGAGAACTGGCTTGATCCAGCCTTTGTCTATATGTCATCCCATGTGACACATACATGTTTCATGTACAATCTGGTAACATAATCAGGGGTTGCAGATATCAGGAAACAACAGAACATTGATTGGCTCCATATACCTTCCATTAAGATCATCTCTCACATGTTTCAAAGTGTGACAGCAAAATTCGTGTTTTGCTTTCCCTATATATTTCTTGCTGCAATCACAGAAAAATTAAATAAATCAAACCAATAGTGTCACAATTAATACAATCTTTGATTTTCTAGATTTTATAATTGACAGTGTCTGAAAGGAGTTCAGTCGTGTGAATTCATTTGCAAGTTTTACAATGACCTCTGAAGCTCTTATTAGTAGGACTGGACAAAGAATTGTTCTCGTAAATGGTTTAGCACTAATGTTTCTTTTTAATTGGGAGCACAGTAGTTAACTGTGAGGATTTGCCACAAAAACAGCTATAGATTACAGGTGGAAGGGAACACTGACAAATGCTCAGTATCACTTAAGCTAGGTACACACCTGAGCTTTTTTAGCCAATTATCAGGCCAATCAGCCGACATACGACCGTTTGCTAGGATGTCGCAGTAGTGTGTATAATTACACGATGATCAAAAGCTGTCCCAAAGTACCGATTGTCGGTTCTTTTGGTTGGTCGTACTGTTTAATAATGTTGTTCCAATCACCTTCCGATCATGTAGTGTGTATGCACTCATGTGCACGATCTCCATAGAGTTTACAGAGTCGTGCTTTTTTCAGCCGATGTCAGCAATGAACATGTCCCAGTGACTAAATATAGAGAGTGCTGTAGATGGAATAATTCCTTTCTTCATTCTGAGACTGAAAATTTTGTTTTAGAGTCACAGAAGCTGACGAAATTCATCAAGACATGTGGATAGCTATAACAAGGCAGTTTTAATGTTTTAATCAGTGTGACAGGAATGACCTAGTGAATGAACATTGAGCTGTCATTCTGTAAACGACTGGAGGACCAGAGGAAGAGCACAGATCTGAAGATAAATCGTGTGTAGTGTGTACACATGAATCGCCCCAGCGATTGGACCTTCAGTCATTAGTAAAATTGTTGTAGACAACACGTTGGTTGGAAAATTCTACAGTGTCTACCTAGCCTTACTGCAATCAGCACTTCGGCTAAAAGTCATGTCAATTAGGACTAATAGACTCAACTCAATGCAGCCTTTATAAGGCCCTCATTCCTACCAAACATGGTGGGCCTGATTCATTATGGGGTGTAAACTGCAATTTTGTACTTTGTGCATGCCCAGAACCAAACCATATGCCACAAAGCGCAACAACATTCCAGTCATCTTCAAGTGCAAAAGATACTTACTGCAGCCTATGATTTTAGGGGGGGATGGGGCAGTGAAGGGGAGTATGCCCATAGTCAATGTTCAGTAAGAGTGTGCCAAGCTGAAAAGCGAGCAGCAGTGTCCGATTCAAACTCTGGGCATCTCTCAGGTACATGTTATTCAGTTGTATCTCTTTCTCCAGGTCTAGTCTAAGTGCTGATCACTAGTGATGCTGGCTGAGTATGTAGGCTAAGAAGTGTTTGCAAACAGGAACATGTGTAAAAATATATTTTATGTACAGTAGACATTAAAAACGTCCTAATAAATGTAATTCATGTAAAAACAAGATAAAGAACATTTTAATGTGTTATCATTAATACCTATATTATTAACAGGTGACATTAATTGAATAGGTTTGTTTTTTGTGTTATTTTGTGAGTTTATATTGCAGATAGGTATGGGACGTATCCTGCAGTGTCTTGTCTAGTAGCGCAGAGCAGACCTACATCCATATTCATCACCACACAGATCTTTAGATCCGCTCCTTGTTGAATTCAAAAGTGCGTATAACCAAATTCCGTGCGTTTTTTACCTTCAGTATGCATCACTTCATGAATCAGACCTAATATGAACCAAGTTTAGAATTGCATTTATCTGCTGGTGCTTTAAAGAGTCTTGCTTACCTGTTTATGGAGTTTGGCTTCATTCCTCACAATCCTACATTCTCAAACCCATCAACTTCAGCTTTGTCTCTCACAACCAGTCCTCTCTGGAATAAGCAGATTGGCCGGATGTAGAATATCTCTGATAGCTACCCCAGCCAAGTGGTTCTCACCTGGGAGCAACCAGCACCGTGACACTAACTGTGAATTGTTTTGGGCCAAGACACTGATGATGAACTGGACAGAGTTTTAGAATAGATTTGTTTAATTTTGACCAATAGAAACACTCCTCATCTGATGTGGTTGATGATAATTTGAAGCGTGCAGAAATTAATTGGTAGCAGACCTTGAAAAAGGACCTTGTGTAGATCAACTGTGAAAGTAATAAATAAATTAAAATAATGTGCATTCAATATATTCACAAATTGTAGTAGCAATACAAATCACAAGAAAAAAAGCATCAAAATATAATCTATGCATCTTTTCCAAAACAAAATGTGATCATGGTAAATATTATGTTGGTTTGTAAACACAAATTGTGACTTTCACTGTCTTAAGTAAAGGTTTGCAAAGCAAAGGGCACAATTGGCCCCCATGGCTGTACCGCATGAGATATATATATAAATGTATTTAATTTATTTAATTTATTCAATTTAGTCCATGCATGTTTTATTATATATTTTTTTTCATGTTGAGGAAATGATAGTAATAAATAAAGAGGATCCAGTGTGAGAAATTTGAAAGTGGGAACACTTTGATCAAACCTTTTCTGTCCTATGATTTCTTATGGTGCTCGATGGGACTGTCTGCTTGATCATAAGACAGTTTATATATTTGTATATTGTTTTAGTTAATATTCTCTTGCTTCACTAATACAGATTGTTTAACCATTGTATGACTTTTGTGATTTGTTTGTATATGTAGAACTGATTTAGCATTTTTAATTTATGTTAAGCCAACTGAGAACGGACCCAGCAGTTGGTTGTTATAGCTGCTCTTGATTATTGAATCAATTAAGTATGGCTTAAATGGACTCTGTTGGTCAGTTTGCTTCATATGCTGTGCTTGGATGGAAGCTACAGACTAACTATTCCTCTGAAGAAATTACCAAATAGTAATTTAAGGCGCCAGAGGTAAATGTATAAACCGGCGGATTCTGCAAGTCGCGGATTTCCCGCGACTTTGCAGGGGAAATTTAAAACGCCAATGGCTTTCAAGGCAAGTTTTGCCTTGAAAGCCATTGAGTCTTGCATTTACCCCCAGGACTGAATTGCATTTGCTCACTAGAACACCAAGTGGCTCATTTGCCAATAGAGATAGCAGTCAACACGGTCATACCACCCTGGAGATGCCCAACCACGTTCAATCTTGAAAGCCAAGCAGGGTGGAGCCAGATAAGTAACAGGTCTCCCACCTAAGAACACCTGGTACGGTAGGTATACTGCATCCCAAGAAAAGACTTTGAGGCAATGCATGAAAAAACTCCAATTCTCCAGCACTAATCACCTTTAGAACCATAAAAAACGTTTAAAAAAATAAAAAAGGATTGAAATATTGATATAATGCTAGAATCTCTGTATTCACCTATTATGAAATCCATAAAGAAACTGAAATTGAAAAAATCCGATTACACGCTCAAGTTGCATGTTTTTTGGTTTTTTTTAAACGCAACTTATGTGCTAGTTTCATTAGGACATGAAACAGGCCCATTGTGTCCTAAATAAAGTATGAATGGGGAATCGGTATCCATAACTAGCCACAATATCTAATGATATTATGATTATTATTATCTTTTATTTATAAAGTGGTAACATAATACTCAGCCGTCTACATTGAGGGGATCATGATACAAACAAATAACATTCAAAGTAATGAAACAGAAGATAAAGATGACGCTACCCAAATGAGCTTACAATCTAAGAGGAGGGGGAAACACTTGATACATAAGGTGCATTTCAACATAGGTGGAGACTTATTTTCCATATGTCACATGCATTTAACATCATATCATATACAACCCAGATAGTAAAACAAAAGGGTTAGTCAGAGAGCGACAAAGTACCACAGCGTCTCTCCAACCGCGTCTCTCCGACGCACCTACAGCAGGGAATTATCTTGAAGCAACCAGGTTTAGATAGATGATATAGATGACTACCCCGGTGTTAGAAATGCATCCACCAATGTAGAAAACACAGCATGACGCGTTTCTCGCCTAGTATACAGCTGTTTACATGCCTCTGATGGTTCTTTGTAGCTCTTTGTGATTTGCTGTGCTGATCGAGCTGCTTGAGCGTAGATTGCGGTCCTACTCTTTGGATCTATTCACTCGTTTCAGTTTTAATCTTCTCCTGAACTATGATATTGGATTCACATGCAGATGTGCTAAACGGGAGCAACAATTTACCCTTGGTGACCACAGGCACTGGGCTAGTCCCTGGCTCTGGGCAGTTGGTAATCACAGGTACAGTGCTACTTTCTAGGTCCAGGCAGTTGGTAATCTCAGGTACAGCACTACTTCCTGGCTCTGGTATATGAAGAGACTTAACATCAAGAGCTATTAAATAAACATCTGTGTCTTTATGTAGATCATAACATTTTTGTAATACTGCATTGGTATCTTGAACAAAAGATGGTAATCTTGAAACAAAAGGCTATAGCACTTTTTTTAAGTTATGGAGAAGCATGCTCAAATTACCTTTACCTGACGCAATGGGTCTTCTTGGAGGATTGGATGCATTTTTGTGTAATTTAAGTGTAATATAGAAAGACGCTACACATATATTACTGGATCACCCACTCTCAGAAGTTCAATTTCTTTCTTAAATAAAATGCTGTGTCAGACCTTTTCATAATATATTTATTTGAGCTTGATATTAGTGTGTTCTTAGAAAAGCTTTATTATTTGATTTGAAATTGTATACTCACCATATATCCTTTCTATTTCTTTCCTAAATACGGTTTGTTGCTTTCCATATTCTGAGTGTGTTTTCAGATGGATCTGTCTGGCAATGGTCTTTTGCTGCCTTGACTGCCAGATTCTCTTTTCTCTTTCTCCCTTTATTATTATCGTAGATTTGTAAGGCGCCATAGTGCTTTGCAGCGCCATGCAGTAAGGAAAACAGTGCATACATAAAACAGGGACATACAAGGTACATAATATAAATACAGACATGAAAGCAAAGGGTACGGAGGACCCTGCTCAGTAGAGAGTTTACATTCTATGTGGAAGAGGGCACAGCTGTAACAAGAGGAGAACAGCCCCTTCCTAAACAATTAGTATTACTTTACTGTGTCTTTGATCCAGGGAGCTTTTTCTTTATCACTAATGTCATTTTCTGAATAGGCTGCATTAACAGGAGGGTGATTATGTCTCTGGTCTGTAGACAAAGATCACACTATTTTTATAGTCATTCAGACCTCTCAGAACATTGTTTTGCTTTCTTCCAACAATAGTTCTATAAAATCAGGCATTATTTCACTGAATAATATATGTATATTTAGAACAGCCTCTAATATAGTGATGTGTTGCTTAAGATAACCTTTTTATTCTGTCAATATATTTTCTCATATTTTAATGTCTATGTTTGTGTTTCCTTAAAGGGATTGTTAAGAGACCTTTAACAGTAACCCATGGCTATGAACTAGTGGGGAAAACAGAAGTCCTGTTGTTTTTATTTACCTAAATCTGCCCAGCATCATAATAACTATTCTATCTCATATCTGCCCACTCTCCCGGAATGTTAGGGAGACACCCGAAATCCAGGTCGGTCTCCCGGACTCTCGGCAGAACAGGCAATTCCGCCCATCGGGACACTCAAACGCGTCATTTTTACCTTGGCCCCATGACAAAATGCTGGGTTTAGTCATTGTGCGGGGCCAACATGATGCGATTTGTCCCCCCTTCACTCCCCCCCCTCCAGGATCTCCCTGAGGGCAACAATACAAAGATGGCAAATATGTTCTAACTTCTTTCCAGACTTACACTTAAATATATTCATACATATGATGTCATAGCAAGCAAAATGCCATGATTTGTAGTTTAAGCTTTTTGTCGTATATCAGATCCAGGTATAGGGCTCGATTCATGTTTGGACGTACGTCAGTTTGCATAGTGTATCTTGCCTGAAATAGTTCTGTACATGCCCAGAAACGGACATTACACCAACGAATGCCAATGAACGCAATTGCATACACATGATGTCCGAAAACATATGACTCTTAAGACTTTCTACCACTTGAGAGGTGGAACGGAGGAGGGAAGGTTCGGACTAATGTAGGCCATGTACAGTAAGGGCGTTTTAATGCAGATTCAGCTAATTGAAGTGTTTCTTGTAAGTACTGTACACTTCGTGACTGATAGTGATGATTGATGTCACATTATATTTGGTTTAAAAAATTACACATATGCGTGCCAATAGCTATCACAGAACAACTTTATGCAGCTAAGATATACTATCAAAATGCACTGTATGTACAGTTCGCATTGAAAGCATCTTTATTTCTGTTATTAATGTAAAATAAAAGTATTAAAAAATTATTTTATGGTCAAATAAAGGTTTTTTGTGTTCAGACCTCTTATTATACATACACATCTGCGGTCTGTTCTGTGTGTCCACATAAGGCAGAGGGTGCTCTCTCCAATCGAAACATACGGCTGGAACTGTGCTCAAGTTGCATGCTTTTTTTTTAAATGCAGCTTATGTGCAGGTTGCATTAGGACATGAAGCAGCCCCATAGTGTCCTAAAGATATGTGTTGTGATTTGTCTATAGTTTCACTTATTAAACAGGGCTGCAATGGAATATCAGTCTAAAATTGATTCAGTTTTCCTTAATGGTATGTGCAAGCAGGTCATCAGCTCTTGTTGTCCTCTGTTTGTTATTTCTACTACTGTACCGACCATTCCCGCAGAGTGACCCCAAGGAGCCGTGTGAGTGACCTTGTGATTTTCAAAGGGGTCAATGATCCTTTTTAACGTACATCAGTTCAAGAGAATGAGTAACCCTGAACACATACCCGCGTCCTTGCAAATGTAATTTTTTTTATTTAAAATAAGTGTAAATATTACCTTTAAAGAAAAACTAAATATACTTGTGAATTATACCCAACTGAGGACTATAGCGCATCTCTGTGCTGTTACACAGTATAATGATATCATTATAATTGCTATGATGTCTCATTATACTTGTATCGATTGCATCCTGTTTATTGAGCCATTTACCTCATTAATGTAAAGTACATTTTTTTCACCGGCATATTAAAGCTGTTTCTTAATTGAGTCCACTGATTTGACATTTTTATCCAACACATATCCAATAACCGCTTCGCTGGAGAAGAAGTATACACCTGCAACCGCATTAGTAACAGCGCCTGCAAGCAGCCAATTTGTATGTATGACATCCTTGATCTTTAATACTAAGTCAAGTAATCCCATTTCCATTCTGTGAGAGACTAACATCTTTATGTTTCAGTACACAAGGAATGTAGCCGAGAGCCAGAAATAGGTTCTATCCAGATATAAATAACAAGTGAAAATGTAAAACAGACTCGCTGCATTGGGAGTTCCAAATAATTACATATTTACCTCATAAAAATTCTATATTTCCTGAAGCAATGTAATCTATTGTTTCACCCATTTCAGGCTCAAGCAGCTGGTGTCTCAGGCGTTCAGCACAGGCAAAGATGACTAATATGTTTCTGTTATGAGTTACTCTGTTGCCAGTAGATGATTTTGGCTTTATTGCAAAGTATTTCATACACATGATTTTACCTCCATATGCTATTTTTATATAGTGATTATGAGCAAAAGAGACAGATTTACGAAAACTTTTAATAAGGAAAAGTGGAAGTGTTGCCTATAGCAACCAATCAGATTCTAGCTATTATTTATCTAGCACATTCTACAAAATGATAGCTAGAATCTGATAGGTTGCTATGTGCAACACCTCCACTTTGGGCTGGGGGAGGGTAATTAGATTGTAAACTCTACTGATATCTGGTTGTAGAGAACTGTATAATACATTGGCACTATATAAAAAAAGGATCTGTAGGAGAATATTAAAAAATATTATGATAAAGGTAAGATGTAATGACTATTTGAGTTATTAGACTATGGGTGGGTATAAATGTTATTACAGTGTTATTTGGTATGGACTAACATTTTTTTTGTTTTGAGAGTAATGTACTGTGGGAAATCTTTTGATAAAATATTTGAAGCACTTTATCATTACATGAAAACGCAAAATCTGCTCACTTTACATGAGCATACAGATGAGACTCTCATCTGGGAAAATAGTGCAGGTCATCTACAAACAGCTTAAATCGTGGACCTGTAATGCTGATATATGTGTGCAAATGTCTACTTGTCCCCTAATGCATTTTAAAGTGAGTGTCCTCTTCACATTTCTTGGAGCTCCCTGTCAGGATCTGCCTACAGCTTTCTGCATTTGCATGCTGCTTTGTATTGACAGCTCCTGCCCCCAGGACTTTTGGACTTGTTATATTAATGTTTATCTGGCAGTACCTCTATTCACTAGAGGTGCTGCTATTGTGCCTTTTCTTCTCATTACTAGGGGTTAACCTGTTATACTAATTATCTCCTGGACCTGGTGCTTCCCTATTTATATATGCCCCTCTCTATTACCTGTGCTGGCCATTGTTGTTTTGTTGCTTTTCCTTATGGTTGTGTTCTCCTGCTTCTCCTGGGCTCCGGAAAATGCGGCATACTGACAACACGATACCGGATTTCTCTACATGCAGCCATTGTACTTGCATCCACTGTATTCCTTTACTACCAGTATTCAGCTTTACTCAGAAATCCCTGTGTAGTAGCCGCAATATTCGGTTTGTACTATTTTCTGTATTTTCTGATTAAAATCTGCTCAATAAAACACCTTATCCTTCATTACACCCCGGGCTCCATAGCTGGGATTCCTATTGAAGCCTGACACTCATGGAAAATCATTAACTTGCTTTGCAGGTTTATAAATACACCTGAAAATGCACATGATGGAAAGAGTGAAATACATCTCATGACAAATATTGGACAAGATGATGTCCAGCACTTTAGAGGTTCATTTTGCTGGGAGAAATAGGCTGTGTACTTATCTTTGGCCAGAAAAAGGAAATCTCTTTTTTCACATTGTAAAATTGGTTGCACAAGGGTAGACACATGATATGACACAAGAACATTTGTGCTGTGGTTTTAAACTTAGGGGATTTATGTCTGGAGGAGGAGCAAGCATGCATGAGGCCATGCTTTGAGAGGAAAACTCAATTTTGTGTGTGTACATTCTGTAACAGAAGTAATGGTACCAAAATGTAGACATAAGCTGACAAATATAGACACATAGGTTAGCAAAATGTTGACATTTGCAGAGGAGCAGAGTTTGCACTGACAGAGGAGAGGAAGTGGGCGGAGTCAGTGCATTCCCACTGAAGTATGGAAGAGGCTAACGGATGAGCTATATTTTTTATAATGAGATAATGGGTGGATAAAGGCTGCATTTTCAGGGGTGTTCCTTGCCATGCTTGGCCGTTCCCTCTCCACAAATGGACTTGAATTCTGCACCAGTTTAGAGCTGGTGATCATCGGGTCTCATCCTTGAAGAAGGGTTTTGGGGAGCATTTTATTCAATGAAAGTTTATTTAAAAATTGTGTAGATTTCTTAAAATAGGCAGGAGCCATAAGAACCCCGGTTCATTATTCTGTGACAACTGGGGTTGCAAAGTTGTAATTTAAAACTACTGGGGGGGGGAACAAAGTTGTTGCCAATCTTGTTAATCACCTGTGCCCCACAGTCTGTGGGTTCAGAAAGAGACCTACTACTTTTGAGGGTGGTAGCAAGTTGTTTTTTGCATTACGCTCCCATGGTAGCAGCTATGCACTAACCAGAATGCGGCTGACTTTACTTATAGCAGGGGAACTCCATGCTCCAGGTCTCCCTGTTATAGTAGAAACCAGCACAGGGCTGTCTAGCGAGGGGTGACGAGCACTACAATTGTGGTTCTTTGCTGAACAGATCCCATTAGATGCATAGGTGGAGAAATACATTTGTAGGCGCACTCTGAGCAATGTAAGAAAAGCTTCACACACATAACACATGTGATAAAGACAGTGCCTATATCCCCACACTCTCATGTCTCATGGTTTAAGTGAGCCTGAAAAAATACTAAACAAAGCAATATTTTGGGAAAAGAAGTAGATGTGGTATTAAAGATTAGGACTTATAGTGAGGTTTACAGTACACCTTCTAAAGATGTTTCCGCTTATCCACACATGGAGACGCACTTTCAGTTTGCGGAGGTATCTCCGGGGAGGAGGTGAGTATATTCATGTGCACAGGGCAGACTACGGAGGTGTTTTACAATGTGCAATTCTTTTGCTCTCTGATTGGCTTTAACTGGTTTGTTAACAGTACAAGTTGGGGGGAATTCAAGGATATATTTAGCTCTTAATACATATTGTACATGACCAATTTTGCAATTTTGTTTAGGATGATTTACTCCTAGCCAGTGGTGGAAGTGGGGGCGTATACACTGGTATGCCATACCGCCACGTCTCCTACTGCCATCATTGTAACACTATCACATTCCAGTCACTTACATTATATATACAGTATATACAGTGGTGGAGGTGGGGGTGTATACACTGGTATGCCATACCTCCACGTCTCCTATTGCCATCATTGTAAAACTATCACATCCCATTTACTTATATTCCCATTACATTTTTCATACCATCACTTCTAAATTTCCACTTCGACCGCTGCTACTAGCTATATATAGCACAGGGATAATCAGGGTGGAGCTCCTCTATTATGGTATTATATTGTAAAGTAGCATTCTGAGTGCAGGGGATATATTTACTAAACTGCGGGTTTGAAAAAGTGGAGATGTTGCCTGTAGCAACCAATCAGATTCTAGCTGTCAATTTGTTGGATGTACTAAATAAATGACAGCTAGAATCTGATTTGAATCTGACTAGAATCTGAAACTTTTTGAAACCCACAATTTAGTAAATATACCCCCAGGTGTTAAGCTGGGTACACTCTACAGGTTTATCAACCAAGTATTATGCCAATCACACGATTAGCTACTGTTAGGTCTGATATCGCATTAGTGTATTCACTCCCACAATCAAGTTTTATTGTACCAAAGCACATTGTATCTTTTGATTTGATGTTATAAACTGACTAAATCACGATCAACAATGGAACGATGTTGGACATATTCTGCAGTGTGTACGCACTCACATCCAGCAGTGTAGTTAGATCTCTATGGCGTTTACAAAGTCACAATCTTTTCAGCAGATGGTTATGACAGATGAAGAGCACAGATCTGAAGGTAAATCGTGTGACACGTGTTTAGTGTGTACACATGAATCGGCATACTTTCAGTCGTTGGTAAAACTGTTACAGATACCTCATCAGGAGAAATTTTCTGTAGTGTGTACCCAGTAAGAGGCCCTCACTACACGCAGACAGCCAGTGTGACAGCAAATCAAAATGCACCTCTATCACGCCCACAGCTTGTAAGAAATAGCCATTATCTGCCACATACAGTGACTACAGTGATGTCCCAGACTCTATACTGGAGACACAAGGCTTACTGAACACACACTTATATTGAAACAAGCATGGAAACAATAACAATCTCTTACATGTACAAAATCAAATCTTGAGTTCCTTCTTTGAGAAAGACAGGGCTGTCCTCTTAGTTACTTAGTCATGTGGAGAAAATGGCAAAAATATAGTATTTACTACAAAGTCCACCTAAGTGGGCCATCCCTGACTTACATTGTACATCAATGACACTAACAGGGTTAATTGTTTTCATGTATGTTTATTTTTTTGTTTGTTATAAAGCCTTTGCTAAATTTGACTATCACTGGACTAATTAGGTGACTTTCTGATACTAGTCCATACTATGATTTAAATTCTGCATAGATAAGTGATACATGGCGCTGTTTCCTTTGGGCTTTGGGTTTTGGAAATCATAATGTTTAAAACTGAACTTGTTACAAAAAATCCATTATTTATGTTTGAGCTGAAGAGCAGATTCTCATCACATCCATTCACAGTATATTCCCCATTAGGATAAGATTTAACTGTCTAATTTCCACAGCACATAGACTAGAGGGACCAGTGATACAGGAGTAACCAATTTTCTTTGTTGTTAGTAATTTAAATGTCTGCACATGTCTGCATTTAATAACATTTTATATTGTATTACATATTACTTTTAAACATTTACCAAACACATTTCCTGTACATGAAATCTCCTTGAGAATTAGAGAATCTACAATCTTATTTCTATCTTGCTGGATAGATTCATATCTGCACTGACAAGGATAACGTGCTGACATTAAATGGTTTCAACTGCTTTTCAGTCATATTTGAAATGTAGATATGAGTGTACCCTTGATTTGCAAGCTTAAATGTTTTGTTCAAAATAAAAACCAATGCCTCATTGTTCTATTGTGCTAGATATATTCAGATTTGTAGTGAAAGGATAAGGTTGGACAACAATAGCTCTTTTTTCGTATTCATACAGTACATTTATATTGCCATGAAGAAGGGCCCCTCAAAACTGGAGGTGAAGCTGTATACAGGCATATTTCCATTCAATTAAATTTAATTGTCAGAATATCTTTTGGTAAAATAATGTATTGGTCTAATTAGACATTGTCGAGCACCAAAACATACTAACTGCTTGCTGATGCTGAGCAACATGTATTTTTGTGCATGCTTTGTATAATAATGATGAAAATATGTGCATTACTTCTCTCAGAAATGTCATGTATTATTACTTTATGTTTGTGGCTGGATTATGTAGAAATAACTTATTGAAATAAATGTGTCTCTTTCAAAAGAAAGGACTAGAAGTTATTTATACAGTGCACTAAATTTCCAGATTACTTATCACTCTATGGTATGGCATCATATTTACTAAAATATAACTTTTATTGATGTTTATTAAAATTCTTTATTAAAATATGCGAAATATAGTGAATTGGTGATAAATGTGAATTAAAACTCCAGATGTGCTTAAACTTCCTTTAATTGTGGGATACCTATATTGATAAATCCTTGTGGCTGTTAATCCTGTTTATTCTCACTAGCTTTAGAGATCACTATTCTGTAATCCTCAATACTGTTATTTCTTAAGAATTATTGAGATCTGTGCTTCTATATCTGATATTTCTGTTTCAGATGAGGGACGGAGTGTTTTTCAGATATAGAAGCACAAGAGAGCCCTCTAAGGAATAGAGACTACCCACTCCCACAACGAGATTTTTGAAAAAGCTATGCGAAACGCGCGTCGGCGTTTCTCCGGATGATTGCTATACTCTATTTAACTAACTTAATATGACCTAATCCTATTATTATAGTGGATTGATCCTGTTTAGATAGAAAAATATGGACTAGCAAGAGAGAGACCATTTAGATAGCTCTGCAGCGCAGCCATACGTATATTATAATAGCTGACAGCTCTCTAAGAATAGCAGCAGCAGAGTAGAGGGACGGAGTGTTTTTGTTACAACTGAAATAGATGGGCAGATAGCTAAGAATCTATACTGATTAGAGCCCTACATTCTGTCGATTTGCAACAAATTAGCACATGGGTTTTGGATTCTGCAATTCAAGACAGCCAGGTGATTGTAACTCCTTAAGCTAGTGGGGTAAGGGACGGATAATGTGGTAAACTTGCCTGGCATTTATTTACTGTTTGTTTATAATATTCTAGTGATTGTTTCAATTGCAATAAATTTATTGTTGTACTTTTCTAACTGCATTTGCCTGAGTGACTATGAGAACCCTAGAAGGTACTGGGTAGGCTTCCCTGGCATAGTAAGGCACCCCTGGGTGGCCAGCCAGCGTGAAGTGGGTAGAATTGGGCCAGATAAACCCCGGTATCCTCACATGGGGTAACAGAGTAAGCCGATCCTGTCACAGCTTGTATCTCAATAATCGTATATGTATATACAGTATATTATAATATTGTTTATTGACCCCTCCAGCTGATTGTACTTAATTCACTAGTGTTGCCACTACAGTATATCAAGTTGCGGTTGTATGTTCTCGTTATTTAATTGACATTTCCATTTGGAATAATGCAGGAAAACGGGGGAAACAACAGATTTTGTAAATTATTTACTTAAATTAAATTATTTGTGTATTTATTTCTATTAAAATTGTGTAAGGTGTAATGTGACTTCAGCCACATATCTATGCTATCCCTACACTATCGTATACACACACTTGTTCCTCTGAAGTAAATCTCGCACAAATACTACTGTCTTTATATGTGTCCGGCTGAACATATGCATGTAAATATGCATCTTTTCCTACATATGTTTGGAAAATGCATCCACCTTGAATGAGCCCCAAAACTGTTTTTTTTTTCAAGCCTTCAATCCTGCATTGCAGGTACACTTTAAAGTCTTATGTGTAAAGAAAGGTTATACTACCGCACCAACCACAGGATTATAACCCAGTACATATAATCATATCAATAGGGATAAGGTAATAATAATTTGTAACTGGGGTGCAACCTAAATCTCAGATATAATATTTTTGGGAAATTTTAGGAAAGAACAGGAGTTTTTTAAGGCTAGGTGCACAAGGAATCCTCAAATGATAATTGTAATCCCATTAACCATCCACTTAAAATATAGTCAAGGCAGCCTTGACTAAGCACCATTCAGCACAACATGCGTCGGCGTTACCACTGAGTGCACTTGATCTTTCTTGATACGGAGGGGATTTTTAATGCAGGATTGCTCCTATAAGCCCAGAGATAGTGAGGAGCTTAGGAGGTAGTTAGCAAGACACTATCCATAGCCTGTTCTTATAAACCGTGATTGCGCTATTTCAGCACACTGTTAACTATAGCCACCATGAACAAGAGTTTGTCCGTTTTAACTAGCTTTTTATTTCTCAGCTAGTCATATTATTCCGGTGAGCCTGATGAGTCCAGGTACCAGCCTCATCTAAATCTCAATCTAAGATCTGCTATTAATCAGATTCAATATTAATCACTCGGTTTTAATACAGATCTCAAGCATATACATATCTTTCCAGTCTTCTGTTCTACTTATCATAGTGATAGTTTTATTTATAACTACATCAGTGGCAGATAATTGAGCACTGATTTATCATTACAACCTGCTTGTTAACTATTCAATTACAGCCTCTTAACCATATATTCTTAATTTTTGAGAGTATATAGGTACTAGTATCCAGTGCACCCAGTTATTTTTATTACTGATTTGTTTAATTAGTATGATATCATTTTATATTTTGCTTTTTAAATATATACAATAAAAGTTATGTTTTAAGTGGATGGTTAATATGATTACAATTATCATTTGAGGATTCTTAGTGCACCTAGCCTTAAAAAACTCCTGTTCTTTCCTTTCCCAAAAACACTTTAAAGTCTTGCAAGTGTAAAAAAAAAAAGAAAGAAGTAATTTGGCCATGAAGGGGTTAATTTTCACTTTAGAGCATTCTCATGAGTTGGAATATATTGGTTTTCTAGTGAGTTTTATCAAATTTAAAATAAAAATATCCAAGGTGAAAGTATGAACAGCTGCATATTTAAGTTGTTTTTCCCCAGCAATATATTAAATGTGTTTTATCAGTGCATAATTTGAGTTGCATGATTTTTATGTCACTCCATTCGCTGCTGTTAGTCACACGTTACACATTGCATTCCCCCTCTGTCAGCTGCTTAACTTTTTTTTAATTACAAACCTCAACATTATGATTGAACTTTGCACCTGCTACGACCTTATTTCATGTGATATCAGTTATGTAAAAGAACAGGTCTAATTAAAAGTGTAAACGTACTTTAAAATGCATTCTAAAATGTTATTTGCTTAATTGTGCCTAGTACACAAAATGTATATCTATGACATATCTTCATATTATCTCTCTGTACAGGCTATAGAGAAGTATAGCGGTACAGAATCGGCAGCATAGAGAACTGTGTGTCTCGTTTGGCTGCTTTCTTCCATTCTTGCTTTGCGTGACCAGCGAATGCACCACTGTCCTCGGATAAGGTCTCCTTGGTTGCAGGGATTTAACTGTAAGTTTTTAAGTGGGGGCAGGGTATGATCCCTCTCCTTACATATAGAGGTAAAAGATTTCCTAGCATAAAACTAAGCTGCATGGTTTAACACCTCATTTAGGAAAGGGAAGGTGTTAGATCCCAAGATTCCTAACAGACAGATATGGGGGTAAATGTATCATACCCCGGTTTTGTCAATTCGCGGGAGTTCGGCGCCTTTGCAGCTTAAATTTAAGCTACGAAGATGCCGAACTCCCGCGAGTTGACAAAACCGGGGTATGATACATTTACCCCCTGTGGTCCTTTTCTATAGAAATCCCAAGTTTATAAAGTCTACCATTGTATAACAGAAACCATTCATGGGATAGCTGCTCCATATCAGATGTGTAAATGTACCTTCATGTGTTTAACATTGAGGACACTTAGGATCTGAACTAGGTATAAGTACTCTATGCGGTAATAATGGGCCTGATTCATTAAGGATCTTAAATGAAGAGGTATCTTATTTCAGTCTCCTGGACAAAACCATGTTACAATGCAAGGGGTGCAAATTAGTATTCTGTTTTACACATAAGTTAAATACTGACTGTTTTTTTTATGTAGCACACAAATATCAACTTTAAATTTCAGTGTACAAATAAGCTATCAAGTATTTGTGTGTTACATGAAAAAACAGTCAGTATTTAACTTATGTGTAAAACAGAATACTAATTTGCACCCCTTGCATTGTAACATGGTTTTGTCCAGGAGACTGAAATAAGATACCTCTTCATTTAATGAATCAGGCCAATGTTTGTATATATTGGTTTCTAACATATTAAGAGACCTTATGGGTATTCAAATATGCCTTTTTCCATGTCTCTTTTCAATTACCCCTAGATCCTCAACTGATTGTAATTATTTAATTGAATTAAGAGAGAGGCTGGCTGATATTTACAGTTATTTCAAATTCTAATTTTGTTGGAAAAATATTCAAACCTCCCAGGTCAGGTTGGGTTGTAATTAAATGGTGCAGGTGTAGATACTGAAAAAACATGCATTGGGAATGTCATGTTTACTTTGAAGCTGCTGATAGAAGTACACTACCTTCGAATATGTCCCTCACTCCTCTTTGCATCCACACTTTCCACTATCCAGTTTGCTAGTTCCCTCAGATTTGTAATCTCCGACAGTGGTGTATTAGGAGAAAATGTTTTAGTCTTTTAAGATAATTTAAATACTTGAATTATATAGGCAGTCCTGGGTTTTAAGATTGGATGGGAGCCTAGAATTCACATTTCATAATCCCAGGTCCATTGCGCCCAAACTAAAATAAAGGCTACAATCTTGTTTAAACCAAGAGTTGTCATAAGCCAATTGAGAAGTAATTAAATGCCAATATATGTTGGACATTGCCATTCCTTCATCTTTTTTAGATGATGTGAAGGAGACACACAGGTGTTTACCAGTCCATATAAAAAAATAATTAATAGATTTGTTTAACATTGAATTTAGTAATATTACATGCAGTGGCGGAAAAACCATGGGTACAGGAGGTGTGTCCGCTACGGATTTTGGAGGCAAGAGGAGCGTCACTATGCTGCCTCTCCACCCCCTACCAGGGTTCCTGCACTGCTCCAGCTCCTGCAGCAGTCCCTTATGCCCCCTCTCTTTTCTGAAAAGAGTGGAGCCCCCTTTGGAGCTGCGCAGGCTCAGTGCGCACATGCGCTGAGATGCACATGCTCAAAAGAAACCCCCTCACTGCTCTTATCAGCAACCTTGCAGGTCCCCTACTGAAGTTTTACTATGGGGTCCTGTGAAGTACTGTTCCGCCTCCTGATAAAATGGATTGTGTTGTATGGGGTATGTCATTTATGCCAATATATTTTAACCCAGATTATGTTCCAAAGGCATCAATCATATGTATGGCTGTGGCTGCCTCTAATGACTCACAGGGTCCTCTAGGAACCAGAGCATAAAATGCTATTTTCTTCTCTTGGTCACCCAGCTTCACCCCCTTTATGTCCTTGTTATTTCTAATGCTGACTGTTGACTGGTAGCTCTGTGCAATTAAAATTAAGAAGAAGGCACGTCCCTTTTGATCCATTTGTTGGATTTAGAACCAAAGTGGAATTTAACCATAATCACCACAAGTATTTGACCACTTGACCATGTCAAAGACTTTAGCTGTATAGAGTGATAATATCCCACAAGAGTTCCTTGGACTCTTGTATGGGATATTAGCAGCCTAATATTAATTGAGGTAGATTTTCCAGGCATGGAGCCTGTTTGGCCTATGTGAACTATATTGTGGGTAACATATTTAAATCTGTTAGCCAAAAATTTTAGCCAATGGGATGGTCCAAGTTTTATCTGGCTTGGGAGAGGTGACTTGAGGGTAGGATATGTCCACAATCATACAAATGTTCAAAAAGCTAAAGTGACTAAGAGGCTAAAATATTGGGGCATTTTGTATGTATGTCCACTGGTGTAACACCCAGACCTGGAGCTTTACCAGGTGGAGAGGATTTACTGACTTCAAATATTTCTTCAATTTTAAGTGGGGCATCTAGCATAGCTCTATGTGTAGAGTGTGGATAAGATGGAATCAGCTATCCTGTGGGATACGGGGGTTCAGGGAAACATGTGGTGATGAATACAAGTTGCAACCCAAGACATCTATAGGGGATGTCCAACTCTTCTATAGTGGCAAAAAAATAGGAAATCAGGTGTCAAATACAATGGGTTAGATGTTTATGTATGGCTGTCAGATAATATGAATTTTAATAATGATATAAGGATACAGATAAAGCATAAATCATCAATAAAACATAGATGTAAATAAAGAAACAATTTCAATGAAGTTAGTATTGGAGGTAGCTCACTAAGGCCAGAGGGTGATCTACAGCTTCCAGTCGTTTACATGGATTGTAGTTTTGTTTAGATGGTTGCAGCCTTGGTGTTGGTCCACCATGATGGTGTTCATGAAAGTAATAGAGATAAGCCTTCCATAAATATTACGTTTTATTCAATAAACCTCCATGTCTCCCTGAACCTCATCCCAAGCTGGTACATTGTGAAATGATGATCCAACATAACCAACATTAACATGGTGGCTTTGGTTGAACATACACGGATTACGGACGGAGACAAGAGCAGTTTGTGACTGTATGACAGCAGCAGATTTTGGGGCAGGACTTTGTTACCTTTGAGACATAAGAGTGTGGGTACTGAATACTCTGTCCCATTACAGTTGAGTTCCCAGACATCTGTTATTTTATCTGGAAGCAGTAGCATGCATTTATATACTTTACATTCACATCTTTCAAAGTTGTAAAACTTTTCCGCAGCACAGTAGTTAACATGCCAGATTTAGGATATATGTGGGCCTAGTTCCAAATTACATTTCCAAATACGCTGAAAGTCTCAGCAAACCTAGATAAGTTTGAAATTAAAAAAGGAATAATATTTATATTTACCAGCCCAGAACATTTCACTTTTAGCTTAACAAGGTCATCTTTGCCAGCCAAATCATTATCTGGATCTAAGCCCTGAATGCTAATTCAATAAGAGAAGGTTTTGCAAATAAATTATATCCCTATGTATTGAGAATGGATTACGGGCAGGCACATCCTTGTTCCACCATTTCTTTTACATAAATAATTTAGCTTTTAGAACAGATAATTAAGAGTCATTTCTCACAGCGCGCTTTGAAGTCAATGATATGTCAAAAAATTCATAAGTAGCTTCCTCTTTTGGCTCAGTGAATCATTTACCTTTTTCTTCTATCTTCCCAAGTACAATTAGCAACTGTTGGACCTTTTCAAGATGTATAATTAATATTAACTACTATCCTATTACATTATACTATAGATACTTTTGATCATTCACTTTTATGTCCTTAAGCATATAGTACTATTTTTATTCTGCCCTGCGATTTCAATATTCTAATGTGTGTTACTGGAAATCATTAACTGCTTATTATTATTTATATAGTATGTTTAAGACACCACTAAAGCCCCCAAAAAAGAAGTTGAACTGTTAAGAGAATTCACTGTACATTACTTAAGTTCTGTAAAAATTCCATTGTTCTTAGGGTCCTATTTATGATAGGGAGAAACAGCCTTTTTTCTCTGAAGACAGGACTTCTCCCTATTTATCAAATCCCCTGGGTCAGTGTTAGCTATCACTGCAAATCTATGGCCAGGGGTGTCCTCAGGGGAGGGCTGGCAAATTTTAGCCTGGGGACAAGCTTGGACTCAGCAGCCTTTTAGGAACATTTTAAAGGAAAATAAATGCTGTTGGCCCAGTGACCCAGCCCAAGGTAGCCCACTATGGGACCGGCCCAGGGGGCAGATGCCCCCCTGCCCCCCCAGCCCAGCCTTCCCCTGGGTCTTTGGCTATGGCTTCCCCATGCAAAGGAGACAAGGGGAGTGGTGGTACAAGTACTCCCACTGCCCTTCTATTGCCATCTAAGGAAGGTGATGCCAAGGCATATTACAGGGAGAATATTTTCCTTATTTAAATAAATATATATATATATATATATATATATATATATATATATATATATATATATATAATAACTGTGGATTCCGATCTAACACATCAAGGTGATCGCACCTCATTTAGTTTCTCTAAACAAGTAGTAATTGTAGGAATAAGACTATGGTGCCACCTATGGATAGATGGGTGGGGTGTTGAGCCAAAAATGAGACAGTCACTACCTTCAAAACATACAAGTATGGTGTATATGGTAGGTGGAAGCCCTTATCTGTATTCAGGATATGCACTTGCTTTAACTTGTGAATCTGATATGTTATTTTGTGCCTACCCATATAGGTACTTTTCCTTCAATTTCTCTGTATTTCAGCACATTTATATCTTGTTCTGCCACTTACAGCCTCACCCAAATAAGATCAATTTTACAAATAGTGCATAGAAGTTAGGACTTATCTCATATCCATAATATTCAATTGATATAAAGTGCTGCATTCCTTCAATCCAAAGGTAACATCAAACATCATACATACATCATACATCATACATTAGTCAGTTACACACATCAGTTAGTTACACACATCAGTCGGTTATACACATCAGTCGGTTATACACATCAGTCAGTTTCACGCATCAGTCAGTTATACACATCTGTGAGCAGCACAGTGGCCTAGTGGTTAGCACTTCTGCCTCACACAACTGAGGTCATGAGTTTGATTCCCTGTGTGGAGTTTGTATGTTCTCCCCTTGTTTGTGTGGGTTTCCTCTGGGTGCTCCAGTTTCCTCCCACACTCCAAAATCATACTGGTAGGTTAATTGGCTGTTATTAAATTGCCCTTAGTCTCTCCTGGTTTGTGTATGTTAGGGGATTTAGATTGTAAGCTCCAGTGGGGCAGGGACTGATGTGAATAAGTTCTCTGTGCAGCGCTGCGGAATTAGTGGCACTATATAAATAAATAGATGATGAAGGGAGAATAGAACCTCTCTGGAAAAAGAAAAATACAAGGAAACCGTTATGCCTCTGTTTGCAGTACAACATCTCTCCTGTGGATACTGCTTTGTCTATACAAGATCATGTCTGCTAGGACATAAGTTCTCATCATTGGATCTGGAGCATGATCAGCTGTTTCTGGCCTTTTTAAGGCTGCTTTTTCCTGAAAATTAAGCCAGTTCATCAATTGTCACTGTTGCTGGTCTCTCTGAGATACTCTTGGGATCTGGTTCTGATTATCTGACTCATGTTTGTTAGACCGTTTTGCACCTTTGTTTGTGACCTAGACCCTGGCTTTGCTTGACTTTGCTCCTGTCTTCTCTCTTGTATTATTGTGGATCTCTCAACTTCTGACCCTGGTTTGTCTGACCTTCCTTCTGTCTGATCTTGTGCTTGTAGTCGCCCCATTATGTCTGATATCCAGCATTTCCAGCTAAATCTGGTTATCCTGACAAACCTGTACCTGCAGTTAACCTATTGTGTCTGATTTCCAGCATCTCCAGCTTCCTAGTTAAACTTGGTAATCCTGATATCCAGTACTGCAGCTATCCTACTAATACCTGGTATCCAGCATCTCCAGCTCCCCAGCTAAACCTAATTTTCCTGACTACCTGTACCATTTATTTATATGGCGCCAGCAAATTCCTTAGCACTTCTCAATTGGGAACAAACAGTAATAAAATAACACTGGGTAATACCTACAGACAAAGGTAAACGGGTCCTCATTGCAAGCTTACAATCTATGGCACTTTATAAATAAAAGATAATAATAATAAAGATATGTTAATGAACAGGTTTCTATTGCTATTAGTGAGAGGACAATGGACAAGATTTTTTCCATGCTTTTAACTAGGGTTGTTTTTCAGCGACAATGTGTAAAAGACTTTTGAGGCACCATGGAGGTATTTTCTGAATGGCAAGGTTTCCGGACACTGGAAGATTTATTTGGGTAACATCCCCTTTAATTTTACATCACATATAACAATAATGGTGACGTCTTGTTAAAGCACATGTTAACTTTCCGCTGTTCAGGTTGTTCTAATTTGGATCATGGCATCCATCATGGACCTCTTTAAGATGTGACGTACAAGTAGGTCTTTAATGATACGTTTTCAAAACACTGTCTAGACTACTGTTTATAAGCTTAAGGTCTCAGCGGTGTCAGGAAGTATCTGGTTAAGTCTTCAGAGTCCAGAACATTTAATGTTCCAGGATGCGCACAGGAGATCCACCAAGGGAAATCAGTACAATATTACTCCACGAGACGTGAGTTGTTTTTCTATTCTCTTGCCAGATTCTGCCTGCACGATTGATCATTGTTCAGCATAAGTGCCCGATAGTTTCACAGGACAAAATATCTTGTTGACGTCTCTTTGGTCATTTATCTGTACGTATTACATGTACAACTTTCAACTGTCACAAAGTCCCATAATGAGCATGGGCATTCTACACATTTATCATCTCCTAATAGGCAGTACATGACAATTGCAGTGTCAGCACACATTCCAGGAGGATTAATAATTTCACACAACACACAGAGCGCAAGCTTATTCCTCAGTCTCTATTTCTCCCAGAATCCCACAGTTAACTGAGCAAGTTGTCATCACACCCAGACAGGTGGATGGTTTGCCAGAACTGATGCACATCTTGCAATGAATTTAGAGTTGTTACACATGTCACATAATTCAAAACATTATCTCATTCATGTTATAATCACTATACACAGTAGTCTGTTTCCCAGATATAGATGACAAATATTTACTACTGTAACATCAAACAAATCAGTTTTACCTCTATATATGGGTAACTTTTATTATTTATTCATAGAAACATTCTAAAAGCCCTATTTATAAGCCAGGTTCATTTTCACTGTATGTGTCCTATAAATGTTTAGGGAACATTTAAACAGCGCAAATAACTTTATTTCTTTGAATATTTGCATTTATTAACATGAGTGTAAATTGCCATACTGCCTGAAAATATCAGCTATTTACTCCCTTGTGCCCCCTTGTGGTTAAATTATAATGAACATAAATGAACATAAATTATAATATGTACTTATTAAGCAATAAGGTTTTGGAAAATCATTTCTTAATCATGGGAACAACAATTTATAATTTATTTTTAGATTTACTTAGCAAAGCCTTTTTTTTTTATTTTGAATCTATTTACTATTAAACCCTTAATGCACCATGACAATTAGACACCTCACATATTAAGTTTGTCATTTTTAAATGTTATAGTGGCGATGAGGGGATCGAATTTCCACCACTATATAGCATCTGTCAATGGCAGCCGTTGGGAGCAGAGACGGGGACGTAAACTATTTAGTTAATGGCTTCACAGTCTTTGCACACAAAATTTAAAACTCCGTACTTTCTACAGTTTGTTTCGCAGGACCTTACGCAATGCAAAACCATGAAAATGGGCCAGGACATGGGGTTGTAGGAACCTGTATTTTTGAAGGGCTTAAAGGTGTAATCATGTAAAAGTCTTAAATTATTATAATAGTTTTGGATTCCGTTGAGATTGTTGGGCGCTGTGTTCTGTCAACGACAACGTGTAGATTAACCTCCTTACTCATATCTGTTGTAATCTAATAGGCTTCTGCCAATACATATATCCTTTGTTAGCATTGAAGGCTGTTTGTGTACTGATGACCTATCCTGAATACATGTACTATTATCCTGCATTTAATGTACACTTTGGACTTTGCTTACAAAGCGCACTGTATGCGCGCTGCACATCAACTTGGTTTTGCTCTGTGAACCGAGATGGTTCACCAAGTGGATGTGACGGTGGACATCTATCCTCCATATCTCCACAAACTAATAGTATGGCTATGTTTGTGGGGTGGCAGAAAATTCTCAGGAGGTACAAAAGTGTAAACATCATATTCCAGCCTCCTATTCCTTTAGAGTCACCCCTTACATTAAAATAAACATTTACCCATTTATGTCTTAACATACTGCTCAGTTTAACCTCATATATGACTTAAATTACTCATGAAGTAGGCTGACTGTATTACATGTGAGGCTTTTGTGTGTGTGAAGTTTATTTTACATTAGTCATAGAGGGGAGGCACTGTTGCAGGGGGCGTGGCTGAGTGGATCGCATCATTAGCAGGGCTGCCAAGAGGAATTCAGGGCCCCGGTACAACAAATTCATGGGGCCCCTTACGGCGGCGCAAATTTTTTCGTTTGTATGGACGCACAATTGGGGGCGTGGCAATGCGCCGTTGGGGCGTGGCTAGCACAATAAAATCAATAGGTCCTGAATTCCGCGGATCGTGACATTTGTCCAAGCATTCCTGACTTTCAGGACATCTAGCACCCTTGTGTAGTATAGGAAGAATGCAGTGTGTACAGAAAGAGTTCAGTCTTGGCCTGCGCCTACTGGACTCACCAAACATTGATATTGTCCCTACTAGAATCACAACATTTCACACACTATGCTGCTCTCTCCTACCTGTTCTTCTCACTTTTACCACATGTGGCTGCAGATATCTTTAGTTGCGGCTTGTCTGGATCATGGAATGTTGGAGGACCTATTTGGGAAAAAATGGCTACATTTAGAAAATTACAGCCAGCCCCACCGTTAAATCAATAACATCCATTATTAATAATTAGGCCTTCCTCCAGCCCCAACATTAAAATAGTATTCCCATTACTCCGCAAAAAAAATAGCAGCCATTAATTAGCCACCATCTACCTCCCACACACTACATTGCCAAAAGCTCTGTGCCATCACACACACATTACTGTGCCCCGTTATCATCACCACGCTATGCCCCCTTATGATCACACTGCGCCCTCCATGCTGCCTTTGCCCCCTTGCTTTAACCCCCTGTGCCATGCTGCTTGTCATTTTCTTTAACCCCCTGTGCCATGCTGCTTGTCCCTCTTTTCTTTAACCCCCTGTGCCATGCTGCTTTTGTCCCTCTTTTTTTAACCCCTCTGTGTCATGCTGCTATTGTCCCTCTTTTTTTCACCCCTCTGTGTCATACTGCTATTGTCCCTCCTTTCTTTAACCCCTTTGTGTCATGCTGCTATTGTCCCTTCTTTTTTTAACCCCTCTGTGTCATACTGCTATTGTCCCTCCTTTCTTTAACCCCTTTGTGTCATGCTGCTATTGTCCCTCTTTTTTTAACCCCTGTGTCATACTGCTATTGTCCCTCCTTTCTTTAACCCCTTTGTGTCATGCTGCTATTGTCCCTCTTTTTTTTATCCCGTGTCATACTGCTATTGTCCCTCCTTTCTTTAACCCCTTTGTGTCATGCTGCTATTGTCCCTTCTTTTTTTAACCTCTCTGTGTCATACTGCTATTGTCCCTCCTTTCTTTAACCCCTTTGTGTCATGCTGCCCCCCCCCCCCTGTTTTTTAACCCCCCCGGTTTTTAACCCCCCCGCTTTCCTCCCTTCACTTACCTTTACTTCTCTCTTCCTTCTTGTCTTCTCTGCTGCTCTGTGTTCCATTGCTCCAGACTGACTGAATGCTGGGCGTGACATGATGATGTCACACCCGGCATTCAGTCAGCCTGGGGCAATAGAGCACAGAGCAGCATAGAGGAGGGACGCCGGCGCCGCAATCACGTGAGTATGGTTTTGGGGTTTTTACTACCCTGCTCCCCCCACCAACGACCGAAACCCCCCCCCCCCCTGCCGAAAAAAAGAAAGAAAAAAAAAAAGAAAAAAGATTAGTTTTGAAAAAAAAAAAAAAACAAAAAAAAACCTTGGCGCGAGGGCCCGGGCCCCCTGACATGCCCGGGCCCGGGTAATTAGTACCCGCTCCCCCCCCTCTCGGAGGCCCTGATCATTAGCACCCCCCACCCGCCTCCTCCAATGCTCAAATGTCGCGATTCGTGGGAGAATACAGCTGTGAGCGGGACTAGATGACGCGATTCACTGTGAATCGCATCATTAGGCCCCGTCCCACACAATTCACAAGAGAAGTGAATTGTGCATTTAGTATTGTATGTCTAGTTATGTGTTCTGCTGCAGTGCATCTGTAAAGTAGAAAATGCATCTTATTAGAAGTGTAGGAAGAGAGTCGATCCCTGCCAGCCCAGAAATGGTGCAAAATTGAACTGTTTAACAGAGTGAAAATGGTTGTGTGATATATTGCACAGCGAGGTGCGCTCCTAGAAATGCGACCCCTCCACCCTCTTATCTGATTTCAATCTCATTCTGCAAAATCAAATCTCGTTTTTGCACTGCTTTGAAAAACAATGTGCAAAGATGCACCTAAGACATACTGTGCAAGGGAGCCTTTGCTTCACCTACCTCTTATCAGCAAGCGCAAGCTTCTGTTCCCTCCACAAACACATGCACTTGGGCAGAAATCTAGGAACATCTGCAAATATCGATGTGCACAAATCCACCAAACAGGGTTTTCTCAGACATTTTTCTTTGCACCTAAATTCCCTTCTTAATAGCATTTAGCTATGTCAGAAAGTATGGACCCTTAAAGATTTATCAACTGAATTACCAGATATATAATAATAATAATTATAACAATAATAATACGAAATAATGTATCTGCCAAATGTTTCAATTGTAAAAATATTTTGCATATTTTTGCAAAACTGGGATAACTATTTCTTATTTTCTCATACATTTATTTTCGTGTATATTAAAAATACACAATGCAGATGCATGTGAAATCTTTGAGTAGTATTGTTTGGCAGTGCTGGAGGTATGCAACATTTTGGCAGGACATTTTCTTAGTTTGGGTCCAGTTTGCTGGAGAGACAGCTGTCGACAGACCCCCGAGCTCTGTTTTGTGCCTGATTGCCAGACAAGATAGAATCCTTTAAGTCTGTGCTGATGACTTCTGTCACTGTGAAATACCGATATAAGTCATGGAGAGAGAGCAATGTCATGTTAGGAAGCTGCTAACTCAGAAAATTTAAAAATATAATATTTTAATGTTTATTAAACGTTTGTGTGTTTTTTTTTTTGTTTTTTTTGTTATAAACGTGATATGTTCTTTACATATGCTGTAAATGATCTGAAGTCTATCTTTAGCTTCTTCACATTGTGAGTCAGACTTTCCTGGCTGACTAATCACTATATTGGAGCCAAAATATAAGACATGGGGTGAGATAAATAAAGTATTTTATATTTAAACTAAAATATGCGCATCATGGGTATTAAACATGTTTTTTTTCTCTTTGGGTGTCTACACTTTAATAACAGAAAATCAACATTATGTGAAAAGTGAACTCGTTTCCTTAATTTTGAAACTTCTAAAGAAAGATCATTTTTGAATTGGACATAACTTATTTAAACACAACTGTACGATTGCTGGCTTTAATTTCTTGAATTAACAGCTGTTTTGACATTCAGTCAGAATTTGCTCACTACATGTTTCCATATTTTTGTTCGGCAGAAAATCCTTGTCACTTACTTGAACAAATAACCAGTTGGATGTATGAACCTCCTGTGTAACTCAGAGCTCTCCTGCTGAGTGGACTACAGGAAGCCTGCCTCAGGCAGAGCATAGCACACTGAACAAAACTCTATATTATTGATGCTAGTTAGTTGTTTTAGGGGCATACAGTTTTTATTTTACAAATATACTATTTTAACCATACTTGCCAACTTATGGCAAGTATGATCCGGGAGCCTGCTGGGGAAGGTGGGCGTGCAGGGGGGCAGGGCTCCAAAAAGTGTGTCATTTTGGCCCCCGTCCTCGTGATGTAATGATGCAAAACGCATCATTTTACAGCGGGGGCGGGACCAAACGCCGCCATTCCCGGTGGATCGTGGTGTTTTGGACTTAATTTTGCCCACTTCACTAGGAAGTGGGCAGATCCGGGAGATTGCTACACTCTCCCGGGAGTCCGTAAGACTCACGCGAAATGCGGGAGTGTCCCAGACATTCCGGGAGAGTTGGCAAGTATGATTTTAATTATTCTTTATTAAGCAGTGTTCTCATTAGCACATATGTTTACCATACTTGCCCATACCCCAATTCCGGGTAGGTCTCCGGACTTCCCTGGAGAGCAGGCAATTCTTCACCAACCTGCATGTGAGGAGTCTGAATGGCGCGATTCGTGGCTAATCGCGTCATTATGGCCCTGCCCCCTGCGTGAAAATGTCAATTTTGCCATAAGGGCAGAGCCAAAATGGTGCAATTCACTGCCCTTTACCCTTACGCCCTCCCACCACTCCGGGATCTCCCAGAAGGCAACAATTGGAAGTTGGCAACTATGATCTTTACACCAGACTTCAGAAGCCGCTACAATATGCCTCCTAACAAAAATATATTTTCAAATAGTACGTTCTGTAACAGTTACAGACTGTGGTCTGAGTAGATTGTGTAATTGATCCTTGCTTCCCAACCTGAAAACAAATGGCAATATACAGTAATATATATGTGATGTGTTTACTGTGTGTTATAAAACATAAGAGGCTCACTAGATATATAGACCCTCCCTAATGTCTATGTCCTGTTCAGTCTATTTTTACTGCATTCATAATATAAACCTACTGGATTAGCACAAACCTGAGATATAACCCTAAACAAATGGAAAGAATACTAGTGTCGGATCTTCTCCTATACTATAGAACCGTGATCCTTAGAACCATAGGTCTATACAAGCTGGAAACTTGATCTGGTATCTAAATATAATATATTTATAATGTTACATTTAGATAACTGTTTGACAATTAAAATATGAATTTAATTAATCCTTTGATTCAATAATGAAATAAACCTATCCAGATTCTGAGACAGACAGTATTATTCTAATTTATATAAACTATTACAGATATGTACATCAGTTATGTATTATGATCATACATTGGTCACACTGCATTGTTAATATTACAACAGAACCTCTTCAGACCTTAGCTCACCAATCCTTTAATTATCTCTTTTCCTATTGCTCTTTCTAAACTTGCCGCTATCTGGACAAACTAATTTGCTGAAAATAATTATAATGGTATTTTTCTGCAAAATCAGATAATTCAAGCATTAGAAAAAGCCAGCAGTCCAGGCTCATTCACAAATGTACCTCCGGAGTTATGACTAACCATACAGTCTAGAAATACATGTAAAATAGTATAACAGATATTTAAGATAAGCTTTCCATTTATTTCTGTGGTTAGACAATGGTTATCTGCAGCAGAGAATTCCAACTTCCAATGCATTTCTCTGCAAAGCAATCTTTTCTCTCTTTATCTCACCCACTTCCAGGTTTATAGACTTGTTCAGTGATTATCAGTTTTAATAGATTCTCTGCACTACACTGCGGTCTTTCAGGATGAACCACCCCTTATCTCTATGCATATTTAATGCAGATTTCGGATTGGCATATTTGTATTTTTATCTCACATCTCTTACGAAAGGCAAATGGTAAAACTTACATAACAAGGGAAGCAGGTCTGGGTAGTACTGTAGGGGCAGTGTATCAGTAATAAGCCATTTTGCTGCTATGATTTATGCTATATGCATTATTCCAGTGTAGAATTATACTGTACATTATACAACAAGAAAACTATGAATTCCAGGAATCTCTGCGTTCTCTAGAGCTGCTGTACATCTGTGACTTTGGAGAAAAACGGAATGGTTATAATTATATTGTAATTTTATATTGCAATATTCTATAGAATATTTTCAAATTACATTTCATTATCTTAAGCAAGTGGGTGGGACCTCACCATTGACAGGTGAGATAGGGGTTTCTCAATGTTCACATACTAAACACAGTGTAGGACGTTGCCTCTGGCTGGCCTCACTGTACAGTACTTACTTTTTTACCATGTTGAGCACATTCTTGTTTTTGGCTCATTGTGCACCCTGCTATATTGGAGGAGCTTAGTATACTTTTTCATAGTTCTTGTGCTAAGTATTCAAATTCAGAGTGCAATAAAAACATCCTTCTTCTCCATATCACAGAAGTCACAAAAGTATCTACCTTTCACTGCACTGGGCTATAGTCAATGTATTAAAAATATTGCTTTTTCCATAGCATGGCACTTCATTTCAACTTATTTTCCATGGCAATGCACCTGTCTGGGTTTGGTCTTGGCCAAAAGATGGCAACCTTAAATAGAAAGTAGTTTTAAATCAAAAGCAATCAGTGAGTTCCAGCAATAAGCCAGCAAGGAACTGCAACAAGAACACATGCACTAAGAATGGAGGAGTTTTAGGGAAAAGTGAAGGGTAACTGTAATCATTACGTCTGTGAGGAAGGGGTACTAAGGAATAGAGAACATCTGACCAAAGGGTGAATGGTGACCCTGCCATCATAATTACTTCACGCCCTACATATGCACTGTGGGACCCGCTCTCTATGTAAGGGACCTTTGCACTGTAGAATCCCCACCAGTTCTGATATAAGTCCAACATGTAGAGGAAGTCTGTTTACCTTGGGGTCCCAAGAGGGTGTCATTGAAAAGATTCAAGCAAGGATTCCCATTATAATTCTTTCACCGGAGCTTCCTGCAGCAGAGATGAGATGAAGCCTCATTAACATTCCTAAAAAACATTAACAGTCTCCACTCAAAACTGTTGGTAAGTATTGTTTCGGGAGGAGCTGCTCAGAGCTAGTGGTAGGAGAGGGGCTGCAACTAAACTGATAGCCAGGAGGATACTAAAAGCTTTTTCACATAGATTTATTTGAATCTTTCCAGCATGTTCAGCTAGGAGCTGTGTCTGTATGTCTTATGATAAGACATGCAGACACAAGCTCCTAGTTCAGTCTTATGATAAGACATGCAGACACAAGCTCCTAGTTCAGTCTTATGATAAGACATGCAGACACAAGCTCCTAGTTCAGTCTTATGATAAGACATGCAGACACAAGCTCCTAGTTCAGTCTTATGATAAGACATGCAGACACAGCTCCTAGTTCAACATGCTGGAAAGATTCAAATAAACCTGTGAATCACATTATGGGTATACCCACCTGGTTGGATGCTTGATATTAAGCCAAAGCATTGGAGGACAGAGGCAAAATTGGGGGAGATGAAAGTTACTCCAACTGAACACCGGTCTTCTGGGGATTTCAAGAATTGACATAGTCAGACATCTTACACCTATTTGGGGTATGCAGAATATTTACCATGCTTTACTATTGGTTTATATTTCCAATAATACTGCCCTGCATCAGGCGTCCCTTTTTCTTTCATAGGTTTTTGTTTACCGGATTTACCACCTGGTTTTCTGGAGTGTTGGCAGCCTGTAAATAAGGAAGTGCTTTTGATTTTGGGACTATTTTATAGGTTGATAAGAATTGATAGGTTGAACGCCATATTGTTACTTTTTGTTCTGTATATTGTTCTATATGTGTTTAAGCTTGTAAATAATAAGTATTGGCAAACACATTGAGGTGCTCCTCAGGACATGTGACTGGGGTGAGACTTCCACTGCCAGCAAATCAGGAGATCCAGCTCAAGCTGTGGATAGCTCGAACTTCATCGGATCAGCTGCATGACGCATGGACTGATTGAAAAAGCAGCAGTTGAAGCCAGTCAATTATTGGGAGAGACCAATCTGAGGGGAAGGGGGGGGGGGGGCTGACAGACATCTGATAGGAATAGAAAGATGGTGGAAGTGGTTAGGGATTAAGGAGGGAAAGAATGGATGTAAGAGGCAGAGAAATGTTAGGGTTGAAAGAGAGCTCAGTGTGAAAGTGAGTGGAGAGTATAAGAGAGGAGCAAACAGGAGCATAGGGAGAAGATTCAAGGAGGACTCATAGAAAGGGGAGGTATGGTAGGTTCAGAGGAGGAGAAGAGTGTTAAAGAGACAGGTAACAATAGAAGAAACAAAGAGAGAAAATCCTAATGAACCAAAAGAGACTGAAGAACCACTATAGACAGAACCAGACAGACAATTGGATAGTCTGGGAGAAAGAATAGTCAAACCAGTAAGTCCTGCAGGGAGAGAGACTACTGGTATCACAATAATATGAGAGATAATAAGATATAACCAGAGTGAGACAAAGTTACTCAGAGAAAGGTATTAGGATAAACAGGAGAGACTACTGTAACATGTAAGTAGAAGGAAACGGTAGTCATTTAAAGGGAACAACATTTGTGGTAATAACGATCATCATCATCATCATTTTTTTATAAGCCGCTACAGATTCCGCAGTGCTGGACATCTGGCATACAGATACATGAATACAAAATTTCAATTAGATGAATACACATAAATATAACAACAAATCCAATTAAGTATAATATCGTGTGGTAAAAATTCAACTAAGTAATTCCGTGTGTATGAACAAAAAATCAGTCATATAAAGAATATAAAGATCAATCATGTAAAGACATCACAGGGGCAAATGAGGTAGATAAACAGATGAGACATAGGGTAGAGAGGACCGTACTCGTGAGATCTGACATTCAAGAGATCCCGTAGAACAGAAATTAGTGACAGAGAGTGGAGTAAACATTAGAGACAGGGACTACATAATAGAGATAGATGGTAAATGACTGATAGGGGCAGCAGAGTGGCCTAGTGGTTAGGACTTCTGCCTCACACCACTGAGTTTGATTTCCGACCATGGCCTTATCTGTGTGGAGTTTGTATGTTCTCCCCGTGTTTACATTGGTTTTCCTCCAGGTGCTCCATTTTCCTCCCACACTCCAAAAACATACTAGTAGGTTTATTTGGCTGCTATTAAATTGACCTTAGTCTCTCTCAATCTGTGTCTGTCTGTGTGTATGTTAGGGAATTTAGACTGTGAGCTCCAATGGGGAAGGGACTGATGTGAGTGAGTTCTCTGTACAAATCACTAATGTGAAATTAGTGGCGTTATATAAATAGCTGCTGCTGATGATGATGACTGGCCTGATATCACAGTAGTGTGTACCCTGTAACCAGGAATGATTATCGTTCCATAGCAAATCATATTGTTGAACAAGATTTTTAAACTGAAGTAAAAATCTCGTTCAATGATGGAACGATCTCGTTCCAATTCTGCAGTGTGTATGCACTCTGCAGAACTGAAACAACAATTTAGCTATCAGTGTGCTGAGAGGAGAGGCTGAGAGGAGACCATGAGTTGAATTGGATGGTTTTGACAGATGAAGAACACAGATCTTAATGTAATCGTGTATAGTGTGTACACATGAATCGGCATGCTGATCGGGACTTTTTTTTTCTTTCTGTTCTTAGTACAATCGTTTAGCTCTCGCATTGTTAGAATTTTCTTGTAATGTGTACCCAGCCTAGCAGATCAGTGCTAACACTTAAAGCAAACATAAAACCATTCACCAGAGCTCATAAAATAGTTTACAGTTAAGTCCTTACCAGGTGAATCTCCGATCTATGTGTACACCTCTACAAATTCTCCATGTACTGGAGCAAATAAGACATTAAAATGTAGTTGCAAATAGCAACTCCAACTAGTGGCACAGAAACGCATATGCCAAAATGCATTGTGTACTTATATAGAAACTGACTCTGTAGTACCGCAAATAATTTCTGGACTACAAAAAGCTTAATGTCTCTATATAATACTCAAACCACCTAATTGTTCTTATGTACTCATGAAACAGTCTTTATTCTTTATCAACTTGTGCCTAACAGTAAGTAAAAGAAAAGAAAGAAAGAAAAACACACAGAGGTATAGCGCGGTGAACAAACAACAAATTAAAGTTATTTTACGAACCTCAAAAAATGAATGGCACAGAGTTTGTTTGCCACACCATGTGCATACCCATGTTTTTATGTATTTACACAGCTTTTACGAAGATTGCAGTCTGATAGAAATGTAATGTAATAAAATGATTTAGTACATGATAGAATGTAAAGTATTGTTAATACAGCAATGGTGCTACAAATATTTTTGGTTAAATCTTGGATACCCCCAGTTGCCTTCTTGCAAGGCGCCAATACTAGAGAAGCTGCCCATACTATCCATACCAACAGGTTATAATAAATCATTGGAAAAGTGGCTAGAACCTTGGCTATTATTCCACACTTCATACAAGGCGCTCATCATCCATCCCTGTGACAAAAGTCCTGCAGTCTGCCGTCCTGGCCGAGGTAGGAGAACTTCATGCATTTGTCTATGCTCATAGATCATTAATTGTTAATTAATATAAACACCCCCTCAAGCCCATCATTTACCATTTTATTAAACAGCCAAAGCTGCAGGTAATCGTCTTCTAGTATATTAAAGGAAAGTGATCTAAATTAATGTGAAACAAAAAACTGTTTATTCACCATAATTTAATAGAAACTGAAGCTGTATAAACAATTGCAAGACTGCTATTTTTATCTGAGAACTTACAGCTAATGCTTTCTACCTCGTTATGCTGAAAAGTGTGTTGAAATTTTCCATAAAGAGCCATTATCACTTGCAACACAGAACACACATCTTAGTTATTTCTCAAATTACTTCTGTGCCAGAATGTTTTAATTGCACTTTGTAGATTCCTTTTTATGGCTTGGGTATTTGTTCCTTTTTAGAAGAATGTCATGGAACCAGAACTCGTGTATAGTCTCCGAGGGTGGAATCCAAAGTCCGATGTCCGGCTGTGCGCATTGGTGGTCAATACAGTACAGAAACCGCTGTTAATTTTTTTATCTCTTTGGGACGCAAAGGAAAATGAGCAGAGATTTTAGTAAAAACTAATGTGTCTTCGCAGACTGTTCCGGAGATACATCAAGTCACCGCCAGTTGAATTTCCCTCTATGTATAGCTAGGTACACACTACAGAAATTTTAACCAACTTTTTATGCCGATCGATTTTACATGCGATCGATGTTCCGATCGCTCGGTCCATGGACTGCATACACATTAGCCTTGTTTAGGACGATAAAGGGAAAAGCGGACGTCCCTTTAGCGACTTTTTACAGCCATGTTGTCGTGAGCAATGACTGTAATTTCGTACTCACTGTTGTGGATCGGTCGGAAGTTTATACACACTACACAACGGAAACGAGATTGGAACGAAAATATTAAAAGGTACGACCAACCAAATGAGGCGACAATCGTCCATTTGGGCAGACTTTCGACCATCATGTCACTACACACACTGACCCGACTTTTGAACGAGCGGTCGTATGTCGGCTGATTGAGCTGATTATTGGACGAAAACCGTGTAGTGTGTACCCAGCTTATGTCTTATTGATTATTCAGTTCTTAATGGAATTTTCCACCTCCAGATAACTTTAATTTCTGCATGCGCTAAATGTGTTGCTTTAACTTTTTGGCAAGCTTCTATGCTTTATGCTAATATAACTAGGAAAAACTGTTACTATATACTGCCGTGGGATAGGAAACGGCTCTGCTTTGATCTCTGCATTAGATACAATCGTATCAAAAGAGTCAAATTATGTTGTTTCTCCAGGCAACAGATATAAAGAGATGGTTCAAAATATCAGGAGGAAGTCAAATGGAAGAGTCAATACTTTTAGTCAAGGTGGCCGGTAACTTTATCAGAGGGAAAGTGCAAGTAAGTATGTTTTATTATTGGATTACAAATGCTGCTTACTATTTAACAGGGACTTTCTGTATCCATTTGTGTATGCTCATAGATCATTAATTGTATAGTATTTTGTATGCATTTTATGTACCGATTTGCTGTTTATTGTTCATTAAATATGATGTGTATTTAATCAGGTGATCCGTTAGAGTATTTATACCAAAAATTGTTTTTTATTTAACTCTGTTTATATATTCCATTTCTCATTATTTAGAATAGCAACTGAGGTTTTTAGCGCTGAAATTTTTTATTTTTCTGTTGTTACCGATTAGGGAGGTTTGCAGCCTCCTTTCACAGCGGCTTGACCCTTGTTTGTTAGATTGAGTGTTGATTCGTTTCCAGGCGCCATTGTCAAAGGTATTTTTCACTTTTGTGTTCAAGGTTGCATGAAGGCACGGACAAGCCGAAAATTAAAGTTAACAAAAGGTTGAGTCATATTTAAAGCAGTAATCAGCCTTTGTGGACTTTTTATAAAGCCCTTGGGGTCTATTTCCCAGATACATCTCTTACTTAGCTTAAATTGTTGGTTAGTTACACTCTATAGCAGAGTGCCTATAAGGAGCCACGTCCAGGGACAACCCAGCAGGTGTGAATTGTACAAGGGAAATAGCTTTTTTCACCAATAATTTAAGTTAGGTTGGCAATTCTATTTGTCAAATAGATCTAAATAATCATTTACATTTAACTTTATGAAAAGATTCCACAAAGGTGGACCAAAGGAGAATATTTATTTTGAAAAATGTAAGCTTTAGCAAGAAGTGTCCTAAAATGGTCTTGCCCACCAGCCAGGAAAGGGGTTAATATGCTAAATAATGTACCTGCCCTATTGGTGTTTGTCAGAGCTCCTCAGTGGTAAGAAGCAATGGTAGGGCTACCTAAGGTTAACACATTATACCCTTCTCGAATTACAGTTTTGCATTGCAATACTATGGCGTAACTGTCCATTACAGTTTTACCTGTAGTCAGTTCCTCTGCAAAAGCAGCAACCAGCACCAGTCATGTCAAGTTAGGATGTTCACACTATAGCAAGGAATCCCTAGCATGTTGTTCCCCTGCCATAGTGTGATACCAAAACCAGCCTGGTCAGCACAAGATGCAAATCTGTCTGTCAATTGTGCCCATAACAAGTGTGGTCCTTAGGACAATCAGTCCCCATGCTGACTAACACTGCACCTCAATGGCAGGTGGAGGCCAGCATATTGGGCAATGGCATAAGTGGTTGAAAACATAAAATAAGTTTGTTGCATTTTAGTACAGCACAACCTTGGGCAGTGGCTGACAGTTGGAGCTTGAAGACCTACACTTCTTCTGAAACATATAATTTTGCAATGCCTGCAATAAAAAAAATCCACAAACACATGCAAATACTGTTAATTAAAATAAACAATGGACCATTTTATTAAACAGCTGGACTCAAAAGAAATCTTTATGAACTAGTCCATAGGGATCTTCATTAACAGTATAAACCAAAGGGAAATAAAATAAAAAACATGAGAGATGAATGCAGCCCTTCCACTGAATGACATAGAACTGAAAGGAGCCAGACAAGACTTATGGCATCTACTGAAGTATGATGCATCTCTGCTTTTGATGCATTCATCGCCAGTACCTATAACACAGTGTAGTACAATATTACAGCATGTTTTCTGAGCTCCGAGTTATGTAATCCATATGATGCATTTTCCATACCTACTGTGTCTGACAGCTAAATGACAGCTAAATGGTATAGAACTGAAATGAACCATGCAAACATTATGTGCTGAATATTACACATCTTTGCTCCTGATGCATCCATACACCTGCAACAACAATGCAGTGTAGTACAATTTTACAATGATTTCTACCTGCATGCAGTGTAATATGAATTGTATGATGCATTTTCCATACCTAAAGTATCTGTAAAATGTGCTGCTTAGAACTTCTGTTGGAACCCTTACCTCATATCCTAGCTTCCTACTGTCATGTAAATTCAATTAGTCAACTGAAAAAATAATACAACTGTAGCTTTTGTGCACTCAAGGCAGTTGACAGGTTTGCAACAGTAATTCAGATGACTCCTGAAAGTTTTTTTGTATGTACAGGGCTTGATTTATAGTTACTATTAAAACACATATATATATATATATATATATATATATATATATATATATATATATATATATCATAATGATAAGTTATGGAAGGGCGGCGCCTTCAGGTGTAAAGACAGATAATTGTGTATATATAGTCAGTAAGCTCAGAGAGACCAGAGAACATAAAGTCCCGAGAAAAGTAGTAATGCAGGTGGATATCAGCATATAGCAGCATATATCAGCAAATCAGATGAGACGCTGTGTAGATTAATAGTATAGTAGTGTGCGCACCAGAAATAAGTAAAATAACAGCTTATCTGTATATAGGCTCCTCAGTCATCCCAGGTGGTGATTTCCTTTGCTCGCAGAGACAAGATGCAAACATAGTATGTTCTATTAATAACTGCTGCATCACCGCTCAATAGTGGGAAAGATATAAGAAAGCCATATGGTGTAGTATTTTTGCAAACAATTTATTCAGCAGATTAACAATATAGAATGCAAACTCACAATAAAGATAATAAATATAAGCTTATCTGTATAATATACAGGCGAGATCACTGGTAGTCATATCCCTGGAGGTGGTTAAAGATGTCCCTCTATAGGCTCCATACAAAAGCTCAGGAAAGGGTGATATCTTAATTTGTTATTCCCAGGGTAGATCAGTGAAACAGGATCTCAGATGGTACAGTTGTGGGCCTCAACGCGTTTCGTTCAGTTTGAACTTCATCAGGAGGAATTAGGTGACATTAGAAACTATACCCTTTATATAGGGGTGTGTAGCGTCATTTTGCGCTAAAATCGGAGGCAAATGACGTCACTGACACCTTATGGTGTGATTAATACATTCGTGATTGTGCAGTGGTGAAAGGGCTTTTTAGAGGATGCCCTAGAGGAACAGTGGGTGTTTTTAGGCTAAGAGAAAGTACATTTATAAGTATGGGCATGGATATATATATATATATATATATATATACAGACTGTGCTTTATGTCAACTTTGCTTTTGTTATGCATATGACACGTTTTTCCTATACAGTTTGCCTGACAATCTACGACAGTATTATGTTAAAAGAAACAAATGCTATTTATTTAAAATAACACAATCGGATTTTGTATAAAACGATAATATTTAATAATAGGTGATACCAAAAACAACAAAGAATAATCTAATAAATCTTAAGAAAAAGGAAGCAAGTCGGTTTGCAAGTACTCACCATCTTAGACACCTTGTATGTCATGGCTCCAAAACTGCTTCTGCAATCTTCTTTTTATTTTCCTGTCACTGTCTCCAGGCCCTGTGTATGAGAAGACGACAAGTATTCAGTTTAGCAATATATGTTATGTACTGTAGTGTTGTATTTCTTTATTTATTTTCTTACTATAACATAGCATAGATCTCTTCCTGCACTTATAAAATTGTCAAAAGCGTCCGTATTTTAGAATATTGACCCACTCTCACAGAATGTCTGGAAGGCGCCCAAATTCCGGGTATGTCTTCTGGACTCCCGGTAGAGTAGGGCATCCTTCCGTATCGTCCCACTTCCTAGTGAAGTGGACAGGATTTGAAGCCTCCATGACGCGATTCTCGAGGATGATGCAATTGCTGCATTTTACAGAGCGGGGACAAACGATGCGGTTCGCCAAACCCTGCCCCCACACACCCACCTCCTCCTCGGGATCTCCCGGAGGCCAACTTCGAAAAGTTGGCAAGTATGATCTAATTTGTAATTTGGTCAATATTGTTTTGTTCTTTGAACTGGTCTTTGAATCTTAACTGGTGAAATAAGTAATCATATGTATATACATATATAAGAAGAACCTTCATAGCATGGTTATAACTTGATTGCTTGATTAAATATGTCAAATGTAGCCACCTATTCCAACAAGAATATATATATATATATATATATATATATATATATATATATATTATTTTTTTTTCAAGCAATAAACATGCTATGAGGGGTCTTCTTGATAGATTTATTTATATATGATCTATTTTGTGACTAACAGTATACATATGTGCCCAGTGAAACGACTCACCTGCTCACTTGATGTCTTGGAGGAGCTGCTGCTGCTGAGCATGCGCAGCAGCTCCATTTCGGCCATTTGAGACAGTACAGCAGCTCCTCCAGCAGGTGCTGCTGTACTACTGGCACAGATTTAGAGATCTCTATGTGCACACGGAGCAATGCACACACGGAGCGATGCATGCGTCAAGGGACCCCCGCAGCTGCATCTGACAGCAACTGAAAGGTGAGATGATGAGGGCGGCGGGGGGCCCTTGGAGAGAGGGGGGCCCGGGGCACGTGCCCCCTGTGCCCCCCCCTTAATCCGGCCATGCATGTTGGTATTGTTGGTAGTGAAGCATTTGATTTATCTCAGAAATTACTCAGATTTTCCTTCTTAAAATAAATAGATAAAATGTGCTTTCTAATAAACAAGTAAGTAAGCTCATAAACTAATAAGTAAGCATAACCCTTCTGGTGGTTCAGTAAATAAAATGTTTAAATGTAAAAAAACATTTTGACCATCATTTTGCCTTAGCAATAAAGGTACCTTTTCTGCATCAGTGGTCGAAGTGGAAATTCAGATGTGCTGGTATGGAAAATGGAAGAGGACGGCCGGGGTCCTGGGGGGCCCCTAGAAGATTTAGGGATGTTGATAGTGTGAAATTAATTTTGTATTATTTTTTAACACTTTATAATATAATATAAAACATATTAAATTATATAAGGCCATACGATCTGTCCCCCACCTCTTCTATCTCCCCACACTTCATCTCCATGTCTTTTGTGTTACTTCAACTTTCCTTAATGTCTCCCCTGTGTTTGTTCACCTCTGCCTTATGTCTTCCATGTGTACAGTCTCTTTTCCCTATCTATTTCCTTTGTCTGTCCACACTTCCCATGTACCCCTAACTTCATCCCAGGTAAGCCCCTCTCTCATTCCCCATCTACTCTCCTCTGTGCCTCATCCCCTGCTCCTGCCTATCTATACCATACTTGCCAACTCTCCCGGAATGTCTGGGAGACTCCCAAAATTCTGATCGGTCTCACGGACTCCCGGGAGAGCTGGCAAATCTTCCGCATCCCGCTCCTGCCACCACTAAATGACGAGAAATGCGGTAAATCGCGTCATTTTGCCCCGCCCCCGCAACAAAACGGCATTTCCGCCGCGGGGGCAGGGTCAAAATGACGCGTTTGGACGCCCCCTCCCGCCCTCCAGTCACGGCCCTCTCCCGGAAAGAGCTTTGGGAAAGTAGGTAAGTATGATCTATACCTGTTCCTGCTTCTATTGCTCCCTCTCACTAGTAATGTGAGGTGAGGAAGTGTTTTTATCGGTATCACTCGCTCCCTGTCGATATTTCTATCTGAAACTAAAACAAGATATATAAATGCAAACGGAACAAATAATGTTTAGGAAATAAATCTCAGAATTTTGTGCACACATATAAACCTGAGTAGTTGAGTGATAATGTCCTAAAGCGATAAGGGTTAACTTACCCCCCATCACCGGCCCATTCTCTGCAGTCAGTTTACGCTCGTTCATAAACCAACTGAAAGTCCATTAATGTCTGGATGGGGTAAAGGTGAGGAAAATAAGAAAAAGAAAGAAACTTTGGAGGCTGTAACAAGTGCTGCAGAGAGCTGCAGTCACTACATGAACGTATCACTAATCACAGTGTGTCAGGGCTCTATGCTGAATTCAGCAGTCTTAGCTTGTCACAGGCTATACTTTAGAGACGAGAAGCAGTGATGCATTACATTTGACAGAACACGGTACAATCATTTCAGAGCACTGTATATAAAATGATACAGTATCTAAGCTAGTCTCTGAAACTCTAACCTCAGCTAAGGTAACCATAGGGAACGCAGAAGAGTATCACAAAGAACAGACACAGACTCAGACAGTTGCTCCTACTGTAAACTTTGATATTTTCATTGTTTATTCTGTATAATTGCCAATGTAGAAGGAAAAACATGAAATACCACAGGTGATTTTTACAGATATTTCTGTGTAGTTTCCCTGTCGTGTTTCTACTGTTCACTTTTACAGATCATACTGATTGTAGACTATTGTCCTCCACTATGTACATTGTAGACACAGTCACCCCTGCAGCCCTCTGACACCAACGCCCCTGCAGCCCTCTGACACCAACGCCCCTGCAGCCCTCTGACACAGTCACCCCTGCAGCCCTCTGACACAGTCACCCCTGCAACCCTCTGACACAGTCACCCTTGCAGTCCTCTGACACAGTCACCCTTGCAGTCCTCTGACACAGTCACCCCTGCAGTCCTCTGACACAGCCACCTCTGCAGCCCTCTGACACAGCCACCCTTGCAGTCCTCTGACACAGTCACCCCTGCAGCCCTCTGACACAGTCACCCCTGCAGCCCTCTGACACAGTCACCCCTGCAGCCCTCTGACACAGTCACCCCTGCAGCCCTCTGACACCAACGCCCCTGCAGCCCTCTGACACCAACGCCCCTGCAGCCCTCTGACACAGTCACCCCTGCAGTCCTCTGACACAGCCACCCCTGCAGCCCTCTGACACAGTCACCCCTGCAACCCTCTGACACAGTCACCCTTGCAGTCCTCTGACACAGTCACCCTTGCAGTCCTCTGACACAGTCACCCCTGCAGTCCTCTGACACAGCCACCTCTGCAGCCCTCTGACACAGCCACCCTTGCAGTCCTCTGACACAGTCACCCCTGCAGTCCTCTGACACAGTCACCCCTGCAACCCTCTGACACAGTCACCCTTGCAGTCCTCTGACACAGTCACCCCTGCAGTCCTCTGACACAGCCACCTCTGCAGCCCTCTGACACAGTCACCCCTGCAGTCCTCTGACACAGTCACCCCTGCAGCCCTCTGACACCAACGCCCCTGCAGCCCTCTGACACAGTCACCCCTGCAGCCCTCTGACACAGTCATCCTTGCAGTCCTCTGACACAGTCACCCCTGCAGCCCTCTGACACAGTCACCCCTGCAGCCCTCTGACACAGTCACCCTTGCAGTCCTCTGACACAGTCACCCCTGCAGCCCTCTGATACAGTCACCCCTGCAGCCCTCTGACACAGCCACCCCTGCAGCCCTCTGACACAGTCACCCTTGCAGTCCTCTGACACAGTCACCCCTGCAGCCCTCTGACACAGTCACCCTTGCAGTCCCCTGACACAGTCACCCCTGCAGCCCTCTGACACAGTCACCCCTGCAGTCCTCTGACACAGTCACCCCTGCAGTCCTCTGACACAGTCACCCCTGCAGCCCTCTGACACAGTCACCCCTGCAACCCTCTGACACAGTCACCCTTGCATTCCTCTGACACAGTCACCCCTGCAGTCCTCTGACACAGCCACCTCTGCAGCCCTCTGACACAGCCACCCTTGCATTCCTCTGACACAGTCACCCCTGCAGTCCTCTGACACAGCCACCTCTGCAGCCCTCTGACACAGTCACCCTTGCAGTCCTCTGACACAGTCACCCCTGCAGCCCTCTGACACAGTCACCCTTGCAGTCCTCTGACACAGTCACCCCTGCAGCCCTCTGACACAGTCACCCCTGCAGCCCTCTGACACAGTCACCCCTGCAGTCCTCTGACACAGTCACCCCTGCAGTCCTCTGACACAGTCACCCCTGCAGCCCTCTGACACAGTCACCCCTGCAGCCCTCTGACACAGTCACCCCTGCAACCCTCTGACACAGTCACCCTTGCATTCCTCTGACACAGCCACCTCTGCAGCCCTCTGACACAGCCACCCCTGCAGCCCTCTGACACAGTCACCCCTGCAGTCCTCTGACACAGTCACCCCTGCAGCCCTCTGACACCAACGCCCCTGCAGCCCTCTGACACAGTCACCCCTGCAGCCCTCTGACACAGTCATCCTTGCAGTCCTCTGACACAGTCACCCCTGCAGCCCTCTGACACAGTCACCCCTGCAGCCCTCTGACACAGTCACCCTTGCAGTCCTCTGACACAGTCACCCCTGCAGCCCTCTGATACAGTCACCCCTGCAGCCCTCTGACACAGCCACCCCTGCAGCCCTCTGACACAGTCACCCCTGCAGTCCTCTGACACAGTCACCCCTGCAGCCCTCTGACACAGTCACCCCTGCAGTCCTCTGACACAGTCACCCCTGCAGTCCTCTGACACAGTCACCCCTGCAGCCCTCTGACACAGCCACCCCTGCAGCCCTCTGACACAGTCCCCCCTGCAGCCCTCTGACACAGTCACCCCTGCAGCCCTCTTACACCAACGCCCCCTGCAACCCTCTGACACAGTCCCCCCTGCAGCCCTCTGACACAGCCACCCCTGCAGCCCTCTGACACAGTCCCCCCTGCAGCCCTCTGACACAGTCACCTCTGCAGCCCTCTGACACAGTCCCCCCTGCAGCCCTCTGACACAGCCACCAATTCAGCCCTCTGACACAGTCGCCCCTGCAGCCCTCTGACACAGCCACCTCTGCAGCCCTCTGACACAGTCCCCCCTGCAGCCCTCTGACACAGCCACCAATTCAGCCCTCTGACACAGTCACCCCTGCAGCCCTCTGACACAGCCACCCCTGCAGCCCTCTTACACCAACTCCCCCTGCAACCATCTGACACCAACGGCCAGGGCTGCCAAGAGGAATTCAGGGCCCTGGTACAACAAATTAATGGGGCCCCCCTTATAGTCAAGTATGGTAAAATAATTTCCGATGTGTGGTCATGCATTTGGGGGCGTGGCAAATGCGCCATTGGGGCATGGTAAACACATCAAAATCAATAGTCTCTTTTTTAACCCCTCTATGACAGACCCCCCCCTTGTTTTTTTAACCCCTCTGTGCCAGGCCCCCCCCTTGTTTTTTAACCCCTCCATGACAGGCCCCCCTCGTTTTTTTAACCCCTCTATGACTGCCCCCCCCTCATTTTTTTAACCCCTCTATGACAGGCCCCCCCCTCGTTTTTTAACCCCTCTATGACAGGCCCCCCCCCTCGTTTTTTAACCCCACTATGACAGCCCCCCCCCCTTTTCCTCCCTTTACTTACCTTTTCCTTTTCTTCTCTCTTGGTACTCTCTGCTGCTCTGTGCTCCATTGCTCCAGACTGACTGAATGCTGGGCGTGACGTCACACCCGGCATTCAGACAAACTGAATGGAGCACAGAGCAGCAGAGAGGAGGGACGCCGGCGCCGCGATCACGTGAGTATGAATATTTTTTTTTTACTACCCTGCTCCCCCCACCAACGACCGAGCCCCTCCCCCGCAGCAAAAAAAATAAAATAAAAAAAAAACTAACAAAAAAAATAGTTTTGAAAAAATAAAAATAAAAAACAAACAAACCGTTGGCGCGAAGGCCCGGGCCCGGGTAATTAGTACCCGCTCCCCCCCCTCTTGGCGGCCCTGCCAACGCCCCCTGCAGCCCTCTGACACAGTCACTTCTGCAGCCCTCTGACCCAGTCACCCCTTCAGCCCTCTGACACAGCCACCCCTGCAGCCCTTTGACACCAACCTCCCATGCAGTCATCTGACACCAATATCCCCCATGCCACCCACCCTGGAATGAGTCCCTTTAACTGTTGGCAGCAGTATCTGTAATATGCTCACATGCTGCAGCAAAGGACCTGCTTAAGAGCATGTGAGCAGCTTGCATCTCAGTGGGGAGAATTGCCGATATGTTATACTGCACACACTGCCCCACTTCGAGCATTGTTAAGCTTGTATCCCAGAATACAAGCAGCTTCCTCTGTAACGTCCAGTATTCAATGTCAACTCTAGCCTCAAGAATCATTTGAATTCTACTAATCTTAAATAATGCAATGTCCCCGAAAATGTCCAGTTTACAATAGAGAGTTATGTGTAATGACCACGATACTATACATGGAGATAATGGGGCCCGCTGCTTTCGGAACTAGCGAGCTGTGGGCCCCGGTTCCCTCCTCCCCGCTTCCCTGCAATGGGGCCCACAGCTCGTTAGCTCCGCCTCTGGCAGAGACCCTTCTGGTGTACAGTATACAATGTAGAGCCAGTATAAAATGCAGACTTCCCTTAATTGTCCAGCATACAATGCAACTTCCTTTTGAAAGGCCATTTGCAATTGACCACTCACCTCTGCCTCTCCAGCAGCAGGTTCTTGCTCCTATCCTATTTTATCCATCAATGACACAACTTATGACCTGCACCCACCACTACCAGTGATAGTGCTAGTTACTTTTCCCCATTGAATACTAGCAGCCAAGCACAGTTTACTAAATGTCAGTGAACTGTTATTGGTTGTGGGACTTCTTGGAAGCAAAATCAGCCAGAGGAGCCAATGGGCGTGTTTTTTATTTTTTTAAATTAGTTACAAGATCATTGGCAAGCGGGAGGAAATAGTGTAATCCAGGAAAAAGTGGGCAATGTTCAGGAGACCACGAAAAGGAAGACATATGTAAGAGACTAATACGACTATTTTTCCAGATAGTCATATCTGGAAACAATTGCAAAGCTGAATTTATGAGGTTAATTACTTTATGAATTGTTTTGGGAATAGCTAGATGTGTATCTGTCGGGGAACATGCTTTGCAAAACATATTTGTAGTCATATTTTATAACATGAAGGAAGCAGCTTTACAGTTACATATTAACAAACAATGTCGGCAACCTATTGTGGATACTTATTTTGTTTATCCTTGTTTAGGTTGTTTCATTATGATATCTGTTGAACAAAAAAATATCCTCCTTCCCATATATCCTCCCAGCCTTTTATTTCTACACGCCTAAATAACCAGGAGGGGATTCCTAATAAATAGGGTGAATGAGTTTTCAGGAAAATGAAGGAATCAATATCAGTGACTCTTCCAGAGACAATCATTTATAGACCAGTGCACTAAAAACAATTTTGTATCTTTAACAATCATTTGTGTGATACAAGTGAAGGAGACTTAGGGATCGGTGCATCAAGCTAATTTTCCACATAAAAGATGTGGGAACGGCTGTTTACGCATCTTTTAAGTATGTTTGCTATGCATTACATGAATAACGGAGGAGATTTCACAGAAATCTCCTCCGTTTAGGCGAATACCGTGCAGCATCGCAGTCCCCATAGATTAATATGGAGACTGCGATGTTCTGCAATGCATAAAGCTTTGATAAGCTTTGCATTGCGCAGACAGGTAACACCATTTCAGGATGGCGTTACCTGTCATTTCTTATGGGATTCTGCTGAGGTCTCTCTGGCTTTACAGATTCCGATATAGTGAAAGTTCTGTGCGCACAGCACTACCTCCTGTCATAGGCAGTGCTAGGCTGCTGGTGATAAGATCGCAGGAGAGGGGTCACTTCGCCAGGGCTCCCATACTAGCCCCGGCATGGTGCATCTTAGCGGCACATAAATATGCATCACTGCGATGTGCACCAATGCATATTTAGCAGCACTGCATCTTATGATGCATAGACCCCTTATTTACTGAGAACAAATAAAAACAGATGGATTAGGTGAAAAGTAAACAAAAGTGGCATTTTGCTTTTGGTAAAGTTATCTGACTTGTGTCTATCCTACAAAAAAGTCTGTTATCTATATGAAAGTTGATCTTATGCCTTAAATTGAATTGAAATATGAGGTGGGTGGGGCATAGGCAAACCGGGGGGGGGGGGGGGGGGGGGTGGTTCCTAGTACCTGGAAACCCCCCCCCCCCCCCAAGTCTGGGGCACTGTATAATTGAGGTGGCTGGGCCCTGCCCCCGCTTCCCAAAGCTCTGCTCGAAAAGAGAGAGCTGCGTGCACCTAACAGTAGTGCACGCAGCATTGTCCATGTATATTATGGGGATAGGAAGAGTTGAAGAGCAGCCAAGCACTCTCTAAAATTATAGCGACGCTCCCATGCATGCTGGACACGCCCACGTGGTGGCGTGGTGTGGAAACCCCCCTCTGCAAATCCTGCGTTTGCCCCTGGGTGCGGGTGTGCCCCAAATATGTGAACCCCACATTGTGATACTCTGGGCACGGTTTAATATTAATTAAAAATGTGCTTTGGTGCACAATACATTTACAGTGACAGTAAAATAGGACAAAAACTGCCATATTCTACAACTCATATACTTAGAAATGAAAACGCTTCCATTGCAACTCTGGGGATTCCTTTATTGAAGTAGCAGATTTGCAACAATTTAAGACCCAAAACTGGTGTACATTTCATGGCAGTTAAGACGGAGTATAATGTTTGTGGAAGAGGGTTATAAAGATTTAATTTAGAATTTTCGAACAGAAACATAATTCAGTTATTTTTGTTTGGGGGGGGAGGGAGAATTCTGTCTGTGCATTTCATTGCTCGGCACTGGTTTTTAATAAACATACCCCAACGTCTGTTCCTACTTGCCTGCTGAAGAATGCAGCATGTACTGTAACCAGGAGAAAGAGTGTAAACCACATGAAGAACGCACTGAGAAATGCAAGCCGGGATCAGTGCTGAGTTTGTTTTGTGGGTTAAGAATATAAATTCTAGTGAGAAGTAAAAACATATTTCTCTGCAGTGGGCTGCTTTCCATGCCATGCCTATCCCTTTGAAGCGAACACTGTTGCCAACTTCAGTTAGAATTCCATGGGAAAGTATTTGCAAATCTCCTACTGACTGTTTATCTTGTTAGCTGTCAAGATGAGTAAGTATATGAGATGAATGCTGTCATTCTGCTACAAAAGAGAATTATCTACCATTCATGAAATCTGACAAAATAAAGGAATGTTCCGATTTAATGTGTCTGATTCATGTTAATCCTATGTTAAGATCTGGTTTTGATAAAGCAAATATTATATATCCATCCAGACCAGTGAGTTGGCTGCAGGCCACTCGCCTTTTTAAAGACTGTCATTTCATAGACTTTTTTTTATCAACCTCGCCAACTATGTAACGTAAAAAGGCCACTGACGAGTCAATACTATGTGAGCATCAAGGCTGATTGCAATTAAGCGAGATCCATGTTTTAGGCTGGTTTCACACAGACATTTCTGTGCTTTTCATTTAGCGAAATACAATGGCTCATTTACGACCACACAAAAGTACAAATCCTGAGCACAAATACTATGGTAAGTTGTTATGTGCCCACTTTTTGCCAGCATGAACCATTTTATAGAAGTCCACATGGAGACGTGGGCCATAGTAGTATTATTTGCATGGGTGCTAATGTTTGCACTTTCTGATGGGAGACGTTGGGTAAGTCCAGCATTCTTTGCCAAGTGTGGAATCTTGCTTGAGTGGAAAAACAAGATTTAGTTTTGCAGGATTAGGTACATTATGTAAATGAGCTAGTAAATGGAGAACTTTTAAATGAGCTAGTGGAGGTTGAGTAGACCCATAGACCCTGTCCTATGGGTGCACATTTTTCTCCCTGATTTTTCTGCGTGATTTAGGATTGCTGTAAACAAGGCCTCGTCGTTATACTTTCAATGAGATTCATATGGGCAGCATGGTGGCTAAGTGGTTAGCACTTCTGCCTCACAGCGCTGGGGTCATGAGTTCAATTCCCAACCATGGCCTTATCTGTGTGGAGTTTGTATGTTCTCCCCGTGTTTGCGTGGGTTTCCTCCGGGTGCTCCGGTTTCCTCCCACACTCCAAAAACATACTGGTAGGTTAATTGGATGCTATCAAAATTGACCCTAGTCTGTGTATGTGTGTGTATGTTAGGGAATTTAGACTGTAAGCCCCAATGGGGCAGGGACTGATGTGAGTGAGTTCTCTGTACAGTGCTGCGGAATCAGTGGCGCTATATAAGTAAATGATGATGATGATGATGTTGTACCTTCTAGTTGCGCTTTGGCAGAGAGGTTCATCTCCAGACAGGCTTCAACTAATGAAAAAAAAAAGCTTCGGGCACACAAAAGTGACATTTAATAAATATAGGCCTGTTGTGCATTCATTCTCATGATGTGAGACATAAATAAAGTTTAACTGTGCAGGGTTTTAGGGGTAAACACTTTGAAAAAGTTGAATGAATACTTTTACAGGAGACATTACAAAGGTTATAAAGTGAACGTGACCCTTGGAATGTGTTTGGTGAAAAATTAAGAGCAGTTATACTAAAAAAAAAATAAGCAGTGTGGATCCTCGTTTATAATACTTGGTAAGTGAGTGTTTTTAAAACTGTTAATGGAAAATGCTGAATGCATGTCCTGCTTAGAGTGGCTACAGATGGGTGCTGCTCAAAGTCCAGGGTGCGGTGAAGTTCAGGCGTTTGACTACTGCAGCTCAGACCTGTTTTGATATAGGGCTAATTGTCCTCTATGAGGATGTACAAATGAAGACCTGAAACTTGCAATGTGGGTAGAGAGCCGTCATTTTGTTTGTTTTGTCGTTCAAATTTCTCACTAGGATACATGTTATGTAGATATACTGTGCCTGACTGCATAGGAACTGCACCCAAATCAAGTACCACATATTCCGCACACCCCAAGGCACACTTGCAAGGAGGTGATAATAGAGATATTATCTCCATGTTGTCAGGACAGCTAGACAACATGCTAGGGGAGTATGTTGATATTTCCTACAGCCTCTCACATTGGCAATGTCCCAATACACCTGGAAATCTTCTTTACTGTAAATACATCTGTAGCTGGATTGATTGATGGGATACAGCCCATTATCATCATCAGCAGCAGCTATTTATATAGCGCCACTAATTCCGCAGCGCTGTACAGAGAACTCACTCACATCAGTCCCTGCCCCATTGGAGCTTACAGTCTAAATTTTCCTAACAACAGACAGATAGAGAAACTAGGGTCAATTTCATAGCAGCCAATTAACTTACTAGTATGTTTTTGGAGTGTGGGAGGAAACTAGAGCACCCGGAGGAAACCCACGCAAAAATAGCATGTAGAACCTCTGCCAGCCAGATCTCACCTTATTGGCTACATTCACCTACATACTGCACATGCACGTGAGCAGAGGCGGAGCTAACGAGCTGTGGGTGCCGGTGCAGGGAGGCGGGAACCGGGTTCACTGACCCTCTGTATCTGCGATGCAGCAGGCCCCATTATCTTCATGGGCCCCAGTGTACCTGCCGCACCAATGGTAGTTCCGCCGCTGCATGTGAGTGTCTGCACCCATGCGGAAACAGCATGCTGTGAGAATAGAGCTGGGTAGCGCTGTATGTCACATGTAGCATGATGTACCAATGGTACATTAAAATCCTGTCCTCTTCTGGCACATAATAATATGGGGATATTGTAGCAAATGTTGAGTTTGGTCTATTGAAGGAGAAAGAAAAACACAGCAAGTAAATGCGCTATTCATTGCAATGTATGGCAGTATCGATGAAAGGTTTATTAGTGTTTCAGTAATCTCATGTGTACAACATGTATATAAGTCATTATTGTTCGGTACTGTTTCTAGACTAGTTCTGCAAACAGCAGAGATGTGGAGTGTAATAAAACCTTTCTTCTAACTAGCAGAGTTTTGCAGTACATAAAACATCAGCACATCAATCCCGAGCACAGGAGGGACAAGACAAATCTTCATGACATGCTGCCATATACTTATTCTATTGTTCCCGGTCTGATCAATAACTTTTGTCTCCAGGCTCCCACCAGACACTTGTGACTTTAATTAGGCTTTATTTATAGGCCAATGTTGATACCTTTTGTTTATGCAACATATTAATAAATGACTATGGGCAATACTGTATTAACGTGCCACGGTCAAATTAAACCTGCAAACTTGAACCATTATTAAAAATAATTAGGCATTTTGATGTTCTACTTCTTATTTACCGTATTTGGGAATGTTTTTGAACAGTACAGAGAGGAAGAATGACTAAAATTGGCACATCTTGGAACACATCCCGGAGCCCAAAGTGCTGGTTCTTAAGAGTCACTACAGGACAGAAACGGAGATTAAAAATAGTTCAATGTCTCATCTTAGTGTAACAAAATCAATCAAATGTCTAGGAAAGTCCTGCACTTAAAATGTGCAGTTTTTATTTATTTTTTATTTTACAATATGGTAAAAGTTGTTTGCACACAAAGGCCAGCACCAGATCTAAGTAACAGAATTGTTTGGTCCACTGACTCTGGTCAATGACTGTGACGGCTGGAGTGGTATACCCCAACTAAGCCCAAAGTACCTGGTTTATGAAGCTGAATGTACGAGTGGTTAGCACTTCTGCCTGACAGCACTGGGGTCAATTCCCGACAACGACTTTATCTGTGTGGAGTTTGTATGAGTTCTCCCCGTGTTTGCGTGGGTTTCCTCCGGGTGCTCCGGTTTCCTCCCACACTCCCAAAAAATCATACTAGTAGGTTAATTGGCTGCTAACAAATTGACCCTAGTGTGTGTGTGTCTCTGTGTGTGTGTGTGTGTGTGTGTGTGTGTGTGTGTGTGTGTGTGTGTCTGTGTGTATGTTAGGGAATTTAGACTGTAAGCCCCAATGAGGCAGAGACTGATGTGAGTGAGTTCTCTGTACAGCGCTGCAAAATTAGTGGCGCTATATAAATAAATGGTGATGATGATTATGATGATGAGGGGGACAAATCAGAAGAGTACAGTACAGAATTGCTACAACCTACCACTGAAGAACCGAACCTTTTATTATATTAACCTTTACATTTTTCTCCTAATATATACTAGATTGGTATAGCCTCCTTTATGGTTTACATGTATCATAAGAGTCAGGGGATGTCTTTATTACATGTGTCCATAGATTGTAAGCTTGCGTTCAGGGCCTTCTTCTTACCTCTCTGTTTGTATTACTCAGTATTGTTTTATTATTGTGTTAGTTACCAATTGTAAAGTGCTATGGAATTTGCTGGCTCCATATAAATAAATGATGATGATGATGTGTCACTTTGTGTGATTGAAGTGCATTTCATTAAAAGTATAGTTTGAGACCTGGGGGTATATTTACTAAACTGCGGGTTTGAAAAAGTGGAGATGTTGCCTATAACAACCAATCAGATTCTAGCTGTCATTTTGTAGAATGCACTAAATAAATGAAAGCTAGCATCTGATTGGTTGCTAAAGGCGACATCTCCACTTTTTCAAACCCATAGTTTAGTAAATATACCCCCTGATCTCTACTAAGAGCTACAGCAATAATCCTTTTGTAGAGTAAAAACATTTGTGGACCCTCCGCCTGCGTTTCCTCTAGCCCATTATCTGATTCCAATAATCTCACTCTGCAAAATGAAATCTCATTTTTTTACGGGTCAGAAAAGCTAGGCGCACTTGTGCGTCTACTGCATACCTTGTAAAAAAAATGCTCTTTCATTGCCCTACTCCCCCCATCAACCAGTGCAAACAACAGCTCTTCCACAAATGCAGCCGCCTTATACACAAACTCATGTGCCTTTGCAGAAGTCTAGTGGCACTTGTGCAAATCAAGGCACATGACACCACCAAAGAGGAATTTGCACTGCACCTCATCACTTTGTGTTTTAAAAATGTGGCTTTGCTCTGGGCACTGGCCATTGCTTTTATTGTGAAAAATAGGTGGTTAGTTAAGATCAAGCACTAATAAAAGAAAATCAACAGTACAAACATCAATAATAAAAAAAATATCACAAAGATTATTTCATGCTGCTCCTGGACAGTGGTGCCCCGAGACACCCCTAGCTTGCCTATATGGTAAATGCATTTTGGGTGTAGTCACTGACAAAGCTTAGTGCAGCTCCAAATCTAAATATAGCTCTGATTAGGTTACTGGGGCGGTGGGAATTTGTTTGCTGTGATTGGTTAGGCTAGTTACAAACTGGAGGTTTTCCAGCCAATTATCAGCCCAATCACCCGATAAACGACCGCTCGGCGACATATCGCGTTAGTGTGTATAATCACACGATGAACCACAATCATTTCAAAGTGCCGATTGTCGTTTCATTTGTTGGTCGCACTGTTTAATAATCTCGTTCCAATCGCCTTTTGATCATGCAGTGGGTACACACTCACAATCACGATCTCCATAGAGTTTACACAGTCATGGTCTTTTCAGCTGTTCGTTCAGTGAGTGAGTGGAGCTCTCAGCAATTCAAAGCATACCTCAATTAGTGGCATCCTAACTCCTGAGCCGTAATAGACTATCATTCATAGAAATGAGAGTCTCAGAAGAGACTGAAAATTTTGTTTCAGAGTCACAGAAACTAGCAACATTTGTAAGTACATGTGTATAGCTATAACAAGGCAGTTTTAATCAGTTTGACAGGAATGAATGAATGAGTGACTATTGTTCTGTCATTCTTTAAATGACTAGATGACCAGATGAAGATTACAAATTTTAAGGTAAATCGTGTTAGTCTGTATACATGAATCGCCTGAGTGATCGGACCTTCAGTCGTTAGTAAAAATCGTTGTAGATAACACATCGGTCGGAAAAATCTTCAGTGTGTACAGAGCCTTAGGTGGCTTTTAGGAGAGAATTAACTTGAGAGGTGATTATGCCACAATATTAGATTCAATTTGCAATCCATAAGGTCTCTATGCTGCATGTTTACATAATCCTTGTTTTCCATTCCTGTTTTTTCTACCATTAGCATAAAAAACTCATGTGCTTTTTTTTTAGAAGTGCTTTTGTTGGAAACATAAAATACTAAGGTTCTCAACTTCAAGACAAATGCATCATCACCATTTATATATATAATGCCACTAATTCCGCAGCGCTGTACAGAGAACTCATTCACATCAGTCCCTGCCCCATTAGAGCTTACAGTCTAAATTCGTTAACATACACACACACACACACACACAGAGACACAGACTAGAGTCAATTTGTTAGCAGCCAATTAACCTACTAGTATGTTTTTGGAGTGTGGGAGGAAACCGGAGCACCCGGAGGAAACCCACCCAAACACGGGGAGAACATACAAACTCCTCACAGATAAGGCCATAGTCGGGAATTGAACTCATGACCCCAGTGCTGTGAGGCAGAAGTGCTAACCACTGAGCCACCTTACACATTCACTGAATCCACTGATCCTCAACCTCTGACAGGTTATACAGCTAGCACCTCAAAGTGTCATGTATATAGTTACTATTTCTAATTATACCAATCAGTATTTTAGGTTATTGCCATTAGAAAATGTGATACATAAAATAAAGAGTGTCATGTAAAGGGTAAGAGAGGCCCTGGGAGGGCCCATCGCTGACCTCTTCATGTGTTTGAGGGAGTATATTGTAGCACAGTACTTAAAATCCCTCCCCCACCACCACCACCACTCCTATATCCAGGGCTGCAGCAGCTGTACTGTACAATGGATTACATTCATTGGCCGATTAAACTAGGTTTCGTGACATTTGTAGTATGAATAATTTCTTGTGGGGGTTTTCCTGGAAGGTTTTGACCTTTTTTGTGAATCCTAACTGCAGTTTTGCCCTGTACGGCCTTTTCACAACATGCCCAGCAACTATCAGCCAGGCACCAGCAGGACACAACTCAGTGAATATAAAATGCCACCAAACGTGTTGAAAATGTGGTGGAAAGGGAACAAGGGCCAGAAAACAATGGGTGCAGCGGCAAAGATGGCGCTTTAGCAGCAAATCGGCAATAAGATTTCCGTTGTGGCTCAGATAATCAGAACTGTGAATGGTGGTAATACTTCAAGAGAGACTGAAGAACGAACGTTGGGAATAACAGAAGCACAACCCATAGGTGGGGGGACAAAGCCAAGAACTGGAACTTATACCTCTTGAATTTAGGGCTATGTCGTGCCTGAGTATTGCCCAGATTGAGGGTATTGACAGTGAGATAAGAGCCACATGCACCCACATCTCAACCAGGCAACACTTGTGCAGGTAATAGATTAAAAATATTTTCCATTAGATTAAGCTCTCTCCTCTTGTCTTCCGATCTGCTCCCACCTTATCCATCTGCGCCTCCATAAATTATGCCTTTTGCATATGCTATACTACGCTTTATGCTGGCATATTACATCTTATGTATTATGCTTCTTTGGTTGGTATCATTGCATTTATGTTTCTTGCATATTCTGGACTGTGCATTTACTGTATTTTGCTTCTTGGACCTCTACGCTTTATGTACATTTCCGCACTGCACAATTTTGTGTCACCATGTAAAAAGACAATGATAACAGTGATCAATTAGGTTATACACATGTTATTCTCCTTGTAGGAAGTGAAAAGTGCTGCAAACTGTGTTTCTCACACTCTCATTGTCTTTCATTTTCATAGGCCGTGAAAGTGAAGATGAACGCCAACCACTAACATGCTACGAAGATCTTTCAGCCGTACAACCAGCATCCGCAAGTGAGGATGAAACAGGCAGATCCTCCACTGTAAAAGCCACCACTTACACCACACAAATGCTCATCATCCATAGGCAGCTCCTCACCTCGTGCCAACGGAAGCAAAAAGTATCATTAATATTTATAAATAAATAAACTAAAATAATGATGATGGAAATGGCGAAAAAAAAAAAAAAAAGGATTATTGAGTCCGATATATAACTCAAGATACAAATCAAGGGAAAAATAAAATGATAGAACAGACCCTGAACTCTCAAGAGAAAGGCCCAGGGGCGAACAAACAGAAAACTAAACACGTGTAAAAGTGCACGTTATTGTTTTGTTGTTGTTGGTTTCAGTTGCAATAAAGCATGTGATAATACTAACAAATGTCTGCTTGCCATACATTGTGACCATTTCATAACATAAGGTGTGATGTACACTTAGGGGTATATTTACTAAACTACGGGTTTGAAAAAGTGGAGATGTTGCCTATAGCAACCAATCAGATTCTAGCTATCATTTATTTAGTGCATTCTACAAAATGACAGCTAGAATCTGATTGGTTGCTATAGGCAACATCTCCACTTTTTCAAACCCGCAGTTTAGTAAATATACCCCTTAGGATCTTGGATAGTCATATTGTGCTGCAGGGGAGTTAATGTAAAATGAATGTTCTCATTTATATTTTGGTGGTTGGTCTGGCTTAGGTAAATTACACATTAAAATTCAGATTCCCAGCAGACCAGTATTTGAATGCACCAGGCATTACATGAGCAGTAAGTATTATTTGTTTGCAGTTGTACCACTTGCATTTCAGCTGAAGCTGTATTTACTTACAACTGAAGTATTGTGGGACAACATGATCCCTCACTCTAAGCCCTTTTCCAAAGGCACAGGTTTGGGATCATCATCTAAGTCTTCCTCAAGCAGAATATTCTCCTCCTCTACAGACAGCCTGTTCTCAATGGTGTGTTATGAAAAATGGGACATAGGGAAATAATGCAATAGTTCGGCACACAACTTTCAGCGCTTGCATATTCTCACATTATTCTTAGCTGTGGAATTGGCTGAGCGGAAACACCCAGGTCACATGCGGAGATCGGGTCTACATAACTGAAAGATGTAGTTTGTTAGAGTTGGATATTTTGTGTGTTAAAAATTAAAAGGTTGAGGTAAGTATTAAACAGTTGGAATCATTGACATATATGGTGTAGGGGAACATGATACATTTTCCCTGAGCCCCCAACAGTTTTGCAAGATATAAGTGGACACTAATTCAAGGCTTTTTGGTGCAAATGTCTAAAGCCAACATCAGAAATGGGAATCCATCAAGATTATTTTACGATGGTCTAACATCTTAGCGTACACATCCCAATATTCTAGATCGATAAATTGGGTCAGGTCAAGCCACATCCCTGATCCACCCACAATAGTATTGGAACTCTGCAAGACTGATCTTCCTCTCTCACCGCTTCACATCTGCTGCACCACTTTGCAAATCTCTACACTTGTCCCTGTGTCCACTAGAGTCCAATTCAAATTACTCACCCTTACCTACAAAGCCCCCAACAATACTACCCCTGCATACATCTCAAATCTCATATCAAAATACTCTCCCTCCCGCCCTCTTAGATCTACCTCTGACCGGCACCTTGTCTCGCCTTTGGTAACCACCTCTCACTTACGTCTACAAGACTTCTTCCGTGCTGCTCCCCACTTATGGAATAACCTACCATGCTCAATCAGACTTTCCCACAGCCTTCAAATCTTTAGACATTTTCTAAAAACCCATCTCTATTTTAAAGCTTCCCTTATCCCTATTCACACTAATACACCCTCACTGTTGTCCCAATCTTCACTCTGAGACACACTCGCTCCTCTTGTTTCAGTTGTGTCCTCTTCCACTTACAATGTAAGCTCTCTAATGAGCAGGGTCCTCCATACCCTTTGTTTTCATGTCTGCTTTATATGTCATTGTTTTATGTATGTCCTCTGTTCCCTACTGTACAGCGTTATGGAGCACTGTGTTGCCTTACAATTCTATGTTATTATTATTATTAATAATAATAATAATAATAATAATTGTTAGGCTTAGTGCAAATTGTTACAGTCCCACAGAAAATAGGACTGTTGATGAACATGGAGTAGAATACCACACAAGTTTCCACAGACACAGAGAAAGATGTGAATTAAGACAAGGGGCCTGATTCATTAAGGATCTTAAATGAAGAAGTTTTTAATTTAAGTCTCCTGGACAAAACCATGTTACAATGCAAGGGGTGCAATTAGCATTCTGTTTTGCACATAAGTTAAATACTGACTGTTTTTTCATGGAGCACACAAATATCAACTTTAAATTTCAGTGTACAAATAAGCTATCAAGTATTTGTGTGCTACATGAAAAAACAGTCAGTATTTAACTTATGTGCAAAACAGAAAACTCATTTGCACCCCTTGCATTGTAACATGGTTTTGTCCAGGAAACTGAAATAAGAAGTTTCTTAAGTTAAGATCCTTAATGAATCAGGCCCTAGGAAGTTGCACCTAAATATAAAACAACACACTGTGATCAATAAGTTATAAATAGATTTTTATACTGTAAAGATTGTTAGATCATTTTCTAGTACCCAACTTAAAAGCTGCCTTCCTACTTAATTAATTGTGCTATCAAGCCAGGAAATATGAAATAATTGTTTGTGTAAGTACAATCCAAAAGTTCAATTAATTTGCAGCAAATAATGCACAGTTAGGGTGAAAAATATTGAAGACTATAGAACACTAGAACATGAAACTGTAAATGTCCAATCTCATTTGCCAGAAATAAAGTTATTTCTATTTTTATTTGAATTTATCTATCAACTTTCTAAAGTTACCTAAATGTCTATTTTAGTACTTGTTTTTTTCTGCTTAAATTATCTATTATTATAAGACTTTTATATACAATACCTGCGGATCTGTAATCTGTAAATGCAAATGTTACTCACTGCACCTGCTAGGTTTATTATTTACAAATGAAAACAGGTTTGGCATTTTGTGAAACGAATGGAGAGAATAAAATGTCTTAAGGACATTAATAAGCTGACAGAAATAAGTGGGTTGACTGTAATTCTAAAGGCTATCACGCGTCTCCGAGCACCAGGGAGAGTACAATTTGTATTTGTACAGAAATACTAACTTGACAGCAGGGTCATTGCCAAAAGCCCAAATGGCTTGATATATTTTGGTTTTCAGTGCAAAATCTTTAATACATGCTGGGGAAAAGATTAACAGTTTCACATAAAGAAAAAAGGAAAAAAATCATTAATATAAATCATTTATTAATTGTAAAATTGAATCCAAGTTTAATCAGAACTAAAGAACCTTATGTAAGCGAACACAGATGGTTTGCCATGTTTACATTATCTTTGAAATATTGGTAGTTTAATCATCAACATTTATTTATATAGTGCCAGCAAATTCCGTAGCACTTTACAATTGGGAACAAACATTAATAAGACAATACTGGGTAATACATACAGACAGAGAGGTAAGAGAACCCTGCTCGCAAGCTTACAATCTATAGAACATAACCATATAGATTAAATAGCAGAATTAAATCTTATTTTGGGGTTAAGAAAAATTGAAGGAAAAATTAAAGGACGTTAGTACTGCTCCCTGCAATAATGGAGCCTTGAGTTTAATTCTGACTATTTGCATGCAGTTTGTATGATTTCCTCATGTTCAAATGAGTTTTGTTATGGAAGTTCAACTGATGGATGATACTTACACCTCTAGAGCAGTGTGGTGTTCGGCAGTGTCGGACTGGAGCATGAAGGGCCCACCGGGGGATGCAACGGTAGGGGCCCAAAAGGGGGTGTGGCCAGCCACCTGAGTGTATGACTAGAGGGCCAGCCCGCACAGGACATGACTAGTGCCATATAGTAGCATATAAGAATGGAGTGTATATAAAAAGTGCACAGTCTGGGCCCCAGCCCCTAGACTAAGGCAAAGGAGAACAGTCACCCAAAATCAGGACTGTCCCACCAGAATCATAACAGTTGGCAGCTATCCTGATGTTTCCTACCTGTTCTTTCAGCTTTCACTTCCTGGTGTCTTAAAATCAGTAGTTGCTTGTCTAGATCCTGGAATGTTGGGCTCCTGTTTGGGAAAAATGGATAAGTACAAGAAATATGAAAAGCCGAGCCATGAGTGAACACTTACTCCCCCCCCATTCCCAACTAACCCAGATGTTAAATCAATAGCAACCATGTTTAATAATTAGGCTTTCCTCCTTACAACCTACACTGACATTACATTAACAGTATTAACACTTAATAGACAGACAGTATTCACCCCTAAGCAGCCACAACATTCAATTAATAGTATTCACATTTAACAGACCTATTTACCCCCAATTAGCTCTTAATAGCATTTAATAAATAAACCTATTTCCCTCCCTTAACAGCCCAATATTAAATAACAAGAATTAACATTCAATAAATAGCCATTTGTATCCCCAATCTCAGACCAACATTCATCTATAAGACCCCCAGGATTAAATCCTTGCAGAGTCAGACTCTTTAACAATTTAATAAGGAATCTGGAATCGCACTAGGAATAGGACCATCCTAATTCCTGAATTAAAAGAGAGCTCAATATAGTGGTCAAATACGGGTGAGGGGGTGCTTGTTCTAACAGATTAACATATTAATACTTAAATACCAGAGTTAGAGTAAAACAAAAAAAGCTTTCCAGTCCACCAGTAATAATCTTTCTTATGTAGATATGTCAATTATACATTGATAATCATATAGTAATTGGCAAAAATGTTTATTTGAAAATAGATATAGGCGAAATATTAAAAAATAGATAGAAAGTGAAAAAGTAAGAATAGAAAATGGTGAATTTAAAATAATATGAACCCTTCAGTGGATGTCACCTTTATATCCACATATTAGAAAATCCACACGTTAGCTTATCGCTCCTATCTTGTTGTATATAGTTGATAAAAATATCGGGGTTAGCAGAAGTTTATTAGTCTTCTTGGAGTATCATATTATCCACACATTGGGCCTGATTCATTAAGGAACTTAAATTAATAAGTTTCTTATTTAAGTCTCCTGGACAAAACTATGTTACAATGCAAGGGGTGAAATTTAGTTTTCTATTTTACGCATAAGTTAAATACTGTCTGTATTTTTCATATAGCACACAAATATCTACTTTAAATTTCAGTGTACAAATAACCTATCAAGTATTTGTGTGCTACATGAAAAAGCAGTCAGTATTTAACTTATGTGCAAAACAGAAAACTAATTTTCACCCCTTGCATTGTAACATGGTTTTGTCCAGGAGACTTAAATAAGAAACTTCTTAATTTAAGTTCCTTAATGAATCAGGCCCATCGTGTCTACATATAGTATAATTAGATCGGGTTGGGTACAGGTGATCGGTGCTGAATATTCCGACACCGATTATACCTCCAATTAAAAGCCGAATCTATAAAAAAAACGATTTAAAGAGAAACAGAATTACCTGCATACCGATGTTGCAGAGGTCCGATTGCCGCAAGACGCTGGCCTTAAGTGACTTCGACTACTGAGGTGTCCGTCACTACACTTTAACGTCATTGCGACTACTATCCATTTGAATTTAAAGCGGCAATGCCTGGTTACTTGTTTAAACACTTAACCTGCGGAGTTTGACATTGCAATGACGTTAAAGTGTAGTGACGGACACCTCAGTAGTCGGAGTCACTTAAGGCCAGCGTCTTGCGGCGATCGGACATCTCGGTATGCAGGTAAGTCAGCTTCTCTTTAAATCTTTTTTTACAGATTCGGCTTTTAATTGGAGGAATCCTCAGTGTCGTTATGGTGGTAATCGTAAAAACGATTACCACTGATTAGATCCATGTATGTTGTATTAGTTAGTTTCTCCCATATTGTAATACCAGATTATTTAAGATCTTATGATCAAAGAGATTTGTGGCTTATCATTCCTTCAAAGAATGAAATACATATAATAATTACTATCTGTGCACACATAGATAGTATAGATATTTCAGATCCTCCAGAGTGCTATCATTTTATATATAATGACCTAAAAGCGTCTCCTATATTGTGAACGGATACTCATTGAAAAGGGAGATCGATATGCATACATGTGTATTTACATTAAATCTTATGGTCCCCTTATTCAAATATCTTGTCTGATCTCCTAATCCCCTTATTAGGGTGATATAACTTATAGGAGTAATTTTGAGTGCAAGTACACAGACGCGATAGACGCGGCTACATCGTCACCATTGCCCACCACTTCCGGGTTCAGGGACATCCCTGCTGACGTCCAAAAATGTCCCAACGTACGTTTCGCCCTCTGCTTTGCCAAGGGAAAACCTGATGGACTGTCAAAGGATTACCTTTATAGTTCCCTGGGCCAATCAGCATTGTCTTTATTTAGATTGACACTGACATCTACCAATAGGTTTTATGTAACGATATTACTGCACTCCTACAATGGCACACTAGCTGAGGCAACATATTAAATTCAATCATGTATATCTAAGCATCTGAATATATGTCTAAAAAATAAATAAGATATTAAACTCATTTATAGTAAAAATGTTATTATTTTCTTTTTGTTTATATGTTAATTGATTTGTATCATTTAGTAAATATTTATTATGTGATGTTACAGTTATATTGAGGTTCTTTGTTTAATAGATAGTATGTATTGTATTCTATTAATGTTATTTATATTGTTTTGTTGATATTACTTATAATGTTTTAAATTTGTATTGTTTTTTTATAGCTTTTTAATCATTTTTTCTTGTAAAAAAAATCTGGGTGTTTTTTGACTATTGTTTGTTAATTATTTTTTTATTTTTAATAAAATTTTCTTTGTAACTAATATTGCATGTAAGTTAATCTTATTATATTTATTAACATTTTATCAATATGTAATTATTTATAAAGTTGATACCGAAATTAGTTACGGTGATAAGAAAAATAGTAAATAGTGTTTTATTGAATAAAAGGGAACAATAATAGTCCTAAATATGAAAAGTGATGAAAATTAATATTAAGACATCCTCTAAAAAAATTAAATGGTTGATGAAAAAGTGAACTATGAAACATTAGGTGAACAAGGTAGGTGTGTGCTATACTGAATTAGGATGATTAAAGTGCCAAATTATATTAAGAAGGAAAAATTAATATTAAATAAATAAGTGTACTGTTACAATAAAGTGATAATTACTATATTTCAACAAAAAACTAATATCAGCTTCACACGGTCAAATATATTAATCGAATACCACATCTATGACTTAAAGCTCTATAAGCTCAATAACTCAAGTAATTATTGTGAATACATAACTGTATCTTGATTACAAACTTCTAATATCATTTATTGTGTTTAGATTGTTGATGTCTTGTTTATAAACAAAAGGGTTTATACATATCCATCCATTTTCATACATTGATATGTGATATAAGCATGTGTGCATTTACAGGAGGTGTAAGCAAAGGCTATTGCTTGCTGGTGTCATCCAGACAAGAAGTGTTGCCGTTTATTGTGATGCAAACAATAAATGTCCATTTTATTTACAAGAAGAAGTTGTCCGTGTTGCTGATGTCTGCGGGGGTCTCCTGTAACAAGTGGTGTCAGAAAGTGTCAAACGTGCTACAAGAAGGGTTCTTTGTTACAGAAGTTAATTTATGTATTCTTAGGCTAAGTTAAAAATATGTATAAACCAACAGCAAATGCAAGAAACCCAAGTACAGTACTTATTTAATTTCGGTATGTTTATCCCCTACCTGCATTAGTGTTCAAGTAGTAAACTACTTTACAATAATGTGTAGAGAGGGAGAACCACAGGAAACGTGAGCGGTGTACGGAGGAAGAACCACAGGCAGTGTGAGCGGTATACAGAGGGAGAACCACAGGCAGTGTGAGCGGCGTACGGAGGGAGAACCACAGGCAGTGTGAGCGGCGTACGGAGGGAGAACCACAGGCAGTGTGAGCGGTGTACGGAGGGAGAACCACAGGCAGTGTGAGCGGCGTACGGAGGGAGAACCACAGGCAGTGTGAGCGGTGTACGGAGGGAGAACCACAGGCAGTGTGAGCGGCGTACGGAGGGAGAACCACAGGCAGTGTGAGCGGCGTACGGAGGGAGAACCACAGGTAGTGTGAGCGGCGTGCGGAGAGAGAACCACAGGCAGTGTGAGCGGCGTGCGGAGAGAGAACCACAGGCAGTGTTCGCAGCGTACGGAGGGAGAACCACAGGCAGTGTGAGCGGCATACGGAGGGAGAACCACAGGCAGTGTGAGCGGCATACGGAGGGAGAACCACAGGCAGTGTGAGCGGTGTACGGAGGAAGAACCCCATGAAGCGTGATCGGTGTACGGAGGAAGAACCACAGACAGTGTGAGAGGTGTAAGGAGGGAGAACCACAGGCAGTGTGAGCGAGGTACAGAGGTAGAACCACAGGCAGTGTGAGCGGTCTACACAGGGAGAACCACAGGCAGTGTGAGCGGCGTACAGAGGAAGAACCACAGGCAGTGTGAGCGGTGTACGGAGGAAGAACCCCAGGAAGCGTGATCGGTGTACGGAGGAAGAACCACAGACAGTGTGAGCGGTGTACGGAGGGAGAACCACAGACAGTGTAAACGGTGTACAGAGGGAGAACCACAGACAGTGTGAGCGGCGTACGGAGGGAGAACCACAGGCAGTGTGAGCGGTGTACGGAGGAAGAACCACAGGCAGTGTGAGTGGTGTACGGAGGAAGAACCACAGGCAGTGTGAGCGGTGTACACAGGGAGAACCACAAGCAGCATGAGCGGTGTACGGAGGAAGAACCACAGGCAGTGTGAGCAGCGTACGGAGGAAGAACCACAGGCAGTGTGAGCGGCTTATAGAGGGAGAACCACAGGCAGTGTCATTAGTGTACACAGGGAGAACCACAGGCAGTGTGAGCGGTGTATGAAGGAAGAACCACAGGCAGTGTAAGTGGAGTACAGAGGTAGAACCACAGGCAGTGTGAGCGGTGTAAGGAGGGAGAACCACAGACAGTGTGAGAGGTGTAAGGAGGGAGAACCACAGGCAGTGTGAGCGGTGTACGGAGTGAAAACCACAGGCAGCATGAGCAGTGGACACAGAAAGAACCACAGGCAGTGTGAGCGGTGTACGGAGGAAGAACCACAGGCAGGAAGTTGTCCATGTTGCTGATGTCTGCGGGGGTCTCCTGTAACAAATGGTGTCAGAAAGTGTCAAACGTGCTACAAGAAGGGTTCTTTGTTACAGAAGTTAATTTATGTATTCTTAGGCTAAGTTAAAAATCTGTATAAACCAACAGCAAATGCAAGAAACCCAAGTACAGTACTTATCTAATTTCGGTATGTTCATCCCCTACCTGCATTAGTGTTCAAGTAGTAAACTACTTTACAATAATGTGTAGAGAGGTAGAACCACAGGAAACGTGAGCGGTGTACGGAGGAAGAACCACAGGCAGTGTGAGCGGTGTACGGAGGAAGAACCACAGGCAGTGTGAGCGGTATACAGAGGGAGAACCACAGGCAGTGTGAGCGGTGTATGGAGGGAGAACCACAGGCAGTGTGAGCGGCATACGGAGGGAGAACCACAGGCAGTGTGAGCGGCGTGCGGAGAGAGAACCACAGGCAGTGTGAGCGGTGTACGGAGGAAGAACCCCAGGAAGCGTGATCGGTGTACGGAGGAAGAACCACAGACAGTGTGAGCGGTGTACGGAGGGAGAACCACAGACAGTGTAAACGGTGTACAGAGGGAGAACCACAGACAGTGTGAGCGGCGTACGGAGGGAGAACCACAGGCAGTGTGAGCGGTGTACGGAGGAAGAACCACAGGCAGTGTGAGTGGTGTACGGAGGAAGAACCACAGGCAGTGTGAGCGGTGTACACAGGGAGAACCACAAGCAGCATGAGCGGTGTACGGAGGAAGAACCACAGGCAGTGTGAGCAGCGTACGGAGGAAGAACCACAGGCAGTGTGAGCGGCTTATAGAGGGAGAACCACAGGCAGTGTCATTAGTGTACACAGGGAGAACCACAGGCAGTGTGAGCGGTGTATGAAGGAAGAACCACAGGCAGTGTAAGTGGAGTACAGAGGTAGAACCACAGGCAGTGTGAGCGGTGTAAGGAGGGAGAACCACAGACAGTGTGAGAGGTGTAAGGAGGGAGAACCACAGGCAGTGTGAGCGGTGTACGGAGGGAAAACCACAGGCAGCATGAGCAGTGGACACAGAAAGAACCACAGGCAGTGTGAGCGGTGTACGGAGGAAGAACCACAGGCAGGAAGTTGTCCATGTTGCTGATGTCTGCGGGGGTCTCCTGTAACAAATGGTGTCAGAAAGTGTCAAACGTGCTACAAGAAGGGTTCTTTGTTACAGAAGTTAATTTATGTATTCTTAGGCTAAGTTAAAAATCTGTATAAACCAACAGCAAATGCAAGAAACCCAAGTACAGTACTTATCTAATTTCGGTATGTTCATCCCCTACCTGCATTAGTGTTCAAGTAGTAAACTACTTTACAATAATGTGTAGAGAGGTAGAACCACAGGAAACGTGAGCGGTGTACGGAGGAAGAACCACAGGCAGTGTGAGCGGTGTACGGAGGAAGAACCACAGGCAGTGTGAGCGGTATACAGAGGGAGAACCACAGGCAGTGTGAGCGGTGTATGGAGGGAGAACCACAGGCAGTGTGAGCGGCATACGGAGGGAGAACCACAGGCAGTGTGAGCGGCGTGCGGAGAGAGAACCACAGGCAGTGTGAGCGGTGTACGGAGGAAGAACCCCAGGAAGCGTGATCGGTGTACGGAGGAAGAACCACAGACAGTGTGAGCGGTGTACGGAGGGAGAACCACAGACAGTGTAAACGGTGTACAGAGGGAGAACCACAGACAGTGTGAGCGGCGTACGGAGGGAGAACCACAGGCAGTGTGAGCGGTGTACGGAGGAAGAACCACAGGCAGTGTGAGTGGTGTACGGAGGAAGAACCACAGGCAGTGTGAGCGGTGTACACAGGGAGAACCACAAGCAGCATGAGCGGTGTACGGAGGAAGAACCACAGGCAGTGTGAGCAGCGTACGAAGGAAGAACCACAGGCAGTGTGAGCGGCTTATAGAGGGAGAACCACAGGCAGTGTCATTAGTGTACACAGGGAGAACCACAGGCAGTGTGAGCGGTGTATGAAGGAAGAACCACAGGCAGTGTAAGTGGAGTACAGAGGTAGAACCACAGGCAGTGTGAGCGGTCTACACAGGGAGAACCACAGGCAGTGTGAGCGGCGTACAGAGGAAGAACCACAGGTAGTGTGAGCGGTGTAAGGAGGGAGAACCACAGGCAGTGTGAGCGGCGTACGGAGGAAGAACCACAGGCAGTGTGAGCGGTGTAAGGAGGGAGAACCACAGGCAGTGTGAGCGAGGTACAGAGGGAGAACCACAGGCAGTGTGAGCGGTGTACGGAGGGAGAACCACAGGCAGTGTGAGCGGTGTACAGAGGAAGAACCACAGGTAGTGTGAGCGGTGTACGGAGGGAGAACCACAGGCAGTGTCAGCGGCGTAAGGAGGGAGAACCACAGGCAGTGTGAGCGGTGTATAGAGGAAGAACCACAGGCAGTGTGAGCGGCGTATAGAGGGAGAACCACAGGCAGTGTGAGCGGTGTACACAGGGAGAAACACAGGCAGTGTGAGCGGTGTATAGAGGGAGAACCACAGGCAGTGTGAGCGGTGTACACAGGGAGAAACACAGGCAGTGTGAGCGGTGTACACAGGGAGAACCACAGGCAGTGTGAGCGGCGTACAGAGGAAGAACCACAGGCAGTGTGAGCGGTGTACAGAGGAAGAACCACAGGCAGTGTGAGCGGTGTACACAGGGAGAAACACAGGCAGTGTGAGCGGTGTACACAGGGAGAACCACAGGCAGTGTGAGCGGTGTACAGAGGGAGAACCACAGGCATTGTCAGCGGTGTACAGAGGAAGAACCACAGGCAGTGTCAGCGGTGTACAGAGGAAGAACCACAGGCAGTGTGAGCGGTGTACAGAGGAAGAACCACAGGCAGTGTGAGCGGTGTACACAGGGAGAACCACAGGCAGTGTGAGCGGTGTACAGAGGGAGAACCACAGGCATTGTCAGCGGCGTAAGTAGGGAGAACCACAGGCAGTGTCAGCGGTGTACGAAGGGAGAACCACAGGCAGTGTGAGCGGTGTACAGAGGGAGAACCACAGGCATTGTCAGCGGCGTAAGTAGGGAGAACCACAGGCAGTGTCAGCGGTGTACACAGGGAGAACCACAGGCAGTGTCAGCGGTGTACGAAGGGAGAACCACAGGCAGTGTGAGCGGTGTACGGAGGGAGAACCACAGGCAGTGTGAGCGGTGTACGGAGGGAGAACCACAGGCAGTGTGAGCTGTGTACGGAGGGAGAACCACAGGCAGTGTGAGCTGTGTACGGAGAGATAATCTCCATGTTCCAGAGAATGATGGACATTTGCAGCATGCCCCTGTGAGCATGGTTATGATGTAACCAATGGTGCAGCAGTATTTAAAGCCCCTGGAAATGAAAGACAGACAAAAAGTACCTCTTATCAATAGTTAATATAAAAATCTGTAACTAATATCATTTTTGGGAAAATCTCCCTGATGGGTGTACTGCTAACGTTACCAAAACTGATTTGTCTATCTGATGCTGACATTGTTAATATACTGATTATTCTTACAGACTTATCCTATAATGTATAAATTGTTGGTGATTGAATTTAGATTCATTCAAATATTCTCTTGTCTTGTCCTTTTGGATTTGATGACTATCTCTGGCAATCCAACTACTTTGTACAATATCCAGACCTTGTTAGCCAAGAGCCTCCAGTAACTGTGGTCAATGCTTTCTGCAGGCTTCCTTGTATGCACCTGTCAGTATATCCAAGCCTAAGTATGGAAGCTAAATAGTCTAATGTCCTGACTATATATATATAAAGAGAAACAGTGTGTACATAAGGAGCACTGAGGGAAACCCTGAGATAAAATATAATATAATTTTTATTGATATGGATTAAAATAATTTAATATTATTCAATGATGTGACAAATTAGCGAAATATTAAAAAGAGGATAATAAAGTAGTGAACCAAAAATACTAACTGATAAAACTAGCAGAAAAAACTGCTAGAATACACCTCACAACTCTAATAATATGTAACTATGATAAGAACTGCCTAATTAGTATATTCATAAATAAGTTCTTTCTTTAATACAGTGGTCAGGGAACAGGGGTAAATTACCCCAAATGGGGTAAAAATGAAATTCCTGGGGGTAATGCTGCCAATTCACATGCTGTCAGTTGGATTGTAGACCCCTTTAAATGTGAAATTGCTGTTGTACCAGAAGAGCCTCAAGGGTTGGCAGAGGCACTTCTTGAACTTTGATGCAATAATGAAGCACATATTGCATTTGAAAACAAAGCAGATCTGTCATATTTTTGGATGTCAACAGCTGCAAAGACATTCAAAATTGCACATGAGGAGGCAGTCAAAAAGATGCTGCCTTTTGCAACAACCTACCTTTACGAACAAGGTTTTTCCACTTTAACGAACATAAAAACAAAGCAGAAAAATTGATTGGATGCTGAAGACTGTATCCAAATTGCTCTGACATCAAAATGCCCCAATATTGATGCTCTTGTATCAAAAATGAAGCAACATCATTTCTCCAAAACCTGAAGTTTTGAAGTGGAAGCTTTCAAAGAAATTTTGAATAGATTCAATACAATTTTGAATTCCAATAATTAATAATATATAATTTCCTTCCTTTCAAATCAAGGGGATAACGTCAGCGTATCTAAATATATTTGGGGGTAAAAGGTAAAAAAGTTCCCTGACCCCTGATTTAATATGAAGATTGTAACACAGCTTGTTTGAATAAGCTCAATAAAGGGATTTGTATGTCATAGGAGGGAAATTCAGATAACCCTATCAGTGGTCAGTTATTACTGATAAGCATAATCATTCAATCCCTATGAACAGTGCATAAATGTTATAACAGGCAGATAGATATACACTGAACAGCCAAGCATAAGGCTTTGCCTCAGATAGGTCTGAAAGAAATCGTATCAACTCTGTATATTTATTGTGGAGTGAATCACGGTCAGTAAGTGGTCAATCTCCGTGAGTGTTAATATATAGCCCTATCAGAGTTCAGCTACTGCTGGTAGACATACTCATACAATCCGTGTGAGTAATGCATAAATGCTATAATAGGAACATGTGCATTTAAAAGCCAAAGATAAGGCTCTGTCTCGGATGGGTCTGATAAGGATGATCTCAGCTCCGTGCATTCATTGTGGGGTGAATCACGGTCAGTAAGTGGTAAACCTCCGTGAGGATTAGTTTATACAGTCCTACTACAGGAGGTCCCACATAAGAATATACGTATCACTAGGTTTCCTGAGCCCTTAGTAATTATATAGAGACATAAAAGATAGAGCAAGGCAGGAGCTGGAGGCGTGTACAGAGCCGACGCGCGTTTCGCTAAAAAGAACTTTGTCAAGGCAACTCGACCTAGCATATGGATTGGCTATTCATGCTGTGAGGGACCTCCCCTCTGTGACGTCATTCATTGTTATGTCTTGTAACTGCCATTTGTCCCCGTCAATCATCATTTCCATTCATTCATAAATATTTATATCCTGATCCTATATGCGTGTGCTACATGACAAAACAGTCAGTATTTAACTTATGTGCAAAACAGAATACTAATTTGCACCCCTTGCATTGTAACATGGTTTTGTCCAGGAGACTGAAATAAGAAGTTTCTCAAGTTAAGATCCTTAATGAATCAGGCCCCTGGTGACTAGTAGTATGCAGTAAAGATCCCCATTCTCTTCTGGTGACTAGTAGTATACAGTAAAGACCCCCTTTCTCTTCTGGTGACTAGTAGTATGCAGTAAAGATCCCCATTCTCTTCTGGTGACTAGAAGTATGCAGTAAAGACCCCCATTCTCTTCTGGTGACTAGTAGTATTCAGCAAAGACCCCCATTCTCTTCTGGTGACTAGTAGTATGCAGTAAGGATCCCCATTCTCTTCTGGTGACTAGTAGTATACAGTAAAGACCCCCATTCTCTTCTGGTGACTAGTAGTATACAGTAAAGACACCATTCTCTTCTGGTGACTAGTAGTATGCAGTAAAGACACCATTCTCTTCTGGTGACTAGTAGTATACAGTAAAGACACCATTCTCTTCTGGTGACTAGTAGTATGCAGTAAAGACCCCCATTCTCTTCTGGTGACTAGTAGTATTCAGCAAAGACCCCCATTCTCTTCTGGTGACTAGTATTATGCAGTAAAGACCCCCATTCTCTTCTGGTGACTAGTATTATGCAGTAAAGACCCCCATTCTCTTCTGGTGACTAGTATTATGCAGTAAATACACCATTCTCTTCTGGTGACTAGTAGTATGCAGTAAAGACCCCCATTCTCTTCTGGTGACTAGTAGTATTCAGCAAAGACCCCCATTCTCTTCTGGTGACTAGTAGTATGCAGTAAGGATCCCCATTCTCTTCTGGTGACTAGTAGTATACAGTAAAGACCCCCATTCTCTTCTGGTGACGAGTAGTATACAGTAAAGACACCATTCTCTTCTGGTGACTAGTAGTATGCAGTAAAGACACCATTCTCTTCTGGTGACTAGTAGTATACAGTAAAGACCCCCATTCTCTTCTGGTGACTAGTAGTATACAGTAAAGACACCATTCTCTTCTGGTGACTAGTAGTATGCAGTAAAGACACCATTCTCTTCTGGTGACTAGTAGTATACAGTAAAGACCCCCATTCTCTTCTGGTGACTAGTAGTATACAGTAAAGACACCATTCTCTTCTGGTGACTAGTAGTATGCAGTAAAGACACCATTCTCTTCTGGTGACTAGTAGTATACAGTAAAGACCCCCATTCTCTTCTGGTGACTAGTAGTATACAGTAAAGACACCATTCTCTTCTGGTGACTAGTAGTATGCAGTAAAGACACCATTCTCTTCTGGTGACTAGTAGTATACAGTAAAGACACCATTCTCTTCTGGTGACTAGTAGTATGCAGTAAAGACCCCCATTCTCTTCTGGTGACTAGTAGTATTCAGCAAAGACCCCCATTCTCTTCTGGTGACTAGTATTATGCAGTAAGGATCCCCATTCTCTTCTGGTGACTAGTAGTATACAGTAAAGACCCCCATTCTCTTCTGGTGACTAGTAGTATACAGTAAAGACACCATTCTCTTCTGGTGACTAGTAGTATGCAGTAAAGACACCATTCTCTTCTGGTGACTAGTAGTATACAGTAAAGACACCATTCTCTTCTGGTGACTAGTAGTATGCAGTAAAGACCCCCATTCTCTTCTGGTGACTAGTAGTATTCAGCAAAGACCCCCATTCTCTTCTGGTGACTAGTAGTATGCAGTAAGGATCCCCATTCTCTTCTGGTGACTAGTAGTATACAGTAAAGACCCCCATTCTCTTCTGGTGACTAGTATTATGCAGTAAAGACCCCCATTCTCTTCTGGTGACTAGTATTATGCAGTAAAGACCCCCATTCTCTTCTGGTGACTAGTAGTATACAGTAAATACACCATTCTCTTCTGGTGATTAGTAGTATGCAGTATAAACCCACATTCTCTAATGACTATTAGTATAGTACATTACACCTACTAGTATATTTAGTATACCCTTACAACCCCTCTCCCTTTTCCAGAACTCCCCTGCTGGCTGTGTCCCAATCTATGTGCTTTTTGCACTTGCAGTGCCAGGTGCTGGCATACCAAGCAGCATGCAGTGCCCGGGGCACTAATTGGCTCCAGTGGCACGTAGGAAGCTGATTGTACAATGTATGCTTTGTGGCTAGTAATATACAGTCCACATGATCATGATCAGTTACATACAGAACAAGCCCCCAATCTCTGGTAACTAGTAATCTAAAAGGATCCTTATACCGGCTTTGTATGCTCTTTCTCACACCCAATAGTATGTTGTCTCTCTTGTACCCTGCTATGTATGCTGTCTCTGGTTCCCTGTAGTGTAATGCTGTGTCTCCCACTCTGTACAGCGGGTACTTTCTTCCTCGCTCTCTTATGATGTGCACTTTAAATCATATTTTAAGTCTATGGCAGGGAAAACATTAAGATTTTTGGAAACTATTTTTCATCATTTTTGTATCCCAACGTTATAATATCTGCCGATTTCCTCTTTCTTTTTCACGGTGACCTTTATCTGGTTATCATTCTTTTGTGTGGTGTGATAAACAGAGAACTACAGTTCTATGTTGTACTTTCTAGAAGTACCACCATGGGTTACATCATGTTCTTAATTATGTCCAATTCTGAACCCATCACTGCACCAAAACTTTAACACACAGCTCAAGTTGATCTAGTATCTCACTTTTGACCTGTTTCTTGCAATGTTTCTTACAGGCGTGTGAGGAAAAACGAAAAAAGCGCCTGACTCTGCCACATATTATTTGCAGATCACCACCGGGATTAAAAGTTTCTCCACCAATTCAGGAAACTGAAAAGCGTCGCAAATATTTACATGATATTACCGTGGAAAAAAGAAATAGAGAAGTACTGGTGAAGTCACATGGTGAAGCCTTTACTGGTTACATACATTTGCCCAAAATTGATCTGGGAGAAAGAAGAATATCTTGTAAGATGCAGCAGCCGAGGATAATTAGTTACATTTTGTGTGCGAGTTCTATGCTGGTGAATTAACTATTTTCTGACCAATTTAAGTGTTTAAAGTAGGGGAATCACATTGTAATGGACTTATGTGATCACAGAACTACAGAATATGTTGATGCTATATATAGGACAATAATAATAGATGGTCCATTGAGGAATTACTTTGATTGCCTTTTATTTATTGACTAACTGACTTCACTCAATAATTTGCAGAGTAGAAACTACCAACATCCTCATGATTCATTGACCATTGACCTAAACCACTATGTGTCATCAGCTGAACACACTAATGAGGCCCCCTGGTCCCAGGTATTTTGCAAGACCTTTGAATGACCAGATCTGTTTCATTTGGTCACTCACCTATGAGGCCAAATGGAATACAGGTTAGGTTGTTTAACAATTAGTATAAGGGTTGGATATTACTGTGTGTGTCAGGCCATTTTTAGTTGTCCTTTCGATCCATTCTGGTGGACAGCGACAGAGGGCAACAAACACATTGGTTTTGACACACTAAGCTGTGAATAGTCTGCAGAAAGTTCCAAGGCTGGCTGCCACTGTCAGTGGATCATTATTTCGTTCATCAGACAAGGGTAGCAAAGACTGCAAGTACGGAATACAAGGGCCTACACCCTGAGGACACAAAAGAGACTAAAGAATTAAAAAATCATACTTTGTTAAGCTAGGTACACACTACAGGTTTTTCACCTGATTATCGTGATAATCACACGATAAATGACTATTAGGTCCGATATTGCATTAGTGTGTATGCTCCCATTATAATGATTTATTGTGCCAAAGCACATTGTATCATTTTATTTGATTTTATAACAAGTCTAAAAATCTGTATAAACCATCATCATCACCATTTATTTATATAGCGCCACTGATTCCACAGCTCTGTACAGAGAACTCATTCACATCAGTCCCTGCCCCATTGGAGCTTACAGTCTAAATTCCCTAACATACACACACACACACACACACACACACACACACACACACCAGCCAATTAACCTACCAGTATGTTTTTGGAGAGTGGGAGGAAACCAGAGCACCCGGAGGAAACCCACGCAAACACAGGGAGAACATACAAACTCCACACAGATAAGGCCATGGTCGGGAATTGAACTCATGACCCCAGCGCTGTGAGGCAGAAGTGCTAACCACTTAGCCACCGTGCTGCCCCAAACCGTGCTGCCCTAAACGATGGAGCGATGTCGGGCAAATTCTGCAGTGTGTATATAGAGCAGTGCGGGCAGATCTCTATAGCGTTTACAGAGTCACGATCTTTTCAGCAGATGGTTATGACAGACGAAGAGCACAGATCTGAAGGTAAATCATGTGAATTTGTGGAAATGTATACTCGCGAATCGGCTGTTGATCGGGACTTTAAGTCGTCATTATCGCATCAGAAAATATTTTCTGCAGTGTGTACCCAGCCTTAGAGGGTGTCATTGTGCTGTATGCTTTAGCAGTATTGCCAAGGTAGCAGACTGCTGACCTCCTGGTCTCCCTTATAAGATGGTCTCCCTTATTGTTGCCATAAAGAAAAGCCTTGCTGAGAGTTATCTATTCTAATGACTACTGCACAAAGGTAATTAAGATCTGCAAACCCATCACAATCAGCATCATTGCTAAACTGCTAAAACCCACTGTTGGATTAATTCAATGGTTACAACCCTAATCAACTCGAAAGTATTTCAATGTTTATATACCAAAACTTGAATACATGTAGATTTCCAAAAGATTAGCCTATTTCCTGGAATTGGAAGATTTAAAGAAACATTAGACTATAGTGGGGATAATTATTGAAAACTAATGTATACTCAAGTCAAATGTCTACTTTAAAGCCATAACCCAGAAATACCATTATAGAAGGACACCTGTGTATGACCAAAATGTCCACCATACTGATGAAATATTTGGTAAGTTTATAAAAAAGATTTTTTTTCAAAATAATACAAGCAGACTGGATGAGCAGCTGGTTTATCTTCGTACTGTGTGTCTTAGTACGTCTGCTCAATGGACCATGCAATGTTCTTGTAAAACCAGCATCTGTGCACAATGTAAGACTGCTGGAAAAAGCTGTTTTAGTCTCACTTAAATATTAAAATTGTAATTATATCAGCTCTCAGAAAATACTCTCCCCAAAAAATGATCCTTTATATTAATGACATAGAACATTCCAAGTGTCATATATGCAAGGAAATCTATTTTTAGGATCATGTCTTAACTTGCTAATTTTTAGTTCTTCCACAGAAAACAGCATATAAATAATATTACACTGAACACAGGCTGCATTCCTGCAGTTCAGAGAGGCCAGACAGGTATTATGAGCCTACCTGAGGCTGCCTAGCTTTAGTCCCAGCTGTTGCCTAGGTAACTGGGATGTTCCTGCTACTTCCGGGTGTTTGATAGGCAGCCGGGGCTCACGATTGCAGTCTCCTATGTGTTCATGGGGCTGTGCTCCTTGCTCCCCCTTCTGATTGGCCCTTCTTTTTAAAAGGCAGAGAAGACTTGGCCTCCCTTCCGGTTATAGCTTCCTTTGCTCTGCAATTTCTGTGCCTGCTCTGCTCTCACTCTGCTGTCTGCCCACCTGTCACCTGACCTTTTGGCTTGTTACCTGGACCATTTTTGTTTGCTGCCTGTCCTTGACCTCTTGCCTCTGTTGCCTGGACTACCCTTGTTTGCTGCCAGCCCCTGATCCTCCGGCCTGAATTGGAACTCTCCCTGCCTGCTTCTGACCTTTTGTCCCCTGGCCAGGCTCCGGTTACTTCTTGTGCTCACCCCTTGTGTAACGCTCCACCCTCCCAATCCTCGCTACCCATTCCCCAATATAAGCTTTTACTACTCTGAGTGGGGGCTTCCGAGTACCTTCCAGAATATCTAGCTCTACGGGACAGGTATCTGCTATAGATGAAGACCTCTGCTACAGTATCTGTTCTATATACTTATACAGGATTAGGGGAAGCCGTAACAGCAGGGAGGCAAGCAGGGGAAGGGGTGTGTGAGGGAAAGAGTCACTAGGGCAAAATAAGGGGGGTGTTAAAGAGAGCACGATGACAGGGTTAATAGGGGAATCCTTGAAAATTAAGAAAAAGAAGGATAAAAGGTAGTTGGGCAATGGATTCACAAATGCTGAATAGCAAAACTATCACACTGCTCCATCCCCCCTCTTTTTCTTTTCCTATATGTTATTTTCCTTTCTCCCTAATCCTTTTTATGGTTTGCTTATACCTTGCAACATTTTGGTAGGCAACACCAGCCAGGGAGGTGTGACCGTGGTACGATGGGATGAGATGGGGCTTTTAAAGCGCAAGACTGCCCTGTTCTCTCCTCCCCTCCAAACCACTTCATTTTCGTGCAGAACAGCAGTTAACGGAATATATCCCAACTTTCTCACTGATAGGGACAGATGGCGGTAGACAGCCGCCAAGTCAGGACTGTCCCACCTAAATCATGGTATGGTTTGCTCCTTCTTAAAAAAAAGAAAACGTTATTAGAGATGACAATTGCATATTTGATTTGTAATGTACTTTATTATACTTTGGTTGTTATTTTCTCCTTGTTTTCATGTACTTTCTGTATTGTGTTTTATTATAATGTCATCTTCAAATAAAAGTTTAAAAAAAATAAACCTAGTATACTACAATATAACAAAACCAATAATGACCCAAGAAATCCAACACCATATTTGAAGTATATGAAGCAAATCCTGTGGGATCTTTGTGATAACAGCACTTATACAGACATAACTTCATATTCATCCTCATGATCTCCCTTTGTGAGGAATGGCAGTTAAGCACTGGAGAGGGTGTCATACACGAACAGTTCTCTGACCCACTAGCAAACCATGTCCAGGTGATACCTTTGTAGTATCAGCATCATCCTTTGAATACGTGAAGAAGCAGTATGGATGGCCTCTCTCAGTATGCTGATTATGGTGATCAGATTCCGTGATTAACTGCTGGTGACCGTAACAGGGCTGCCATAGATGAAATCATGGAACTTGTCGCAGGCAAACATCCAAGACTGACAGTTCCTTCTCTATTTGTGCAAAGCTGGTTTCCCGGTTGGAAAGCACCTTTGAAGGCAAAAGCCACAGGTTTGCTGGAGGGAGACTGTGTTGGCTTACAGTTGGCTTACAGCACCAACAGTTGCTTCACTTTGAAGTGTTGTAGAATAGGAGAGCTCGTGAGTGTGTCCTTGAGGTTGGTGAAGATTGTACTCAGTGTCTCAGTGGTGCGGTGGCTTCACCGTAGCGAAGAATGAATTTGAACAAGTAATTTATCAACCCCAGGAAGCTTTGAAGCCCGAGTTTGTACTCATCATGGGGCATTTGCTGTATGGCAGCTGTGCTTTTTGACACCTTGGTCGGCGAGGAATTTATGCACATACAATGCTTCCAAAACTAATAAGGAAAGGGTCATAATTATTTACGTATTAAGAAGTTACATTTTTAATGGTCTACTCTGACCATTGAACTTATATAACTGGATTAATTGTTCTAGTTTATAATTAATATGTAGTTTGCACCAAAGATGATTAATTAATACCCACAAGTATATCAATTTCCCAAAGGAAAATACCTACAGTAGTTTGTTGCAATCTATTTTTTACATAAACAAAATAGTAAAAAAAACAAAAGGATCACTAAAAATGAAGTATATTTATTACCTAGTGTATCTTAATTTGTGAAAGGATCTTACATCTGACCTTCGCTGGCCCACTAAATAAAATGCAGTACAAACGCCATCTTTAGATGCATCAATAGGCAAAAAAATCCAGTATATGTTTCTAGTTTTCGGTTTTACCATTTTAGTATTCCATTTACATTACTTTGGCTGTTTTCAATTGCATTTATCTATAAAGGGAACCTGCCAAGACAATAAACTGAAGAAATGTGTCCACTGAAAAATATAGTTTCAAAATATCTTGAGTTATTTTAAGAATGAAGGGCCTTATTCCTTAAGGAACTTAAATTAAGAAGTTTCTTATTTAAGTCTCCTGGACAAAACCATGTTATAATTCAAGGGGTGAAAACTAGATTTCTGTTTTGCACATAAGTTAAATACTGACTGTTTTTTCATGTAGCACACAAATACTTGATAGCTTATTTGTACACTGAAATTTAAAGTTGATATTTGTGTACTACATGAAAAAAACAGGCAGTATTTAACTTATGTGCAAAACAGAAAACCCCTTGCATTGTAACATGGTTTTGTCCAGGAGACTTAAATAAGAAACTTCTTAATTTAAGTTCCTTAATGAATCAGGCCCGAAATGTTTATTTTAACTAAGCACAGGTTGCTCAGCCCACCGTGCACAGCACTATAATAATGATATAATTCCTTGGTGCATTAATTCATTAACTGCCCAGTGCTCACCTCACCAAAATCTCATTAATGTTCAACATTATCAATTACTATTACTTATTACTAGTGAGGTATACGAGAAGATGGCTGCTTTAGTTGCCTAATTAACATACAAGACAAGCAAACCTCTCAAATCTACAGCTCTATGGAGTCAATGCATCAAGCATATTTGATACATAAAAGATGCGGAAACTACTGTTTACGCATCTTTTATGTATGTTTGCTATGCATTACATGCCTGAAGGAGGAGATTTCACAGGAATCTCCTCCGTTTAGGCAAATACCGTGCAGCATCACAGTCCCCATAGATTACTATGGGGACTGCAATGTTCTGCAATGCATGAAGCTTTGATAAGCTTTGCATTGCTCAGACAGGTAACGCCATCTCAGGATGGCGTTACCTGTCATGTCGTATGGGATTTTGCTGAAGCCTCTCTGGCTTTGCAGAATCTGACACAGTGTCAGTGCTAAGCACATGCGCACAGCACTTCTTCCTATCACTGTTAGCGCTAAGTTGCCGGTAAATAGGAAAAAAGTTAGCCGCACAGGGGTAACTTCGCCAGCGCTCCAAGAGAAGCCCCAGCATGGTGTATCTCAGCAGAGCATAAATATGCATCACTGCGATTTGCAGCAATGAATATTTAGCTGCACCGCATCTTATTGATGCTTAGACCCCTATATCAGGTTCAAGAGGAAAGTATATGACATACGAAATTATGCAATAATGATCTTATGGTGGTAACAGGTCATCTTTAAAACAAATCTGGCAAATCTGGCAAATCTGGGGCAGCACGGTGGCTAAGTGGTTAGCACTTCTGCCTCACAGCACTGGGGTCATGAGTTCAATTCCCGACCATGGCCTTATCTGTGTGAAGTTTGTATGTTCTCCCTGTGTTTCCGTAGGTTTCCTCCAGGTGCTCCGGTTTCCTCCCACACTCCCAAAAAATATACTAGTAGGTTAATTGGCTGATATCAAAATTGACCCTTATTTCTATCTGTCTGTCAGTGTGTATGTTTGGGAATTTAGACTGTAAGCTCCAATGGAGCAAGGACTGATGTGAGTGAGTTCTCTGTACAGCGCTGCAGAATCAGTGGCGCTATATAAATAAATGGTGATGATGATGATGAAATCTCACCACGAAAAGCCTAAAGAATAATTTCTGAGTGCCATTTTCGGCAGCCTAAAAAAGTAACCCTTTCGAGAATTAGCAAAACTACAAGCAAATGCTTTATAATAAATATAGTAATTTCTCTTTCACCTATGGATTTCTCCGCAGGACGTTTCAAATGATAACTCAAGATGTGAGAAGCTTTATGTACTAAGTTAACTGAAAATAATAAGGGACATCTGAGAACAACAAGGGAACATTTCTGAACAGGTTTATCTAAAGTCATATGAAAAAGAAGCAGACCCTCTTTCACATCTATTTTTTTAAAATGTAATAAATCGAATTCCATGTGACAAACCATAACAGATTTTAATTATTATTATTGTTTATATAGCGCCACTATATTAGGTAGCGTTGTACAGATACTATTTCACATCAATCCTGCCCCAGGGCAGGGATTGATTTAAATTCCCCAACACACAGGAATACACACACATACAGTCTAGGGTCCATTTTAGTCAGCAGCTGTAACGGACCACAGGTGTTCAGATTCTGAGTGCTAATCTAGATTAGTATTGGCCAACCAGAGGTGGGGAGTCTAACGAGTTCCCCGGTGTTCACAGAAAGCCGCCGCAAGGCGAGATGGGTTTAGCTGTCGAGAACCTGCAGATTTCTCTGGCCTGACACTGTGGTAACAATAGTGGGACGAGATGGGTGGAGCCTAGACAGGGCAACGAATCAGGAACCAGTACCCAAGCGGACTGAGTGGTATAACACAGGAGATAGTAATAAAGTCAGGTGAGCTGGGAACTTGTACATAGGTGGTCAGCGCAGTACATAATCAGGAGGCAGATAGGAAAGTCAGACCGAGTCAGGAAGTGGAACACGATTGTCAGCTTGAATGGATAAACTCAGACGGAGATCACAAGGAAAGATCCAGGCAGAATGCACAGGAACATGGAGTCAGACAAGCAGGAACACTTGTTTGCTCTCACAGTGCTACAATGCATTGACACGGTAGTGTTAGCGTGCCAATAGACTACTAACAACTGCAAAGTAATATTCTAAAATAGATTTGTAAAAAATCATTGAGTATAAAAGTCGACCTTATATGGAAACTTATTCCAAAGATGTGCAAAAGGAAGTAGGAATACCTTACTTTCGTAGTTATGTGTGTTGAACTATCTAATTGCTTTAAATTATGCACTTATCAGAACAGATACAATTTTCAGACAATTGCCCGGACAATGACTCAGATACATCCATTACTTTTGCTCTTAAGATGTTGTCTCATTTAGAAACCCATTGTGACTTAATCTCTATTTACTTGCTGACAATTTTGTCAGTTTTATCACCATTTACATACAATGTCCGTACGATCTTACATCTAGCCCGGCACAGCTTGTTCACATGCTGTATAATGGCTGTACGTTCTTCCAAGTTAACAGACCTTCGCTGCTACTTACTTGTGATGAAATCATTTGTTATTTGCTTATATTGTGGAATGTATACAATTATCATGAAGTTAGATTTTTGTCTTGTATTCACAAACTATTACTGGTACTTTTGTAATAACATAGTTATAGATACTTACTACAATACCAATCAGTTCTATTTCAATATGGTGACACTAGCACTTTAATATACTTTTTTTGTTTTACTTCTTTTAACTAATATATGAACATTCTTTTAAATGTGAAACTATCAGGTTATAAAATTCCCACCCTGACCTTTCCTTTGTACACAAACTACTGATTAAAGCAGATCAATCAATAATTGATTTTAACTTTTAGTGTTCCATTTTATATATTGTCTCTATAATATTTTGCTGATTAAGAAAATTATTATATATGATACAGCGGATGTTTAGAGTAAGTACCTTTATGTATTGCTTTTGTCTTCTTTATTGTACTATATCATTATCATCATCATCAGCAGCAGATATTTATATAGAGCTACTAATTTTGCAGCACTTTACAGAGAACTCACTCACATCAGTCCCTGCCCCATTGGAGCTTACAGTCTAAATTCCCTAAAATAGACACACACTCACACATACACACAGACAGAGAGGGAGAGACTAGGGTCAATTTTGATAGCAGCCAATTAACCTACCAGTATGTTTTTGGAGTGTGGGAGGAAACCAGAGCACCCGGAGAAAACCCACGCAAACACGAGGAAACGCGTCTTGTAGAATACAGTGCACTCTGCTCTATCAGACACAATACACTGCAATATATGTCCATTATATATTTTGAATATAAAACTCAAAGGACAATGCACAGAAAAAAAAAATATTCAGTTAGTGTCATCTGTTAATAATATAGTAATTTATGACAAAACGTTAAAAAAAGCCCCCCCTCCCCACATACAATACATTTATTAGGATGTTATTAATGTCTACTGTACAGAAAATGCATTTTTACAGTTGCTCTTGATTGCTAACCCATGTTTCAGCAGTATACCCAGCCATCATCACTAATAATTGTCACTGTAGTAAGGGTCCTTAGCATTCGAAGATGAATTGGACGTTGCTGCATTCACTGGTGAATTGTTTGATGCTGATGCTGAGCATGCGCAGAGCGATTTACACAAAATACAGCACGGATCAACATTTACGTTCCTTAATAAATCAGGCCATTAAAAGTAGCTGTTTATTAACTAATTTTTATGAGAATGCAATTCACAAGGAACCTCACAAATGCTGCATTCATCATCATCTTCATCATCATTTATTTATATAGCGCCACTAAATCCACAGCGCTGTACAGAGAACGCACTCACATCAGTTCATGCCCCATTGGAGCTTACAGTCTAAATTCCCTAACATAAACAGACAGACAGAAACACAGACTAGGGTCAATTTTGTTAGCAGCCAATTAACCTACCAGTATGTTTTTGGAGTGTGGGAGGAAACCGGAGCACCCGGAGGAAACCCACGAAAACACGGGGAGAACATACAAACTCCACACAGATAAGGCCATAGTCGGGAATCAAACTCATGACCTCAGTGCTGTGAGACAGAAGTGCTAACCACTAAGCCCCCGTGCTGCCCATGAACCTCACAAACGCTGCATTCTCATTAACATTATATATAATATATGCACGTACACTAACTAACCCCATTGTACGCCAGAAGTAATCTGGCCACTGTGCCAAACAGACGTATGATGTGCACTTTAGCTGCCCATTGGTATGATCAACAGAATGCTTCCAAAACAATATATCATAAGAAATAGGATTTGTGGTAAATTCTTTATATATCTATTTTATTACATTTGTTACAGTAAAACAAATCAGATCTCACTTCTATAGCCTGGCCATCATCATGTCACAAACACCAATGTTATATGAGATCCCTAAGTGTGACTTATCACAACCAATATCTTAACATCATCTTTGGAGGTGTTTTTTTTTGTTAAAAGAATAAAGCAATCTTGGGTTTACCTTTATAAAATACACATAGAACTAAATTTAACCTTATAATACTGGCATTTATTACAACACATTTTGTTTCATGTTGGGCCAGAAGACATGAAAAGCAAACGGGTCAGTTTCTCGGCAAGTCTATAAAATATTCTACTACTAAGTGAAATGAAATATAAAATCCTTTATAAATCCTCTCTAGGACTCATTTTTAATTCACCCCCAAAAAAACCATATAAATAGCTTTTTAAGGCAGCAAAATCGTTTGAAAAGAACACACCAATCAATCATCATTTATTGTATAAGAGGAACATTAAGCAATCACTAGACTGTATCTGAAGTCTAGAACTGCTGCTTTCTTGTGGGGGGGAAGAAGGCTGCATTGTAATCACATATTCTCACTTTGTTTACATAGAATTAAGTTTTTGCTATTCAGAAAGAAGTTTATCAGCAGAATTATTGTGATGCATGAAGTTAGTTTGTCTTCACTTTAATCCATCTTTTGATGTCGGAAGTATATTTAGTTAGTTCATCTAATGGCCCTCAGCTGAGCAATGGCAAAGCAACAAAACAATGTTATATCTAACCGTACAATTACCCCCTTCTTGCTACTGCCAGGAAAGTTTGCAATTACGTACAGTCGCATAACAGTTCTTAATGGATGATGCACAAGATCTTACGTAAATAAAAGCATTTTTATTTGAAATAGCTTTCAAGAGGTCAGTTATTTAGGTTAAGGACTTGTCAATGCCTCCAAAACATGTTACATATACTATAATTACAGTCTTTTTATGTGTACAAGTGCCCACGTGACTAGTGTTACTCTGTAAAAAAAAAATCACATTGCATATTTGGCAAAATAATAGAAACGGCAAAATTAAAACTTGACATTTTTAACACGATAAACAAAATGGATGAGTGACATTGGGCCATTTAGGATCTGAATTTTATTTTACCTGTGATTCCGTTGGTCAAATAGTAATTTATCCCATTTAGTCACTAACACATGATTGCAGAGATCGCATAGGTTTGGAGCAAAGTTTATTGCCGTGAATGACACAAATACAATGAACTTGAATTTCCCAAGCTATTCACAGATAAATGAATTAGAGATCTGTCATGAGAGAGCAGATTATCCACTTCAATCATTGAATATGGTGAATTACATTCTTCTCTGCAACTCTTTAAGTAACAATCTTAGTAGCTACAATCTTAATAAGGAAGCACACATTAATGGCACTTACAAAGCCCTCAGTGGATACAAAGTATCATTGAAAAATAGATATGTTCATTGGGAAACACTTATGGGACAAACACTCATCGACCATCTGACATAATCCAGAAGGGACAGTCCAACAGGTTACACAGAATCAGCTCTTCCTCAGGAACCTCCACTTCTTCTGTGTCACCAGGATAATTAAAGCCATAGTAATTAAAAACATGACAGTGTTAATTGGAAACACATTGTGCTTGATTATCATGAGCTAATTTGTACAACGTAAAAATATGAGTTGTGTAAAATTTGTTGCACTGTGTCTGCGCACAACTTGTTCCTGTATGCAGGGCCGGATTGACAATGGGCCTGAGGGGTATGGAGCCCCAGGCCTTCTCAGGTAAACAGCCAGGGCCAGGTCTTCGTTTTTATTACATTTCTTTCTTTTCTTTTTTTTGTTTGCGCGGCGCTCACCGCTAGTGACTGCTTTGATGGGGACGCTCCCCACGGCTGGACTGGTGAAGTGTCAGCCGGGACCAGACACCAGAGAGGAGGCATTCCCAGGCAGTGGCAGGCCCTTGTTATGAGTCATATGATATCTTACACTTGTACATGGGGAGGCAGGTCAGAGGCATTCATATGTAAGTTCTGTACATTAGAATAATGTAGATGCAAATGAAAATGCCCCTTAGAGGTGCATCAGGTGTTAACTTGCAAGTGCCTTTAATATTTGTCTGTACGGGGAGGGGGTCATATATCTGCAAGTCTCATAGGCTCATGTCTCAATGGGCTTAGCTAGTGTACAGTGTATATATACACTGTGTATATATATATATATATATATATATATATATATATATATATATATATATATATATATATACTGTGTGTCACCCAGACAAAGTATATTGGTCTCTAATAGATGAATCCAAAGTATTTCCATCCTATTTAGTATTTAATCTAAGATACCATAGGGTCTCTTGATCTATACCACAGAAACTATATAAGTTAACTGATCCCTGGTGCTTTTCTGTGTGATGTTCAGAGGCTGAATGTTAAATTATTTAATATTTGTCGTGTTACCCATGGTTTGGATCAGTCACCTCCCACTGAGGAGTGTCTCAATGGGCTTAGCTCATGTCTCAATGGGCTTAGCTAGTGTACGTGCATATATTATATGTGCTAGTTCTAGGGGTATATTTACTAAAATGCGGATTTGAAAAAGTGGAGATGTTGCCTATAGCAGCCAATCAGATATTAGCTTTCATTTATTTAGTGCATTCTACAAAATGATAACTAGAATCTGATTGGTTGCTATAGGCAACATCTACACTTTTTCAAACCAGCAGTTTAGTGAATATTCCTAGTGGCTCATTTAGAATGGGCTCTAAGTCTAATTTTTTGCATATTTGTATTGCGCATGTGCTTAAATCTGGAGAGTGGCACACAGATTTTTAAAACCATGAACAACGTGTGTCAAGGTGCTGTATTATTATACTTATTAATATGGTACATGTCACTTTCACTTTTATTAATAAGACATTATTCGCTCATGTGTATCTGACCACATTAACCTGTTTGTATACAACATAATAATGCATGTTAATGTAACTGCGACATAATTAGACACGGATGCATTGACAGATACTCCATTAGGTGATGCATCTCTTACAGGTATTGAAGGGTTAGTGCACAATGGACTAGTGGTTAGCACTCCTGGCTCACAGCAATGGGGTCATGAGTTCAATTCCCGACCATGGCCTTATCTGTGTGGAGTTTGTATGTTCTCCCTGTGTTTGCGTGGGTTTCCTCCGGGTGCTCCGGTTTCCTCCCACACTCCAAAAACATACTGGTAGGTTAATTGGCTGCTATCAAAATTGACCCTAGTCTCTCCCTCTCTGTCTCCCTGTCTGTCTGTTTCTGTGTGTGTGTGTGTGTGTGTGTGTGTCTATATTAGGGAATCTAGACTGTAAGCTCCAATGGGGCAGGGACTGATGTGAATGAGTTCTCTGTACAGCGCTGCGGAATTAGTTGCGCTATATAAATAAATGATGATGATGATGATGATGATGATTGATGCACAGTGATGTTGATAATTATCAATAGCAGCATCTAACCTCTTCTTATGGGCTGATTGCGTATTGACCGATCCAGCACTTAAATCATTCATGACAATATTATATCAAGTTGCCATCTATTTACATTACTTAATTAACATTTTAATTTCAACTACTGCAGGAAAGAAGGAAAGAATATATATATATATATATATATATATATATATATATATATATATATATATATGTATAAAAACACCAAAAGAAAAGGGGCTCCACACATAGTGTGATTCAATTTACACAGGTAAATAGATATATATCCACTGATAAGAAAATGCCCGTACCAAAAAGAAAAATAATGACAGCTTATCTGAGAATCATATAGCTGATGTTCCTCAGATTTCTCTTCTTATCATCAAGAATCAGATAAACGCAGCAACTTAGAGGAAAGGCCCAATAGTGTAGTACAATCTAGAATGGAGCCACACTGAGACTAATAAAGCATAAACAATTTAATTATAAGGCAAAATGTCTAAATAGAACAGCTAAAAAGCAAAAGTATGCCCGTACATAAAAATAATTTAAAACAGCTTATCTGTCCTCATCCACACTTCAAGGTGGTAAATTCCAGAGCGAAGTCCCGGCCAGTAAAAACAACCCCACTCCAGACACTGACGATAGGATGAAAAGGAAACCACAATCTCTCCTCAACGCGTTTTGTCCTCAAAAAATACTTTTTCAAGAGATCATATCCGACTTCCACATTCTCACTAATATATATATACCGAACCCTCCTTTCCAGGACCAACCGGATCCAGATATTTCCGTCCCCATAGAATCAACTTGGAACGCATCAGGCTCAACTTCCGGTAGAAGCGATACCTCACTTTCAGGGTTCTTATTTTTAGGTGTGACACTTGTAAACAGGTGTCTATTGATTTGGGAGCCTGTCTACTGCCTTTTAAGTATTTTCGTGTTACTTTCACAGTTTGATTGGTAAGATCGCCTATATAGCTTAAGAACCTGTTTTGATATTTTGATATATATATATATATATATATATATATATATATATATATATATATATACTGTGTGTCACCCAGACAAAGTATATTGGTCTCTAATAGATGAATCCAAAGTATTTCCATCCTATTTAGTATTTAATCTAAGATACCATAGGGTCTCTTGATCTATACCACAGAAACTATATAAGTTAACTGATCCCTGGTGCTTTTCTATGTGATGTTCAGAGGCTGAATGTTAAATTATTTAATATTTGTCGTGTTACCCATGGTTTGGATCAGTCACCTCCCACTGAGGAGTGTGTAGTCAAAGGGCTAGATTTACTAAGCTGCGGGTTTGAAAAAGTGGGGATGTTGCCTATAGCAACCAATCAGATTCTAGCTTTCATTTATTTAGTACCTTCTACAAAATGACAGCTAGAATCTGATTGGTTGCTATAGGCAACATCTCCATTTTTTCAAACCCGCAGCTTAGTAAATCTAGCCCTAAGACTGTGTACACACTACAGCAAACTTATAACAATGCAATATTTTTAGCAATTTTACCAACGACAGGAAAAAAAGTCCCAATCGGCATGCATGAGGGACTGATTAGGGGCAGATAAGTACGGAGGGAAGCAGAGGCAGGCTGGCCCGGGGGGCAGGGGGGCAGCGGCTCCCAGGGGAGGTGGGTCAGACGGCTATTAGGGCCGGGGGATAGGCGGCCGGCCGCTCCTCCGATGCAAAATACATAACTTCCCCCCGCGGCCGCATCTGATGATATCAGATGCGACCGTGTCAGCGCACAGACGGCCACATCCCCTGTCATGTGATGCGGCCGCCTGTCTGCCCCCTGGGCTTCCCTCTCCCAGCCCGCGCCTGGAGGGAAGTGCAATAGTAATTGCGGGAGATGATGACTGCATGGATTAAAGTTTTTGCAGTGTATTGTGTGAGATATGTGCATATTCTAGAAATGTTTTTAAGATGTAACATTATTTAGATATAGAGTTGATGTGGGGAATGAAGGATAGCTTGCAGGGTGGGATCTATGGTCATGTTGTCAGCAGAAATAGAAATGTCAGGGAGGTAACTTCTGTTGATGGGTAGGAATATTATTAAGTCTAAATCTGGGTATCATCCACATAGAGATGATACTGAAATCTAAAGGAGCTCATTAGTTTTCAAAGATTAGTGATATAGAGAACAACAGAGGACCTAGTACTGAGCCTTGTGGTTCTCCAACTGATAAAGGAAACGGAGCAGAGGTGGACCCAGAAAATTCAATAATGAAAGAGCTATTAGATAGGTAGGATGAGAACCAGGATAGGACAGTGTCTTGAAGGCCTAGGATTGTAGCATCTGTATAAAAAAGAGAGTGGTCAACAGTGTCAAATGCAGCAGAGAGATTTAGGAGTAACTTGTTGATCATTGCAAAACTTTGCGAAAAATGATAATGTAACAATACTGAAGATGAACAGGGATTGAATCTCTGCCTAAGAATCTGTCACTGACATTTCTAAAGATAGTTTTCTTTTGTCATGTTTAGCACTTACATACTTACTTGCATTTGGATATATAAAACGCACTTAGTGATTGATGTGTATTGGGCAATAATATAGCTGTAATACAAGTAAACTCCTGTTTTGTTCTCTGTTACATGTATATTTGAACACCCTTTGAAAATTTGTCTTGAACATTGAACCACCAGTGACATCAATAACTAAAATTTGCAATGCTCTGATAACTATAAGGTTTACTTCCAGGCTGGGAAAAATTCCAAAGTGGGTCTAATGCTGCTCCAAAGTGGTCTTAATGTGTGGTAAAAGGCTCTCTGATAAAACCTCTCGACAAAATGAGGCTCCTGGGCAATGCTGCATGTTGAAAATGTATCTCTAATGTCACATAAATTGTAAAATATCAGCTTCGCTATTTTCACATTTATAAATGGAAGGCTCGCTCTTCCTTCGTTCTTTTTTTATTTCTTCCTTTTTTAAATCTGGAAAGATATTTTGGTCATTAGTGGAATTCCACATAAATGGTGATTTCATGAAAGTTTGGTCTAAATCAGCCAAAACTGGCCATCAAAATTGCTATTTTCATAGTCAGCATAAGTTACCTTCTGACTTTCCAAAAGTTTTAGTAGTTTATCTTTTGCAATCACGAAAGTGTCAGAGTTCCATTTTCCTGAAATCACAGAATTCCTTGGTAATTTGCAAAATCAATTACTTGCAAGCAGGTAAACTTTATAGAGTACCTTAACTCTTCTACACTGGTGTATATTAAATCTATGGGTGGCTTAATAATGACTATTTGATTATAATGCATGCATTGGTATAGTAATAACCAGGGAATAGTGTGACATTATGAAGACATAAGGTTATAACCACAGCACTTCTGTAGATGCCTATGAACTGTGAATGTAATACAACATACACATGATGTAAACATGTGATCAGTGTGTGTGTGTGTGTGTGTGTGCGCGTGTGCTTGCATTCAAATGCTTAAGGGAACATTGACCTGTTTACACACCAACACTGTGGGGACCTGAGTCGTAGTGGGGACAATTGAGGTCCCCAAGGCTAATCAATGCAGGGGACCTTGCTGATATACTCAGCATTAAAATCTGGCATGTCCCCGCGAGTCACATTTTCGGAACAAACGTGTGCGTGTGTCCATTGTGGAGGGGAGAGTGTGTCTGTATCCCACCGCCAGGGGCCAGTAGACTGTCCAAATGTATAGCAGGAGCAGGAAGAGGAAGGGACGGCAGCCTGCCGGCGCGTTATACACCGAGCAGGTAAAGACATATTCGCATCCGTCTGCTGCTGAAGGTAAAGCGGGGACAGTGAAGCATGACAGAGCCCACCGGTAGGTTGGACTATAGCTCAGAGAGCAGTGGAGATGAGTATGCCCCTGACAATTCAGAGGAGAGCGGTTCAAACACCAGCGGTGATGCCCACCAGCGCAGCAGAGTGCAGGTACCCAGAGATGAGTTCTATGTATGACCATTCTCCACCTTGTGATAGCCGTGTTTTAAACACAGAGGGTTGTAGAGATGACGCGGTGTCTGTCCAAACGCTATCCAGAAACAGTGATGGCTCCAGAGCGTATAACAAGACGCAGTACTGCCTCTACTGTGAGAAGCCCATCTTAAAAATTGTCCGGCACATGGACCATGTTCACCGCAATGAGACTGTAGTAGACTGGGCCCTGAAATTCCCCAAGCACTTGAAAGAAAGCTGCATGCAAACGGCATCGCAATGGGGCAACTTTGCACACAACACTGAGGCAATAAGGGGAGGCCATGGAGTTCTGGTCCCGTGCAAACTTCTATACAAAGAGATGGATGCTGAATGCTCTATGCACTGTGTAGCCTGCCAGGGCTTGTTTGCAAAAAAATACCTGTGGGGACACATGAAGAGATTTAAGCTAAACCGAAGGGGCAACAAGCTCACACATGGCAAGAACAGAGTCCAGTCACTATGCGCATTTGCGCAGCCTGTTAAACCTGACATCAGTGGTGGCTTTTGGAAGCTCTTGAGTGACATTACCCAGGCTGAAGTCTTACTCGCAGTCAAAAATGACCAATGCATGATGCAAATGGGGCAGCATCTCTTCAACCGGGTCAGATCAGATGTTGGCAGGCACAAGTACATCCATCAAAAGCTTAGAGAATTGGTCTGGCTACTGCTACAGGCCAGAATAGCTACTTCTTTGGAGAAGATGGAAGACTTTACCACCTAATCGAACTTTCTGCATGTAGTAGATGCTGTGAAGCTGGTAGCTGGCTAAGACGAGGAGACAGGTACATTTAAGACACCCCCGCTGGTGCTCAAGGTCGGGCACGGACTGCAAAAGATAGCAAGCATTGTGGAGTGCCAAGTCATGATGGTGGGCTGCACTGCTGCAGTTGAAAACACGTGAAATTTCAGGAAGATATATGATGCGACATGGAAGGAGTTGATCTCATCGGCTGCCTTGCAAACTCTTAAGGAGTCCAAGTGGAATATGCCTCAACTCTTGCCTTTCATGGAAGATGTGAAAAAGAGGCACTTGTACCTTGATGAGAAGCAGCAAGCCTACCAAAGTGGTCTATCCGCCGAGCCTATGGTTAACCACTGGGTACTACTTGCAAAAGTTACCCTGGCACAGGTGATCTTGTTCACTGGAAGAAGGGAAAGGGAAATTTAAAAAATGTTGCTGACTACTTTTTCCTCAAGAGATACTTTGGATCTCCACAAAGATGTTTCCCTAGTCCTTTCCGAAGTTGAGAGGAAGCTCTGCCGGCACTTCACTCGCATTGAAATCCGAGGAAAATGAGAGAGAAAAGTCCCCATCCTGCTGACACCAGCCATGCAAGCTGCAATGGAACTTCTCGCAGAACAGCGTGACAAATGTGGAGTGAATAGCCAAAATGTCAACATGTTCGCCAGAGCAGCTGCTTTGCCACACTTAGGAGGCTCCGATTACATACGACTGTTTGCCCGAGAGTATGGGGCCAAGCATTCTCACACTCTGTCTTCCAGGAAACTTGGAAAGCATGTTGCCACTCTCTCGAAGGTCCTCAACCTAAATGACAAGGAACTGGATCAGTTGGCAGACTCCCTTGGACACGACATCAGGGTGCACTGGCAGTATTACCGCCTCCCAGAAGGTACCCGCCAATTCGCCAAGATCAGCAAACTGTTATGGCTCTCGAGAGTGGCAGACTGGAAGAATTCAAAGGCAAGAATTTGGACGAGATGCACATTGATCTGGACGGTAAGTGGAAAATCTGGTGTATGCTTTTGACATTTACCTTGGTCATTTACATATCTGTATCTTTTCAGAGCTGAACCAGCTACAGAGCAACATGTCAGGTGATGAGCAATCCCCTGTGACAGAAGGACAAAAGTTTGGTCGACACTTCCACTTCAGAAGACAGGCGGTGTGTGGACCTGGCAACATGGAAGCCATAGTTTCCACAGGTAGGTGTAGCACACAGCTTTGCCAGGCAGAAGAACTTTGCCCTCTCTGTATTTTGCAGAGCCATAATGGACCACTCTACTTCCTTTCAGGTTGCAAAGAAGTGTCGGTGTAAGCGGCATGTGGATATCCTAAGACGGCCAGAATACACAAAACTTTCCCTACCTTTGATATTATTTATTAATTTATGTATTTGGGAATGTCCTCAGACAGTCAAAATACATGACGCTATCCCCATCTTGTAGTCCGTATCAGTACTTTATGCAACGCCAAAGTGTAAATCTCATGTGGTAACTCTAGTGACAAACTTCTCCTACACATACCTCTATGATTCGTCTGTCAACAGGGCATTAGGAAATGTCTCTATGCACCATGATCCAGACATGGGTCCTCACGATGCAATAAAAACAAGTGCTATGAAACATTTTGTCTACTGGGAGATTTCACAGTTCATTCTGTTTTGTGGACTGATAATCATGTAGGATGCAAGTGTCAGTATGCCATTATATTTTGGGAGCCATAAGGAGGTAGTTCATAAGAGAAATTATTGTATATCTAAGGGGGGTTCGCAAAAACAGATTATTGGCAACCCCCACAGGTTGCACACCTCTGTTCTAAGATACATGCCCAGAGAGTCACTTTATTACCTTAGTCTGTTCACAATAAATGTACTGTCTCATTGACACTCCAATGGTTCCACAGAATGTTGCCAAGATGAATCTGCTACTGTACTCAGCAAAGGGCTGTCCCTCATTTAGATCAACTGATGATCAACTTACTTTAGGACTTACTACTGTTCCATGCTTCTGGAGTGTACCATTTATTTATGCTAATAAAATTGAATTTAGCATTTGACAATTGGAGCATGAGTCTGGTAAACCAAGTGTCCTAAAAGCCAATGTGCAGCCTTGTGGCAATGTCCATGACCCTTTCGTTGTCCACATGAGCAATGGTCTCCTCCCAAGTCAATAAATGTTATCCTAGGGGGAAAAGCTGCACTGCCTATTGTACAGAAAACTTGCTTCCATACATCTATTGCACAGTTTATTGTTCTGGACAAACTGTTTTAAAATGTAAGGGGGTAAAGCATTTTTATTTTGTAAGCAGGACAAATACTTTTTCATTTCTCATTTACACGGTTGGGCAACAAAATGTTTTTCCCCTCAACTCCTCATCTCTCAAACAGCCCTTACATTCATGAATCAACATGTTCTGTGGGATGAAAATCCTGTGCTTGCCTCTGTTAGTTCCATTTCACTATTTAACTTTGAAACACCCCCTCCAAAATCCTACGCTATATGAGCTTGTTTCACAAAGCGATTTGAAAAGTGTTGTCCTTTTTACTTACATATATTCAGGCCGGGCGCTCCCATTAAGCAACGTTAGGCAGTTGCCTAGGGCGCCGGGCTCTGGAGGGCGGCACTGAAGTGGGGGACCCAGTGATAATTAAATAAATGCTACCACTCGCTAGATCGCTATAATGCGGTGCTGCACTGTAGCAGCACCGCATTTTAAAATTTACCCGGCGCCTGGCAGCGTTGTGACGTCACGACGCTGCCAGTGAAGAGGAGCCGACAGAGAAAGAAGACAGAAGCGAGGAAGAAGAGAAAGGAAGGAAAATGAAGAAGTTAAGGTGAGTACAGGAAAGAGGAGGCTACAGATAACATGAGGGGACGGGGGACGGATGCTATACATAGGGGGGAGAACGGAAGCTACAGAAAGAGGGGGGAATGGAAGCTACAGTAAGGAGGGGAGAATGGAGGCTATACAAAAGGGGGAGAATGGAGGCTATAGAAAGGGGGGAGAATGGAGGCTATACAAAGGGGTGAGAATGGAGGCTATACAAAGGGGGGGGAATGGAGGCTATACAAAGGGGTGAGAATGGAGGCTATACAAAGGGGGGAGAATGGAGGCTATACAAAGGGGGTGAGAATGGAGGCTATACAAAGGGGGGGGAGAATGGAGGCTATACAAAGGGGGGGGGAGAATGGAGGCTACAGAATGGGGGGGGGGATGGAGGCTATACAAAGGGGGTGAGAATGGAGGCTATACAAAGGGGGGGGAGAATGGAGGCTACAGAATGGGGGGGGAATGGAGGCTATACAAAGGGGGTGAGAATGGAGGCTATACAAAGGGGGGAGAATGGAAGCTATACAAAGGGGGGAGAATGGAGGCTATACAAAGGGGGGGAATGGAGGCTACAGAAAGGGGGGATAATGGATGCTACAGAAAATTGGGGGGGAGGAGGAGGAGGCTGGAGAAAATAGGGAGACGGGGGATTACACTTAGAAATGTCCTTGAGTTAGAGACTATGGGGTCTTTATACTAAAATAGTGCCGTGACAAAATGCAGCGATGCATAATGAAGCACCGCTTTAATTCACCTTGTTGGGGCTACTCTAGGATAGTTAAGGAACCATTTATGTGTATTAGTATTTGCCCTCTATTTGGCTCTACTTTGTTGCCCTCTATTAGTATAATTAATTTTACATCTGCAGAATACATTAACAAATGCAAATAAAATAGATCGGTCTGGATTATCTGTCATTTAGATTACCTTTCTCTATTTATTTGCATGTGTTAGTATATTTAATATATCATCTACAGAATACATTAATAGACAGCAACAGAGGAGAGCCAAGTAGTGGGCAGGGGGGCATGTGAGTAAAGCTGGTGTCGCCTATGCGGCTGGCAAATGTGACACAAGCTGATGGGCAAGGGATGACATATGTGAGAACAGCTAGTGGGCAGATGGGCATGTGTGAGTGAAGTTGGTGGGCAGCGGGGTACATGTCAGTGTGTAACAGGTGAGTGATGTCATGTTTTCTTTTCTTTCATTTGTTTTGTTCTGAAGTCTAGCATTTGGGGCCTCCCCTCTAGATATCCTGTGTTTGCTCCTAGGCAGCAGTGAAGCCTGCACAGCATTCTGCATCAGACATCAGTGCTGCATCAGACATCTGGACTGCATTGTAGCCAGCCAAGTGGAGGTAAGAGTTATTATTTTTAAGTGTGTTAGTGGCTGGCAAATTAGAATTTTTTTTATTGAGGGGGGGGGGGGGGGGGGCGGCATGCTTAAGCTTTGCCTAGGGTGCCGGGCAACCTTGCACCGGCTCTGCATATATTATGCACTTTATTACCTACCACATCCTATGTGAGCCATGGTTTTACATGTTATGATATGATATTTATATATCTAGGAGATGGCAGCTAGTTTTATCCAGCTGTTTCGCTTCTTTGTACTTTCCCCAGTAGAACTGGTGAAATGTTTTGCACTCCCTCTGGAGGTTCAGTTATCGTGCTGAAAGAACTGTATTATTTTACAGCTAAACACTAACTTCTTCATTATTTTGTGATATTTTTCAAAAGGAGTTGGGCTAAAAACATGTATGTTTTTTAGATCAGCACTTGGGTATGCTTAGTTAATCATGACATGCTGTGAATGAGTGAAAGAACTTGTACCGCTCTACAAATAAGTGAGGGAAATCAGCAGGAAGATTATAAATTGTGAGAGGAAATTGTTGAATTCATAATAACCTATGTGTTAAACTTGAGATCCATTAATGTCTTTCAGAAACAATTTTAGTAATATTGCTATTTGGAAATAACCGTGAGAGATACAAATGGGTCAGGTTATTTTGTTTCATTTCAGGAAATAAAAATTGCATTTTTGGTAGCATACAGTGAACACCTTTAATTAAAGAACGATGTAGCATATGAAAACTAACAGATATTTTATCAAGATCCAGAAATAGGGGCAGTAGTGTTACCTTGGCATAACTGGGCATGGACTGGCAATCTGGCATCTCTGGTATTTTTCAGAAGGGCTGGTGTGCATGAAAGTATTGGTGGGTTGGTCTAGGGTCGAAAACTTTTGTTAAAATGGTTACACACTGAAAGCTCTATTTTTAGAGTTCTAGGACCTGATTCATTAAGGATCTTAACTTAAGAAACTTCTTATTTAAGTCTCCTGGAATAAAACCATGTTACAATGCAAGGGGTGCAAATTAGTATTCTGTTTTGCACATAAATTAAATACTGACTGTTTTTTCATGTAGCACACAAATATCAACTATAAATTTCAGTGTACAAATAAGCTATCAAGTATTTGTGTGCTACATGAAAAAACATTCAGTATTTAACTTGTACAAAACAGAATACTAATTTGCACCCCTTGCATTGCAACATGGTTTTGTCCTGGAGACTTAAATAAGAAGTTTTTTAAGTTAAGAACCTTAATGAATCAGGCCCCAAGTCATCTATTTATTTAAGACAACCTCCCTAAACTGCTTTTCATAGAAGTTGCAAGTAAAGCATATATGTGGTATTGGAGTGAGCCTGATGGAAGGTAACCAAACAATGGGTCACCAATGAAGAATGCTCCCTGACTTTTCTGGCTATGCTTGCAAAATAGATACAACTTGCAGAAGTTTTTCATACCATGATCTGACCTACTCTTTTCTGCTGGAAAAAGTATAGATCGCTAAATATATTTCAATAAAGTCTGGGAGCAGGGTTGTAACTATGGTTGTGCAAGAGGGGCAACCGCCCAGGATGCAAAGGTGAAGGAGGGTGCCGGAAAATAATTATTTTAGGTTAATTTGATTGCATTTGAGGATTGGGGGACAGTTTTCCTTCTTGCCCCAGGCTTCAAAATCACTAGTTATGGTCCTAACTGGGAGAGACTTACATGGATTATGAAGAGAAGTCACTCACCTAAAGTCTTCAAGTTCATACAGGCAGGGGAGGGCTGGCAAATTTTAGCCCAGGGGGCAAGACTCCACTCAGCAGCCTATAAGAATAATTTTAATGGATAGCCCAAGGTAGCCCACTATGGGACTGGCCTGGTGGGCACATGGTATCCTGCCCCTCAGTCCAGCCTGTCCCTGCATACAGGCTTGCTCTTCTAGTGTATCTGTCATAGAGATACAATTTGAGGTCCTTTCCAGATGGTATAGGTGGCTAGGTCTAATAAGCAAAATGTTTCTGTCTTTGGACAACTGTTGGCGATGTAACACGGCATTGAATACATCAATCCCTAATTAGTGGAAGTGCTCAAAAATGTCTTCATTATGGCACAATGTCATACAAACTTCTGTAGACATACTAGATGATGTGGCATCAGATGATCTGAGTTCCTGGCTTCTCAACCTAACCAATAACTCTATATCATGGAACAATAAAATAATTGTTGAAACACTTAAACAAAGCGTCAAAGGAAGTTTTGCCCACTGATATAAATCTTCCTCTCCCCCAACATTAAAAGAGTGGTTCACCAGAACTGATTTTTCTATGAATATAGAAGACATTAAACTAGCAGCCGGAGATCATTACTTGGAAGTCACTGTGGCAATGGGCCGGTACAATGTTCATCTTTGGGCTCAAATGTCTTTGATGGCAAATGGAGACTGATGTAAATTCGAATACCAGCACATAAAATGTACATATATTTATTACACAAGTGACATGAACATATGTAAAATATACTGGAAAACATATCCTTATATTTAGAGAATGGTAATGCTTTGTTCTTCAAAATATATTCTTACATTTGATGTGCAGTGTCCCAAATTGAAATTGTTTCATGATAAAATGTATATATATATACCTGTATATATATACCTGTAATTATATATACATTTGTATGTACAGGCATATGGGGTATATATAGGAGAGTATATGTAGGTATATATATTGTAACGAAAGGAGGCATTTAGCTGGCAATATGCAGAGAAAGCACGGAAGTAGAGTAAAACATTTGTACAGTAATGCACCTAGAGTGAAGACTTATGTATGAGAAGCAATAGTTTAAATTTGGTTAAACTTACATGATCTGAAATCCTTCCTCTCAGCAAACAGACAGGGCGTGTCTAGTTGTGCAAACAGAGCCAGTGATGGGTGTTTTCTTTTAAAGAGAAGGTGGTTGTGTCACCTGTCCATCAAGCTAAGGCTAAGGGAGGAGCATCATGTATAAAAGCTTGTTTGTTTCATTTGTTCAGGGAGATCAATGCTGGGTAAGCTGGCTGGTCTTGAGAGAACTGAGCTATGTCTAGCTAGCGTTTAGGGTCTCCAAGTATTGCTGTGAAATCTGTACGGTGTCAAAACATTTACCATCCTGACAATAAAACTACATAAAAAGGAAGAAGTTGTTCGCGTGTGCTTCAGCAGTAGCGGGCTCTTGCCACAAGTGGTGTCAGGAGTGGGATGCTCCGGGAAGCAAGTTTCCGCTACCCAACCCGCACAGACGTCAACATGGAGGAAGCACTGAGAACCCTCGTGAATGTGGCCGCTGCGCAGCAACAGCAGCAAGCTCAGATGCTACGAGTCACCGAGGCACATGTGGAAAACACAAAGCTCTTAAGAAAAGAGTTAAGCCAGGTGAGACATGACAGAAATGAACCACTTGGTCCTGTTCTCCAGAAAATGTCGCCAGGTGACGACATAGAAGCATATCTGGTGTCCTTTGAGAGACTTGCAAAAAGGGCAAAATGGCCTCCTAAAGATTGGGCTGAGAGGCTGGCGCCATATCTGACTGGTGAAGCTCAGCGAGCTTACATGGATCTAGATGAGGAACGGGCCTCTGACTATCTGTCCCTAAAGTCTGAGATATTGGCTTGCATTGGAGTTTCCGGGCCAGGCCGAGCCCAGCGCTATCACCAATGGCGCCATGTTAAAGAAAAACCAGTCAGAGTGCAAGTGGCTGAGCTTTCTAAAATTTTAAAGAAATGGCTGCAGCCTGAGAAGAATTCGCCTTCTCGGATTATTGAAGTTCTGGCGATAGATCACTGCATCCGGGCGCTGAACCACGATTTGCAAAGGTGGGTTCTGCAATCAGACCCACAAACTTATGAAGAGCTTGCCACCGTGGTAGAAAGGTTTTGTGCGCTACAGCAAATGACTAAAGAACCTGCATTTGTGCCAAAGCCGCTGCCACACCAAACGCCAGATTATCGCTAGGAGCACTCTGTTTATTTACTTGGAGAAGTTTGATAATGCAGATTTACCCCTATAACTCCAGAGCTAGAGGGGAAATGTTAGGTAGTCAGCAATACACTACCCATAATATTGATTAATACGAGGTATCATACCTCAGTAATCTTAGAACTGGATTCAGATGTATTCATGTTTACCAGCTGGTGTCTCATATAGATACTTATAGGTTGACCCCTATTAATACTAACAGTGGGGAGTTTATAAGACAGCCTTCAGTGTATATATCTATTAGGTACCCAGCGAACGGCACCAACCATATATTCATTTTGATTGAAGTGCAAGCTTAGATTTGATATTATACAAATCAAGCAGTCATGATCTAATAGTTATTGATTCCAGAATGGAAGTTATGCAATGATTTGAGCAGGACTTGACTACATAATATTATAATCCTTGCTCTTCCCCGTATAACGGTACCTTGACTATACTTATATCAGTGGCAGATTACGGACCACTGATCTTGTAGGACTATATCTGCATATCATCTATATCTATATAGTCTCCTTAACATATGTTCCTTAGGATTAGAGCATATAGGTAAAGATACACAGTGCTTCCAGTTTTTAATTACTAATTTTAAGTAATAGAGTGATATCAACCTATATTTCGCTTTTAATTATATTTAATAAAAGTTATGTTTTAAGGGGATGGTCTCAATATAATTATGAAGATATAGACCCACAGTGCACCTAGTTCAACCAACTACTGCTCTTTCTCTCTTCAATCCCTAAGTTATTTTAGCTGTAGGTTGCACCCCAGTTATAGAAAATATAAAGTTTATATGTACTTAATTATAAAAGGGAAATAAAAATTACCCTAAGAGATATAATTATTGACACTGGGATATGGCTCTACAGTTGGTGCGGTAGTAAAACCTTTTTTCTGTATAGTTCAGTGACATTGTCAAGCAATTTATCAGATTTTTTTTATCAATTGGTGAATTGTTTATTACATGAAACTTATTAGCTTGCAAACATTGCAGTGCATTTTGCTTACCAATAATATTATTTTGAATTGTGGGACTATGTTTTATTAAACTTGGAGCTAGTAAATCTTTTAAACTTTTAGCTTTTCTAAAAACAATATCTAATTTGTTTAAGCGGCTGTTCCCCAAGACCAGATCCAGACAAGGAGGATTTTCCAGTGACTTTAAATGAGTTCTAATTATTTTTTCATTGCAGTTGTATTCAGTTAAGAATGTAACTAGCTATTTTTCTATTTGCTTCATTTTGCAACCTGGGAGGTCTTTTCTCTTTATTTATTTAGGCTTAGATAGAGCACCATTAAGCAGAGTGTTGGGGTAACTTTCATCCTTGAATATTTGAGCATAAGTAGGTAATTGTTTAATTTGAACTGCAATTTCTTATTATGAACAGAATTGGGAAAATAGGATATAAAATTCCCATCTTCCAAGATTTTTACTGTTATGTAAGTAGTTGTTGTAACAAGTAACTTTGTACAATTTGAAGTTATTTTATTTTTTCCCTTTTAAACCAAAACAAGATATTCTATCTTGTGTCTGTGGGTTTTAAAAGTAAATGTAAGATTATACACTGCCGGCATTCTAAGTATAGGCTTGGTACACGCTACAGTGTATTCAGCTCATCAGCGGGTTAATTGGACGATAAATGACTGGTTGGCCCTATATCACAGTAGTGAGTACCCTGGAACAAATAACGATTATCGTTCCAAAACACTAGATATCATTGATCAAGATTTTCAAACTGACTTGAAAATCTCGTTCAGCAATGGAATGATGTTGTTTCAATTCTGTAGTGTGCATGCACTCACATTCAGGACCTCCATGGAGTTTACAGATTCATGGGGGTATATTTACTAAACTGAGGGTTTGAAAAAGTGGAGATATAGCCTATAGCAACCAATCAGATTCTAGCTGTCATTTATCTACAAAATGACAGCTAGAATCTGATTGGTTGCTATACTCAACATCTCCTCTTCTTCAGACCTGCAGTTTAGCAAATATACCCCATGATCTTTTCAGCTGATGGCTATAAGAGATGAAGAGCACAGATCTGAAGGTAAATCTAGTAAAACAGGTATGTACACATGAATCGGCATGCTTATCGGGACTTTCTTTTTTTCAGTTGCTGGTAAAAATTTTATAGATAACACAGAGAAATTTCTGTAGTCTGTAGCTAGCCTAAGGCTACACAAGAGACTAATTAGTTCACCTGCCATTGTAAACTCATCACTTTGAAAAATACCCTTAAGAACACCAAACTCTCTGCTTAAATAAACTGTATAGGAATGATGTTCCATTGTTATTGCTGAAAAATTGGAATATACACTGCTTTGGGATGTGACATTGCAAGAGTGAATATATTACATATGGTAATACATTTCCACTGCTCTTTGTTTTCGTGCCGTATCCTGCTTCAAATGTATTGGTATCAGGTAGTGGAATCACCATCTTCTGAGGAAGTCAAAGTAGTGATCAACCACATATTTCTCAATAGCACGATGAAGGGCAGCTCATATGTCAAATTAAAAATTCTGCCACACAGAGAAGTTGAGGAAATGAGTATGAGTTCAAACTGACACCGTGTACCTAGGCTTGCTTGGTATCAACAGATGGGTAAATTCATAGTGGATCTATTAAAATTGGGTCTGTGTGACGCTCCACATAAAAGTAAGGTCACATAGTAGAATTGGGTAGTAAATCAGGCAACATGCAAATGGTGATTGAAAAAAGTGTCACGGAGCACAACCCCTGGGAGTGGGGACAGGTGTGGAAGGGTCTTTAAAAAGCTGAGACCAGTTACAACAAATTGTCATTCTTTTGGGAAAATCAATCCACAGTGATAAGTTGTTCATCTTCCTAGCAAATTTCCCATGGCACAGATTATATAACTCATGTAAGTTATACTCTGAATGTAACCCCTTTTATTATAAACTGTTTTGCTTCTGTATGTTATGTCAACTGTTTATTAATTTATATATATATATATATATATATATATATTTTTATATATATATATATATATATATATATATATATATATATATTTATATATATACATATATTTATATCTGTATGCTCTGTACCTTTGTATATTAAATCTATAAATGTAGTAAGTGACGTCCTTGATACTGTAACGAATCCATTAGATTGTTAAGAAGAATATAGCTCAACCAAGTTAACCCTTTGAATGCCAGTGTGTGATTTGTTAATACATTTTACTAGCAAGCCTAGTGAGTGCTTGCATTTGCATTTACATTTGTGTAAGTCTGGAAGTGTGAAGTGATAACCCTTTGATTGCTGGGGTGGGCCTTGCTAACCTGTGGGTAGCCAGAAGCCTTGTGTGCCACTGTGGGATAGTATATTGGGGTACTATTGCCCGTATGCAATAGGTGGTGGCAATCCTGAAGTGTGTGGGGGTGTGAGAGCGATACAGTAGGTCTATAACCTGTGTGATAGGTAGCGAGAGACTGCGGGCTGGAATCGTGTGTAACCTCATACAGCAAACACCCAAAATCACAGAAGCTGAGACCGTGTTTGTGACATTTGTCTGTACTCTGTTTTACTTTCTGTCCCTCTACATCCTGAATGTCAGTACCGCTTTGCTTTCTCCTGTAAAAGGGTACAATATATATGGACAAGATTGCCCGAAGGGTTTATAGACAATCCCAGTGTCACAAATGCCCAGCCTGTCTCAGATAGAACTGCTGACCGTGACTGGCATCACCTTAGTCATTTAGCAATGAATACATCTTTTCTGCCACCACAAAGGATTTATTATGGTGTCCTTACATTCACCAAAACCACTTATTAATGTTTCACACTTAAATCACATACACATTTAGCATGAGCCTCCTTGGGCTTTGTAAATTCACAAAGAATCACAGAGAATAAGCTAGATTAAATTTATTTCATCTTAAAAATGTTTCCAAGGCTTAGTTAAAAAAATGAATAACAAGTCATACAATATGTTGCACAAATAATTTTCAGAAAATAAAATAGGAAATAAAACCAGAGTCACTACTTACTTATTTAAGACTTGGTGTGTGTGAGGGAACACAATTGAGAAATATGGGACATTTTAATCTTGATAGACCCCCTCATGAAAATGCACACTGTAATGTCTAAAGCAGAAGATTTTAAACCTTTTCCACATAGCTCTTACCCCCCACGTTTGGAGTTTAGCTGTCAACAAGGACAGATTGACCTCCCAAATGTCACAGGGCTTTCGAAGTGAGCTAGGGATGTCCTGAGCTCTGGAATGTTCACAGGACCTGAGTTCTCACCTCTGCTCATTCGGCTTGGCTGGTCAGGTCCTCATCCTCTGCATACCAAAAAACTCCTCAGAGATACTTATCTATTTCTGGATAATTTCAAAAGATTATTGACACTTGCATAGGTTCAAACTCATGTCATTTAGCAAAGCACACGTTGAGATTACATTACAAGGTTACATAAAATTTTCATTGTCATACATGAATTCAACAGAAAATAACAATCAGTCATTAGATAAACTACATAATCGGCACACCCAGTATCTTGTCACAAGCCTTGCATGACTATTTTCAATCTTTCAACCAAGCATTGGGTCTGTTCTAGTTCAGTATGTAGATGATTTATTGCTGTGTTCTGATACGTTTATGTCATCAGTGTCTGATACTAAACACTTGTTGCATCATTTCTCATAAACAGGACACAAGGTTGCAAAGGATGAATTACAGCCATGCCAGAAAAATAACAAATACTTGGGACACCCAGGGGCTAAACCATTTGACAACAGACAGGATTCAGGCTATACAAGACATGACACTGCCGAAAATCCAGCAACAGGTTTGTACTTTCTTAGAGATATGTGGGTACTGTAGGTCCTGGATACCAGGTTTTTCAATATTGGCTTTACTATTGCAGGAGCTAGTCTCATGCTCTAAACCTGAGCTCTTCTCACATACTGAGGAATCAGAGCAAGCGTTCTTTAACCTTAAAGAGAGCTTGACTAAAGCACCTGCCCAGGGAACGCCGGATTATGAGAAACCTTTTGAGCTAAACTGTACTGAAGCCGCTGGTTGTGCTGCAGGAGTCTTGACACAGAAACATTGTGACGCTAGCCAACCGGTTGCATACAGTGCACAATTGGGCACTGTGGCAATATCTCTCCTTATGTGTTTAAGTAGTGTAACAGCAACTGCTCTTCTGGTAAGTAAGAGCCAGGACGCAACACTGGGGCATGATTCAACTGTTTACAAACCACATGTGACATCTGCCCTCCTAAATTCTGCCCAAACTAGGGATGTCTCCTTAGCAAGATTTAAGAAATGGGTATTAGCACTAATGGAACCTGTAAACATCACAATTAATGGGTTGCTATAAGCTAAATCCAGCTACATACCTATCACATGTGCCTCGAGATGCAGAAAGGGTGGAAGGAGAGGAGACTCTAGCTGAAGGTGAATTTTGCATGTATATATATATGCATGGCTGTATGGAATATTTGAATCAGAGTTTTATCGCAAAACCTGACATAGTTGACACCCCTTTAGAAAATGTAGATTTTACGTGTTATATGGATGGGAGTTGTCAGGGACAGATGGAAACAGAAGAATTATGTACTGGTTATGCTGTTGTAGATGACGAAGGTGTAATAGAAGCTGAACCTCTTAGCCCACCTCAGCCCCAGTGGCCGAATTTGTGGCATTAAGAAGAGCATGTGAGTTGCCAGAGGGTAAGTCAGTTAATATATAAACTGACTCTACGTATGCCTTTGGGGAGCGCATGACAATAGGGCTCTATGCTATTACATGGTGAATTTTATGACAGTAGTAGGCACACCAGTAGCGCACTCACAACACATAAAAGGACTTCTGACAGCGATACAACTACCTAAAGATGTAGCTGTAATCAAGTAAAGCACACACATATGACAGGGATCCCATATCACTTGGTAATGACAAAGCAGATGAGGCTGCTTAGAGAGCAGCAGACTCACTTATAAAAACAAATGTAACCGAATTAATGACTTTGAAGCTCTCAGTGTACAGAAATTAATAGAAACACAGGATTTGTGTCCCCTACAGGTGATGGCTGTCAGGAAGTTGAAGGGGTGTGGTCAAGAGTCTTCTGGACTCCGAAAAGATGGACAAGGTAGACCAGTGGCTTCCAAGCCATATGTTCCAAGCTTTAGCAGAGGCGACACATGGTCCGATTTACCTGGGTACAGAGGGTATGTGCAAATTGGTAAGAGCATATTATCGTAAAGCAATGTCTTGTCTTGTCTGAGAAAGAATATGGGTAGAACAAAACCAACATAACCATCCCACATTCCTCCTACAGATGGACCTTTCCAGGTCATACAAATAGACTTCATCCAGTTACCACCCTGCAGGAATATCAAGTATGTATTAATATGTATGAATGTTTTCTCTAATTGGTTAGAGGCTTATCCAACTGCTTCTAATACTGCTGTTTTCCCTGCTAAAAAATTAATTTAGGAATCTGTTTGTTGGTTTGGTATGCCCAAAATCAATGAAAGTGATTAGGGTAAACATTTTCATCTTATGTGCAAGATCATATGTATTGATAGTAAGTTACACACTGCCTATAGGCCACAAGCCAGTGGGAAAGTAGAGAGGGTAGTTGGTACTATCAAGAGCAAATTGAGTAACGTGATGCCTGAAACTGGATTGGCGTGGCCAGAAGCATTACCACTAGTACTCCACAGCATAAGAACCACTCTTAGAACACCTCTTAACCTGTCACTTTTGAGATACTTTTTGACAGATAACCTGATGGTAGATCTTCAACATGATTTAAAAAATAACTGTGACAGGATGGACCACCTATGCCACCCAGTCTGTTGTGTTTCTGGGGACCGGTTGGACTTGCCTTGCCACCATCCCCTTACTTTACCCCAAATGCACCCTCTAGCCATGGTAGGAGGTGCTTTTGCAGCTGCCACCACTGGACTTCTTTGAAGCATCCAGAACCGCATCCTTCTGAGTAAATCTCACAGCTAGTGTACCCCTTTGTTGAAACCCCTGACATATTGCCTTCAGCTCAGGATATCTGTGGATGGTTCCCCCTGGCCTATCACACTGGCCATATCTGCTGGTAGCGGGCAAAGCGTTGATACTGGAATGCTGGGTTCCAACCTTCGAACAGCCGGATAAGGGATTAGATTGGTCTAATCTGTGGTCATAGAAATTAAAGCAAGTAAGTAATCATCAAAGCAGGATCTTGAAGCAGTGATGTTTTATTAGCTGAAGTATCCGCTATAAAGACAGTTAAATGCCAGTTTGTGGTACTACCGATCTTTTAAGAATTACAGCTGTAATCATAATACACCGTCAAACAGAGTTCCTTTATATACAAACTCTGACATAACTGTTAGCAGGGGGTAACACCTCCCTCTGATCCTAGATGGCTCCACAAAGACTGATAAATCACATTCAGTAATTACCATTAGGATGTAATATGTCCTTTAACTGAGGAGCTAACGCAAGTTAAGCTTTAACAAAACTTACATTAATCTGTTATAGCCTAATACTTGTATCATGAGTCTACATTGTTCAGACAGGTTTCTGTCTCTCTAACAAGATGTGACAAAAGGTAATGAACTCCCGCTGGGCCTACAGGCTAAAGCAGGTTTTTGTCACTTCTCATGAAAAAGATCTAATTAGCCTTAATGAGTATTTTCTCTTGAAGCTACACACAGATTTCCTCAAACAAATGCCTATTGTATCAGAATTCAGTACATTTCTAATACACAAATATAATACAGTATCAAAATCGGTACATTTACAATGATATAAATCGGGGCATGTACCACTAATTGAAATAAATTTCTAACATAAATTATTTTTATGTGATCCAGCAACAAATAAGTTATTTAGAAGTGATCCAGCCACAATAACAATGAAGTGACTGTTCAATATCTTATAAAGAGGAGCAAACAGTTGAGACTGCAACAATGGAATTTCAAAATACTGAATCCTGATATGCCAGACACTAGCTATCATGATGTTGAACCTGGGGAATATGTTATGATCTGCAATTTCCTATGCTCAGGTTGTTTAACAGACAAGTGAGAAGGCCTGTACCAAGTGTTAATGGCCAGTACCACATCTCTGAAAGTAGCAGAAAGAGACGATTCTATCCATTCCACCTACTGCAGAAAACTCAACAATCCGGAGAAGGTTCAAGACAAGGCTGAGGCTGACACTACAACTCCGTCACTCTTGAATCTGTTCTCAGACTTAAAATCGCAGTGAATAGCATCTGAGCTAAGAATTTTGCAAGGTCTATTCTTCCATGTTGGCGAGTCAGTTTTTCTTTTTTTCTTTCTCTATTGTTTTTCTCATCCCTATTTTTCCAGGACAATCTATTTTTCCAACAGTGATTAGGTGATGGAGATTGGTTCAGGCCATGATACTGATGTGGTTGATATGAAGAAGAAAATGTCTGCACAATCAGTTCAACCTAACACTTTATTCAATTCTGGTGTAAAGAAAAGTTCTGCTAATCTTGGAGCTCAGAGACAGTGTGAGGGCTATTGTCTGCAGAATATTGTATTTGTAAGTACTGTGTCCCTATAATATAAGAGAAGTGCATCCAGCAATGTCAGTCTAATAATAATTTGAACCTGGGCAGACATTCATTAGATGATTATCATTCATTGGTGGGTAAGGTCTTACACCAAACTGAATGTTGTGTGTGTTGTCACATACCTTAAGGACATAATATATGTAGAACTCATACCCTTTCCACTAAAAATATCTCTGAGGTACTCGAATTACAGGAGGGGACCAATAGAAGGTCGGTATAATATGGCAAGATCTCCTAGTTTGACACTTCGCCAATATCGGTAGACAGGTCTCCATTGTCTAAATTTTTACGCTCAGAAAGAAAATGATCAATCAAACAATAGCCCGCTCCACAAGTGTTGATGAAAGATAACGCTAAAGTACACTTAACCAAAAAGGCTGAAGGGTATCATAAACAACATAAGAAAGTATTGGAAAAGGTCCTCTGAGTTACTGTTTAAACGTTATCCAAGTTGAAGTGTGTCTTAAACAGATGGAAATGCGAGGCATGGGTAACTTTGCCAAGACTTTGTGTATCATTATAACGGACCATTTTGTACCTTATATCCTTTCAGAAAATGTATATTACAATTGTGGTCAAAAAGGCTCAGAAATGGTTAACTCCAAGCTTCAAAGGAATATATTCTCTAGGAAAGATAGTTCCTGAAATAATGACTATTTCCCCATGATAAGATGACTGACATTCACAGAACAATCTCAACTCCATATGTACACACACACAGTTTGAACACAATGTCAAAAGAGATATGATTCCATGAGAAGAACCTATAGCTGCAAATTTAGTCACTGAATCCACAGGGTTTCAGTTCTTGTTTGCATTGGACTTCACCAAGACTGCTAAGGGAACCCTCAATTATAAATATATATAAACCCTGGTTAAACTAATTGATAACATTAATGAGATGTATGATGACACATTCAGGTAAGGGTAAGGAGCTGTAAGCTTGCAACAAGGAGATATTAGCATAGAATGGTACTAAATTATCTCACTGCAATTACTGGTGAATTTTGTGTGATCTTAGTCACTTAGTTTGATGATAAGTGTTCTACCTACATAATGGGCACAAGAACTGGTTACTGGTATAGGTAGCTCCGTATCTTTATAGTTGGTGTAGTTATAGTAATTGGCTTATGTATCAGATGTGTTCCTGCTGTGTTGAAGTGTGGTAAACATTCGATTCAGGTGACCCCAGAAAATGACAATGGCATTAAGAGGGAAAGGTATCACGGAAAATGAAGTGTTATATTATAATCCTAAAATAGAATCTTGAAAGGATGAGAGTGTTGGATATACTCTCAAAGGGTGGATTGTTAAAGTTTAATAATTGGACAAAGGTGGTAATCAAATAATTTCAATCAGTTGTGATGCCATTAATATACAACATAATTCTTATTGCAGCAACAATTTCATAAGTTTAACATATTTATATATTTTAAAATAAAAAATAAATTGGTGAAGAGGCTAATGTTTCCAACATATAAATGACATTACAAGTTTGGTATCATTCTGTTCTGAATTTCATGAGAACGTTTTAGGTATTATTTAAGTAGCATTTATACATTGTGAACGCTAGTTATAAATAATATCACTTTTCATACACTATATAGCAAGTCCAGAGATGTCATAAAAGAACCAGTTTATACAGGCCTAGAGTCGGGAGCCTGAAGAAGGATGCCTGGCCATCTCAAGGAACAATGGCCAGAGGAATCAACCAATGGGACCTCGAGTTCTTGGGAGGTCATAGTTGGTGGACCTTTTGTGGACCCTAATTCTGTAACTGTGTAGCTTTGTGATGTCACTGCCTTTTACAACTGTACAGTGTATAAATTATTCACTTCTGGCTTTGGAAACCAGAGCGTTCTGATAGAAGCTTGTGTTGGTGCCAATGGCGCAAGATTATGCAGACCAAACTTTGCCTTATAATACATTGCAAATAAAGCCTATGTGCTTTGGAACCACAGCAATCGCATCGTAGAATCTTTATTGTAAACAATACATACGGACGTAACATCATACTAATGCAAGGATCTAGTTTTCTAACTAGAAACTTCTGTCTGAGTAACAACCTTCATATGTTTATTGAACTAATAGTTTTTATTTTTCTGACAAATGAAATAAATTCTGTGGTAAAATAGTAATTTTGAATGCTTTACAATAAACATGTTTAGCATTAAAATTCCAAACAAAGAGCCCATTATGACCTTGTGCAGCTTTTCTTCTGCTTTCCGCTGTGTGATAATTACATTTCAATGTTAATTGAGTTTCTTTTTATATAAGTATTTACATGTGATTCATTAGTGTGAGATAAACTTCAAAAGTTAATTTTCTGTGAAAAAATAGATTTGTGACACCTGCTGCTGCTCTTTTGTAGCTGCATTATAATAAGTGCACTAGGTTGTATTAGTTTTGAGCAATGATTTACTTGCATTGATGCTGTTACAGCACAATACACACCAAATTGAAATAGAGACACAAAGAAAATGCAACAGAATGGGATGAAGAATACTAGGCAGGAAATCGGAGGTATTTATTTTATAGGACTATCAGAAAAAAATGCACAATGCGGGGTTGCTACTATACTATGTATAACCACTTTATATTTGCATTTATTTTTAACTAAATGTCTTTAAACATCATTAAAGGGGTTGTATTTTTTGCCACGTCTTTCACTAGAAAAAGCACTGACTGGTATTGGCGCTACTAAGCTGGGAGGCGCGGAGTCTAACGCACCACCGGTGATCACCAAGGACCCCTGAAAGGAAGTACGGGCTTTGCTGCGTGAGGAGCGCAGGTCGCGGTTCTCCCAGATAGTCACCAGTGCAATGGGTGGAGCGTAGTCAGACAGGCCGAGTCGAAACCAGAGAAGCGCAGTACCACGGAGAGGAGACAAAGAGTAAACAGGAACGGTACACGGGTCAGTACCAGAACGGGCAGCAAAGTACAAAGGGTGATCAGGAGGAGTAGTCAGACAAGCCAAGATAATCAGTAACACAGGAGACAATCAGGAACTTAACAATAACGCTGGAGCAGAGTAGAACCAATACTAGTGGGGTTTAAATAGAGGGCAGACGGAAATGAAGAGGAGTATTTCCAGGGATTAGACTTAGATGATCGCCGGGCAAGCGTCCCGTTGCTAGGACACAAAAGCGGTGAAACGCGCATGCGCGCGAGCCGCAATCACGTGGGCGGAAGACGTCCCATTGCTAAGCGACGGGAAGAGCGCTGCGGGCAGAAGGCATCCGTCTCCGGCACCCATGGAAGGTGCAGAGACGACGCCTGACATTTTTAAGGTTAACATTCTCTCTTTGCATAGTGTATTGCTTCAGTGCCCTCCCCACCTTTCACTGTACTCTCCCATTACATAGTTGCAGACAAAGGTTACAGGAGTAGAAGCAATGAGTTTTGATCTCAATGTACTATTTCCATCATAGCGATTCAGTATGTTAGGATGGGAGCTGTGTTGTGAATGAGGTATCTGATTGGATGGTCATCATCCCTGAGCAAGCTGGAGGTCTACTCACCTCCAACCCAGGCAAGTTTGAATTACGTGGACATGTTCTCGAGTTCAACTTCCCTTCTCCTCTTCCAGGTAGCAGGCTAGTCCTGGAGGGGCACTATATAAAAAAAGAGGACAAATACTTCAAATGAATTAAACATATCAGTTCTGGCCTCTAAGATAAGGGAAGACAATTCGAACTCTGCTTCAGAGCATCAAATATGTATTTTTAGATTAAGTTCCAATTACTACTTTGGTTGTACTGGACAAATCATTCTTCGCATTGTCAAATATTTTTGTAAATACAAGATTGTGGGGAAAAGGGCACATTTATAAAAATAATAATAATCATAGTAATAATAACAATAATAATAATAATAATAGTAATAATGAAAAATAAAAGATAAATTTATTTGAATGTACTGTCGAAGTCGTATAATTGGATGAATATTGGTTAATATTGTTTTATTATGCGATTGCGATCAGTATGCCACGTAACACGTGGCATGGCGCAATTACGCAGTAAAATACGCACGCACACACTTGCACTCTCACACTTAGTTATTTATATATATTATATTATAATGGTTCTATTCCCCAGTGATTAATGAGCAGATGGTATTTAGTTTATAGTTATATATGTATTTTAAGGTTATATGTACACTTTAGTGATATTTAAGGTTCAGATTGCAGGAACTATGTCATGTTTAGTATCATTTTAATCCCCTATTCATCAGCAATTGTCCGGTTCATTCGCCGAAGAGATCGCACATTGCATACTCTAGTTAGCAATGTTAGGGAATAAATGTTTGAAATGTTACTGACTGTGTATTGTGAATAGACTAGCTCAAACTGGATTCTGGGCGGGAGAATCATCTGGAATGCTGACCCTTACCCTTGGAGGGGGTTGTTTGAACTGGCCTATGACCTGTTTACACTGGACCCTCCTGAAGTCTGGACCTATAGAAGCAAGCCACGTCATCTGTATTGTTTTCTCTGTAACACTGAGTGTATATGTACAAGCTCCCTGGGACCAGCTTGTCAGTCATTCTCTGACCACAGTATTCTGGAGTGAAGTACTGTTCTAGCTGGATCCAGTAGAGTGCGCAGCCATCGCAGCGGTATGTATGTATCTTTTGGTATCGGCTGTACTGAATTATAATTATGTATTGAACTGCTAACTTTTGCGTCTGCTAAATAAATTATTTTGTGCTTTGGAAACACAAGAAATCGCTTTGACAGTGCTAATTGGAAAACGATAAAATTACTTTAATAGTACCAGTCGATGCAAATCTGTGTTTATTTGTTTTTCAGAACTGTTAATGGGAATAGCTATATTATTTTAAATAAAGGTACAACATAAAAATGAAAACAAGAATAATACCATAGTAAAAACAGACTCATACTTGCGAAATCACACTTTGCTAGCATGTAATACATGGTTTGGAATTGCGTCACACAGTAAGACAGTGATAAGAGCTCATCACAGCTCAAAATACAATCACTGCAGGGGTGTTGGTTTGTCCCTCAACTTCCTCTCCATTCACCAAATGAGGAAGGTCAGAGTGTCCCTACATAGGCACACTCAATTGTGCATAGTAGAGTTTTGGTTTTAGTCATAATTGGCTACTCTCCCAGAGTGATCGGGAGACTCCCAAATTATGGGGAGACCATCCTACCTGTGAAAACTATATTAATGGAAGTTAGTTATCTCCTTTTCAGTCTTCTTATAGAAGGAGCAGACCTAGAATTTTTTTTGTGGGAGGGGCGATTTTGCATAGCCACGCCCCTCCTTCACTCTGATTGGTTAACCCTGCCCCCTTTTCCTCTATGATCGGCCCTCTCCACCACAATTTATTGGGGTGAAGATTGCTGCTAAGGGGGGCGACTGTCCCGATCGCACCCCTCTGGATCCGCCAGTGGTTTATATTGGTGTGGAAGCGTTCTATTTAGTTTTTTGTTCATTTCCACCATATTAATCAACTTTCCTGCAATATTCTGTTTTCCTGATCCATCCCCAGAAAGTAATATTAATATGTTGATTTCATAGGCGCACCTAATTATGACATTTACACTGCATACGCATAAATGCTTCAGTTGCATGAAGGTAATTGTCACCTGATGAAGATTTGCAACATTTATTATTATTGCTACCTTATTTAAGACTGACTATGTGATTTATTATTATTATTATTATTATTATTATTATTATTATGTCTGAATTTGACACTATTTAAAATGACATTTAATTGTGTGACATTTTTACACTGCAGAACACTTTTATAAATGTAGCAAATATATATGTAAGTTATGAACTTTTGATATACATAATGCAAAAATAAAAACAATAATTTATTTTTTTGAAAATGAGTATTTAATGTACAGTAGAAATATGTTATATAAATATAACCAATTTCATTAAACATGTCACGATGAGGATTGTAGAGCACCCAAGACCTCATAGATAGTATCGCACATATGGGGGTAAATGTATCAAGCTGAGAGTTTTCTGGCGGGTTTGAGAAACCAATCAGATTCTAGCTGCCATTTATTTAGTACATTCTACAAAATGATAGCTAGAATCTGATTGGTTGCTATAGGCAACATCTCCACTTTTCAAACCCGCCGGAAAACTCTCACCTTGATACATTTACCCCATGGCCTGGTTCGTTATGTAAATCCCGATAAGTACCGTAATTTGTGTATAATTGTGCTGCACATACTAGGACACAGACTATCCACCAGTTAACGCAAATGCATGCAATGGATCTTTAAATGCAAAGGACACTTCCGTCAGCCTACGATTTGAAAGGCGGAACAGGAAGGGGAACGGGCGAATGCACGTAGGCAACATACAGTAAGCCAAGGTTGAGCGTCAAAATGTAGGTAAGTATTTAACTGCGATGTATAAACAAATTTAAATGATGAGAGTTAACAAAGTACTGATTAAGTCAGTTGTAAACTAAACTGTAACTGAGAATTTATTTGGTCTAAACTTTCTAAGAAAATTCAGTATAACATCTTGCCTGAGCAACACCTTAAAAAGCTGTCAATAATTTCATCTAAGAAGTGAAATGACACATTGAATCTGATAGCGAGCACTGAAGTGACTCCTGGGAGATTATATTTTCCCTTGAGCTGTTGAAAGAAAATAAATGATTTTGATAGTGTTATTAACATGATCTAAAAAACTGTATATTCTGTGTACTTCAGTTCAAGAACGTAAACTGCTAATCTCCTGCGGGATTATCTGTGATATGGAATAAAGAATTTCAGGGACATTATAAAATAAAACTAGGTTGTGTTCCATCTTCAAGAGTATATTTGTCACCTAATCACGAGTTAAACAAATAATAACACATGAAAGCAGAAAATATATAAATGATTGTCCCCTCAAAAATGAATTGTTGTAGCATGTGTGCATTGTATTTTAATAAATGAAAACAATTGATATTTAACACAAGAAAATTTATTGGGGATTGGTGAGATATAGACTATTGATAATTTAACAAATAATAATAAAAATCTGGAATTTTTATATTGAATTAGTAATATGCTATGCCCCAATAGCTGAATACTACTGGCCTTCATTTTTCGGCAAAGTTGTAAGCTTGAGGATAGGGGGATTTGGCCCATACACCCTAATATAATAAATGTTTATAAAAGTGCTACGCTGCTGTGACTGACAATATAGTATACACACCAACGTTTAAGCACTTTAAGCACAAAAACTACTTACACATAATTGAAAATAAGTATCTGATAAACTATGCAGCAACCTAGTGTGTGTGTATCTACTATATAAATGCCTAGTGGCGTGTGTGAAAAAAACAACAAGCTGCAGCGCCACCTGCTGGGCATAGTTATACACTGACCTATATATTTCTTGAAGGAGAAGTGACAGTTGGGAGTGGTTGGTGGTTGCCGGGGGTGACAGTGGGGAGTTTTTAACACCTTAAGTAGCTTGATGAAGGATGTGGTGATGAAGATGAAGGATGAGGTGATGGAGTAAAATGATGAGGTGGTGACATGTGGACAAAACCGCGTCGGGAAGTAACGCTCTTCCCCTGAGGAGGCCTGGGCTAGGGCCAAATGCATGACAAGTACCTTTTTAACACCTTAAGTAGCTTGATTTGACTAGAATGCATGAGTATCATGCACGGGTTAACTTGTGTATGTATATATATATATATATATATATATTGTCACGAGCCGCGGCGGTACTTACAGTCGCTGCGGCTCGCTTCCTGCTCCCCCTGGCGTCTTGGTCGTCACCTTGACCGGGACTTGCTAAGGTAACAGTCAGACGCTCCCTCAGCGCGGCGTCCCGGCAGTATAGAGAGCCGGGCGCACACGCGTGTTCACTAAGATTATTCATTAGATTCAGCCTGTGGGCTGAATTAGCAGGCATTAGCCTGCAAGTGTGCATTCCAGGGGCAAGCCCTGCTTGGTTATCTGTATAGCAGGCAATTAGCCTGCAAGTGTGCATACTCCAGGGGCAAGCCCTGATTGGTCCATCTATGTGTTTAAGGCAGTGAGGTCTGCAGCTTCACTGTCGGTTATAGCTTACTGTCACAGTTCTGCTCCATTGTTCCTGTTCTGTGGATACTCTGTCGGATTTCTTGTGTATGACCCCTTGCCTGGATTTGGACCCTGCCTGTTGTCTCTTGTGACCCTGACACTCTGGCTTGTACTTTGGACCCTGCTACCTAGCCCGTGACCCTGACCTCTGGTGTGTTTACTGACCATCCTGTTTGCAAGTGACCCCTGACCTTGGCTTGTTCTCTGGATACACTGTCTGCCATAACTCTCTGTTCCTGGGTTCTCCACAGCCGGTACACATTTCACGACCCTCCGTTTGTCTACAGCCAAGTCTGTCCCCACCACTAGGGGCAACAGTGAACACCAGACTTTCAGAGCAGACTCCAGGTTTTGTTGTACCGGCTGGAGGGGTTCCTAACATATATTATAATATTTGCAGACTTCTTGCTTCGGTGGGCTGACCATGACATTTTTCATTGCATATTAGCTTCCATTAATGACATTTGCATCATTTTCATGCTACCCATGCTATGTTGCAACACTAAATCAATCTAGACATGATGTCATCAGATTTGATCAACAGATGGCTACTTTTGGCAAGTTCTATCCGGGAGAGGGGCATGAGTGGAGGGCGGGAGGCGTCGGGGCGCATCCAAACGGGTCATTTTGGCCCCGTCCCCACGACAAAAATGGTGTTGGGAGGGTGGGGGCAAAATGACGCGATTCATCGCGAATCGCATCATTTCGGGAAGGCAGTTGCGGGATTGCCTGGTCTGCTGGGAGTCCGTGAGACCGACCTGAATTCCGGGAGAGTTGGCAAGTATGAGATAGCCGCTCTCCCTGCTTGTGTGAAGACACAGGTTGACCCACAAGAGGTAGGGAGACCTGTGTCGTTAATTCCCATTGCAATGTTGTCCTTCATCTCAATGTCAAAACAACTGTAACTATGCAATTTAGCTCCCACACATGTGCGGATGAGTTTTTTTGCCTGTTTGGAAGAAAGATAGGATTGAAACATGTGTGGTCAGACTTTGGCTTAATGAGACAAGTTCTTGCTTTCAGAGAAAACTCTGCAATAACTAAAAACAGCACCAACCACCTGGGTTCATAGCACAAAATTCCGCCGCTCATTTTCGTTTTCCCTACAGAAATGTTATAACCCCACCCCTTTTACTTTCAGTTTAATCTCTCTACTCAAGCCTTTATTTCATTTCTACTTAGTATCTGTGTTTGTTTCATTTTTTAGTACCTTGTATACATTTGATGACTATAATCTGGCTGCCAGTGAGTATATTTCCTAGTCTGCCACGTTGCAATGACAAAAGTATTTCAGAGACCAGATGTGTGGAGGGTAGTCATAGCACATCTGGGATCTGAATGTAGGCTGATTCTATACTCTGGAAAAAAAATACTGGCATGGAAGACTATCCAAAGAACAGACATCTGGAAGACATTAACTTCCAGAAAAAAAGTTATGGGATTATTAATGCTTAAAATCCTGTTTTTTTTTTAATTGCTGAGAACGAGAACATCGTTTATACAGCAGTTACATTTATATAATTCCAAATGTCCTATAGTAACACTCCAGATGATCTAAACACAAGTCCATCCTGTCTGCCTGTCTATAAAAAAAAGCATGTAAGGCTATAGATATTTCAAAATATTTATTGCATTGCTAAAAATGATGAGAATGTCTAGAGGATTTTTTTTTCTGGTGGCGGAAACAAAGTCTGAGGAACCAAGAAAAACTTTGGTGTGTGAACAAAATATTTATTCTCATGACCTAGAATTGTTAGCAAGTGGGTGAGCATCAGATTGGGAAAATGATGATTCATACAAACAAAATAAAACATAGTCAGTATGAACAAAAGGATTATGCTTCCCACCATGTGATTCTATACTAAAAACATTTTTATCTAGCACAGAAAGGTTTTTTTAAGTCTTGGAAACATTTTTCAGATTAAATTAATTTAATCTAGTGTATTCTCCATGATTCTTTGTGAATTTATGAAGCCCAGGGAGGTTCATGCTACATGTGTATGTGATTTAAGTGTGAAACATTAATAAGTGGTTTTGGTGAATGTAAGGACGCCAGAGTAAATCCTTCGTTGTGGCAGAAAAGGTGTAGTCATTGATAAGTGACTAAGTGCTAAGTCACGGCCAGCTGTTCAGATTGCTGTATTTGAGACAAGCTGGGCGTTCGTGACAACACTATATGGCATCTTCTTCTTCTTCTCCTTCCGCTTGTACCTGATAACCGAGGACTACCTACCATCATTCAAGATCTTGCTGTATGCTTCGTATGATTGGTTACTACAAACAAGCGGAATTTTCTCACATATCTGCTACGCTTACACACACACTAGGTAGAGGTGGTGTCATTTCAGAAGACAACACAGTATCTCTATGTAACACTCCCTTCTGTATTAAGCGTTGTGAGGGTGTATATATATTGAATGATGCAGATGCTTCTCACCTCGGTACTTGGTTTTCAGTGCCTCCACCCGAATCTCTGCTTTCTCTTCTAGGGGGTGTTCAAAAGATACACCAGGGGGAGATTCGGGAAACCCCCTGCCCAGTATTAACACTCTGTGACAAACTATGTGCTGCAAAAGTCAGCAAGACACATTTATTGAAATGGAAACCCTGAATGCAGCTTTGCAATTTTATAGAAAAATATACTTTGGTATAATTTGAAATAATAGTGTAAGCAATACAATACAGTAATACAACAGTGTGAATGAAAGTGGAGCACCACTTCTTACTATGCACACCAAGTTAACACAATAACTCGCAATAAATTAATAACATTAACAGCATACAATATAATATAATATATAACAATATAAACATTAACTGTCACAGCTTTATACACATGGAACAATATATCAGATACCTTACTCGCTCCTGATACTGGGAATATCTGGCGGGGTGAATGTATATATATTTTCCTTATAGCTCTACAATGTACTGCCAAACACATACATCAGCAGTATTCAAACACACCACACAAATGGAGCAGTGCACTGCAAGTTGGGGCCCTTCTGTATGGATGCAGCATGGCATGGAAACATCATGTGTCCAGTTTGCAGCTTTTAGAGGTCTTTAAATCACCTGCAGTGAGGTACAGCAGTCACAGTATGCAAACCCTCCTGTAGCAACAACTGTAAAATCCTTTCTTATTTGTATTCTGGGACTTGTAGTTCCACAAATGCTGATTAGACAAACACTTGGTGCACATAAACCTGCCCACCCATCTATCCCTAACTCTTCAGCCCTTGTGGCCAGATATAGTCCAAACCCTACTTGAATAATAACAGATAGGTAAAAATAACCAGTAACTTATCTTCACCAGTGTGTGTCACAGGTCTGAACTTGATTATCTCCAAAATGGCTGACTTGTAAAATGTTCTTCTTCAGAGGTGCATGCAAACCTCCTCCTACAGCTTCACACTGTGACTTGCTAGCAGGTTCTGTTCAGGACTGCACTGAGCTTTGATATCTCTGCAAACTGTCTGTTCTCTCTGCTCAGACCACCAATCCAGTGCCCTTCTGCCTAGGGTCACCTATCTGGACTGGTCACACAGCTCAGTCTCTCCCAGGATGCTCCTCTCTCTCTCTCTCTCTCTCTCTCCGCCCTCTGGTTTCTTAGTCTTCTTAGGCTCCGCCCCCTTTTCATAATAGCTTTCTGGGATATGTAGTTCCTCCTCCTGGACTGGCAAATAGCTATATCCATCTCTTTTCTTACTGATGCAATTGTGATTATTAGCCCCTGGGTGCTCAAGTCCAATTGCAGCATCCCCAGAGGTTACATCTAATTCACTCGAATATTGTTTGGTTTCCCTAAATACTGAAGTTACTCAGCCAGGGATTCTTATATAGCTCTTTTGTGTTACTGATAACCTGTATTACTTAATTCACTACACCAGAAGCTGTATCCCTTCTTTCCCTCTAGATATATGTATGTATATATATATATATATATATATATATATATATATATATATATATATATATAGATACATATATATATAAAGATAGATAGATAGACAAATAGATATAGATATTGTAATGGATATATATAGCTATATATTGTGGCAAGAGCCCGCTACTGCTGAAGCACACGCGAACAACTTCTTTTTATGCAGCTTTATTGTCAGGATGGTTAAAATGTATTTGACACCGTATGACTTTCACAGCAATTATGGAGACCCTAAACGCTAGCTAGACATAGACCAGCTCTCTCAAGACCAGCCAGCTTCCCCAGCGTTGGTCTCACTAAACAAATGATACAAACAAGCTTTTATACATTATACTCCTCCCCCAGCCTTAGCTTGATGGGCAGGTGACACACCCACCTTCCTTTTAAGAGGAAACTCCCACCAGTGCTTCTGCTTGCACTAACAGTCACACCCTGTCTGTTAGCTCTGAGGAGGAACATTTCAAACCATGTAAGTTAACCAAACTTTAAACTATTGTTTGTCAGACATAAGTCATCAATCTAGGTGCATTACTGCACAAATGTTTTACTCTACTTCCATGCTTTCTCTGCATATTGCCAGCTAAATGTCTCCCCTTGTTACAATATATATATATATATATATATATATATATATATATATATATATATATAACACTTCATTATATATTTGAATGTTTTAGATATGAACATATTTAATCAATTACTATTAAATCATATTTTAATTATACAATTACCTATCCAGTTATAGCCACATACTAAAGTGCTATTTTTACTAATTTACTTATTACCTCAACTTCCATTTGGTACCAAGGAGGTTGGAATGTGCCCAGTTCTATCAGCACAGGGCTGGTTATCACCCAAAGAGTGGACCTGGTTTTTTTCTTTGTAGGTCCAATCCCCCAGAGAGATCAGCCCAGTGCGGAACAGGCTGGAGCTGGTTCCCACTATTACACTGGCAACCAATGCTGTGGGTGTCCCTGTTATAATGGGACCATTCACAGCCTGTCATATCCTGGTTGCAGCTTTTGCTGGGGGACTGCTGTTTGTACTCCTGCATTAGCCGTAACCAGATCAGGTTATGAGAGATGGTACTTGGATCAATTTTGGTAGCGCAGGTACATATTTTTTTCTATTATTTATTATTTATTCAAATTGTTTTGCTCACCACTCATCCTCATGTTGCTGATGATGACTTGCATATCTAGTATGTAAATTGTTAAATTGTAATAAAAAAGTATCCGCACTAAAAAAGTCTTTTGTGATTACTTACTACTGGTTCTCACCTCTTTGTCTGTTTTACCCAGTTTGTTTATTAGTTTACTGTGTTTGTCCCCAATTGTATAGCTCTGCGGAATATGTTGGCGCTATTTAAATAAATGATGATGATGATGATGATGGTATAATCCACCACAAATGCCATTATGGGGGTACTCTCCCAGAAAAACACCCTCAATACACCACACCCACCTGGGCACAATCATCTCTCTATCTAACCACAGCCAACAAATCAGCAAACCAACACCACCAACACCCCCTCTTCTCCTTCTAGAATGCTAAACACGCAACAGCATTTTTGCGCCACGGTAGTTCAGGTCTAACCCAAGGAATACAATTTAAATTCTGCTCTACATCCGCAGAACCAATATTTATATCATAAGCTTATGCCGTACCACTACTTGAAATAAAAGGAAGATTAACTTCCTTACTCCACCGATGGCAGCACCACATACCACACCTAATCAACAAGCGCAGACAGCCCTAAAACCTGATCTACGCTTGTAAGGAGTTTGTTGATGGTACTAGTTAAAAATAAGTTATTAAATGTCATTAGCATATTTGCCAGATTATTAGTCCCTTCCCATTAAACTTACAGTATACAATTTAGTTTAATTATTATTCCACAAAGAATGTAATAATTAAAACTTTGTTGAAAAGAACATACTCATTTAATCAGGCTGAAGAGAACGCTCCAGTAACTGTGTCTGAACAGCAGGGGCTGGCTGGCAGACTTTAGCCCAGGGGGCAAGCACACAGCACTGGCCCATAAGTAGCGGCCCATCATTAAAGGGTGGTTTTTGGTATAATATATATTTATCTATATACAAAGAGGCTATTAGTGTTGCTTAATCCATATATATATATATATTTATGCCCAGGCCCAGAGCTGGATTAAGGGCTAGATTTACTAAGCTGCGGGTTTGAAAAAGTGGGGATGTTGCCTATAGCAACCAATCAGATTCTAGCTATCATTTTGTAGAAGGTACTAAATAAATGAAAGCTAGAATCTGATTGGTTGCTATAGGCAACATCCCCACTTTTTCAAACGCGCAGCTTAGTAAATCTAGCCCTAAGGCTCTGGAGGGTCTGGGCACTTTAGACAGGGTAACCCCCTATGATGTAGCATGGTTATCATTTTAGAGAAAAAATACACAGGCAATGCTGTGTGCACTACTGTTAGGTGCACACAGTTCTGCCTTCACGAGCAGTACACGGTGAAGCGGGACATACCTCCCAACTGTCCTAAGCGAAACAGTCACCCAAATTCGTGACTGTCCCACCAGATTCAGGACAGTTGGCAGACTGTCCTGCTCTCTCCTACCTGTTCTTGTCACTGTCACCACTTGTGGCTGCTGGTTAATTTGGCTCTGGATCCTTGGAGGTCCCATTTGGTAAGAAAAAAAAAATGGGTACATGAAATTTAGAAAACTTCAACAATCCCTGGCATTAAATCAATATATCACCCAAGTTTTATAATTAGGCCCCCCTTCTGCCCACATGCTTTAGCCACACATGTCCCCCTCTGTCCCAGCACCTTTAGTCACACATGTCCCCTGTCTGCCCAGCACCTTTAGCCACACATGTCCCCCTCTGCCCAGCACCTTTAGTCACACATGTCTCCCTCTGTCCCAGCACCTTTAGTCACACATGTCCCCTCTCTGTCCCAGCACCTTTAGTCACACATGTCCCCTCTCTGCCCAGCACCTTTAGCCACACATGTCCCCCTCTGCCCAGCACCTTTAGTCACACATGTCTCCTCTGTCCCAGCACCTTTAGTCACACATGTCCCCTCTCTGTCCCAGCACCTTTAGTCACACATGTCCCCTCTCTGCCCAGCACCTTTAGTCACACATGTCCCCCTCTGTCCCAGCACCTTTAGTCACACATGTCCCCTCTCTGTCCCAGCACCTTTAGTCACACATGTCCCCTCTCTGTCCCAGCACCTTTAGTCACACATGTCCCCTCTGTCCCAGCACCTTTAGTCACACATGTCCCCCTCTGTCCCAGCACCTTTAGTCACACATGTATCCCTATACCCTGCAGCTTCAATCGCCCCCCACCCCACTTACACACACTAACTTCCCCTTCCTCTTACCTTTTTGTACACGAGTGGCTCCAGGGACAGAGAGAACTGCTGCAGCTCCTGCACACTGACCATAGAGTTCCAGCAGCCCCGCCTACACTTCCTACCATGTGACCACTGCGGTCACATGACCTGGTTATGTAGCTGCTACTGAGATGCGATGGAGACAGCCTGTGCGGTCTGTGCAGGGGCTATCACATCGCAGAGTACTCACTGCAGGGGCATCATCCATTAACAGAATATTGTACTACAAGCTGTAGTACAATATTCTGTGAATGAATGATCCGGCTGCAGTGAGTACTCTGCGATGTGACAGCCCCTGCACAGACCGCAAAGGCTGTCTCCATCGCATTACCACTGGACCACCAGGTGGCCCAAAATACTGTTCTTCTGTCCGGCCCGGGTGCCATCTGCCCCCCTGCCCCCCTGCCCCCCGGGCCAGCCCACCCCTGCTGAACAGGCCTATATTATTAAGGTTCCTGATACTGATTCTACAATAAATGTTTGAAATAAGATTTCTATTATATCTGTGCTTTTTAATATCACTAGTTTAATATATAGGGTTTAAGCCCTTTATATAGTGTATAGCTAAACTTGTTTTTCCCAGTTTTCAGAGGACCATTCCACCAACTACCTTTGAATATGAACGGTTTTTTGAATAACCTGTTGAAGTCAAATAATTGTATTATGCCATTACTCAGAAATTAAAGCTGTTTTTAAGTCCCCATGTCATCAGAAATACCTTGCAACAGGTATCAAGCATAAATTGCATCTGAGGCTGGGTAGAAAAGAAAATTTCTCCCGATGTGATTTCATTAAGTATTTTACCAACTGAAAGTCCTGATCTGCATGTTGATTCATGTGTACACACTATACACATTTTACAAGATTTACCTTCAGATCTGTGCTCTTTATCTTTCATAACCATCTGCTGAAAAGATTGTGAGTCTGTAACCTCTATGGAGGTCTGCCTACACTGCTGGCCCTGAGTGCGTACACACTGCAGAATTTGGCCAACATCGTTCCATTGTTTATAGAGATTTTTAGTCCATTTATAAAATGAAATTAAACGATATCATGTACTTTGGTACGATAAAACATGATCGTTTGAGCGTACACACTAATGCAATATCGGACCGAACAATTGTTTATCATATGATTGGCACAATAATCGGGTGAAAAACCTGTAGTGTGTACTCAGCCTTACTCCCCTGAGGCCCTTTGTTTGAAGATTTACCCATTTATGTTACTGGTGATAGCTCGGTCCTCCTGTGCGACCTTTATGCGCATTAAACCATTTTAAACTTTAAAGTAACCTTCCTCATAACCTCTCTACTTGTACTGTATAAATGTTCTGGTATGCACCACACAACCTCTCTGCTATGCATTGTACATACACTCTGCTTTGCACAGTACAAACCCAATTGTTTCCAGTATAAATGATGCCCACTACAACTTTTCTGTTCCCAAAAGCATCCATATTAAACTGCAATCTCAGGGAACAATATGTCATATCAATTCAATATCAATCACTATACTAATACTCACTGTCCCATAATATCCATATATCACATCAATATCAGTATGTACTCAACAAAATCATAGCATTACAAACGATTACTCTGCACCTACTGTATAACAATAACTGTTCCCATTTACAACCATTCCCAGTAATTCATATCCTTATCCAAATAACAATACTTCTACCAATAATCCATACATCACATCATTCTCAGCATTATCTGTCTCTATTTACAATCATCACAATACACAATAAGCCTGATAGTGTTACCATATTTCAAACTTAACACCCCTTATGTATTTGTGTCCTCCACTCTTGTGCTGGGGTGTGGGCAGGGGCAAACGCAGGATTGGTAGAGGGGGGTTTCCACACCATGCCGCCAATGGGCCTGACCAGCATGCATGGGGGCGTGGCTATAATTTTAGACAGTGCTTGGCTGCTCTCCAACTCTTCCTATCCCCATAATATACATGGGCAATGCTGCGTGCACTACTGTTAGGTGCATGCAGCTCTCCCTTTTCAAACAGAGCCGCGTGAAGCGGGGGCATGGTCCAGTCACCACAATTATACAGTGCTCCAGGCTTGGAGGGGGGTTTCCAGGCACTAGGAAACACCCCTTCGGTTTGCCTATGGTGGGGTAGGAGATGGGAGAGAGTAGAGGAATTCAGTGTCTTCTCCTTAAATGTCCATGTGAAAAGAGGGCTTATGGAGACAAAAGGCATGATGCAGAGTAGTACTATATCAGTTTGCAGAGTGTATCTTGCATGTAATCGCTCTGTGCTTGCCCATATAAGGCATATATTATGCTTTTGCGTCTGTGTTTAAGCAAACTTTTTTTTGCACAAGATGGGTAGTTGTTTTTGCTTTTTTTGCTGTTTTAGGGGGATGGGGGGGGTTCCTTAGGTCTCATTGATGCCCAATAGTCCATGTGTTTTTTGCACATAAAACTAATGGATAAAAACATGGACGAAAGTAGATCATAAATGTGTGTGACGTGTGCCTGGTATTACTGCATATACTATTGCTGCCAAGCTGTATGGACCTTAAGATGTATATGGCTCAGCATATGATTGTAAACACAATTTTTTGCGTCAGTCTTTTTAAAACAGACATTACGCCCATTTTGTGGCCAACTGTGCATCAGACCCAAAATCTCCTGTTTTGATAAGGTGCATCTGTGATTTGAGCCTTTGCACAGGAACCTTCATTGAATATGTAAATTGTGTGTGTGACGGTGTATGTCTAGACAAAAGTCTGGTTAGAAATTAGGCAAATAGAGGATTCCATAACATCTCATAAAATATTTATCAGTTAAGATGTATGGCTTAATTGAATAATGAGAGTAAGAGATCAGAACTGTCTTTATTATATTTGTCACTTTTGTGTGTTTGAAGTGTCATTATTATGGCATAGTGTGGTGCCATTTATAGTGGCTGTGCCTTGTCACATAAACTGGTTGTGTAAATCTTATAGAGGCCTAAGATCCAGTGCAGGAACTACACTACTGGTATCTAAGTTTTATGGCACCCTTCATATGTGGAACCTCCAAGCGTCAATGGCGGAGGGCCTATACCAGGTCATTATTTATTCATAAAGGAGCTAATATGCATCAAAACAAATCATTTTATAATCCACAGGACCACTGTGTATATTCATAGTTAGGAGATGGAGCTTCATTAAATATAAATATTAACCTGCTAGGAAACATAGTTAAATAACATATTTTCCTAAGCTATTCACATTTCATAGATCTGTCTCCTATGCAAACTTTGCAGAATGTTCTGACCTGTCTGGTGAATGTAATATCACATTTTTAGAATGTGCCAGAGAAAAGTCATATCATTTATAAGATGTCCTTAGTAGAAATATATTTTGAAGATTCACAAACCCCTTTGGCATACACATACACCTTTTTTTAGTGAGATCCCAGTGAAGGTGGTCAGATGTGGTAGAAAAAAATGTGATTCAACTGTGTTTAAAACTTGTGAAAAGCTGTAAAAAATTGTCAAGGGGTCAATCCACTGTTGAAGATCTGTCCTATTTTCCTCCTTCATGATAATGCATGATAAGACTTTTTTTTGCAGTTTTTTTAAAAAAAAACTTTTTCTGTATACATTTTTAAACCTTAAGCTTTGTGACTTTTTTAATTATATAAAACTCCATTTAATAATGTTCAGTCTTTGTGTTCTTAAAGGTTTCACCTTCTAGGTAAGCAGAATGAGAAAATACAGAGCATTGTATGGGTTACGATACCTCTAATTAATTTAAGTTGTGATTGTATTGTGAGATAAGTCAGTGAGGTACTGAAGACTTCCTCACAGTATCAGCATTGAAACCAAATCTTGATTCCAGTAGTTAAATAGTGAGTCTGAGATAGCATTTTGGGATGTTTGACTCTACAGACCAGGGGTAAATGTATTATGCTCCGATTTTTGCAAATCGCCGATGTTCGGCAACTTTGACTGCAAAATTTAAAACATCAATGTGTTTAAAGGCAACTTTTAAATTTTGCTGTCAAAGTCGTTGAATATTGGCGATTTGCAAAAATACATTTACCTCCAGATAGTTTATTTTAATCAACCCTTCCACACCCACACGTCATCCAGTTTGTGCAAAAATGGACCAACTCATGTGCCTAATCCATACTCATCAAGAAATGCCCTGATGTGTCTCCAATCATCAGCAAGTGCAAACTTTTGCACACCTGCTGACACTGCCAAAAACTAGGCACGTTACTCACAAAAGAACATTAGTGCTGCGGGTCATCGTTTTTATAGTTTATAAATGATATTTCATGGCTTGTGTAGCACCATGGGCTCATAGTGGTTTTAATACACCACTGAAACTAATGCTGTATGTAGCCCTTGTGCTGCCTTGTGCCTCAAAGCACGTGGTGGGGGGGGGGGGAAGCTAAACCTTCCCATTTTTATGATGTCTGGCTTTACCCGAGTCATATGCTCTCTTCAGGCTGTAGATCTCGGCAGTGTCCACCAGGGGTTGACTCAGGAAATCCCCGCCCACAATTCTCTAAAAGAGAGACCAGGGGGTAAATGTATTATGTTCTATGATACAAAAGAAAAGAAGAAGCACTTACCTGTATCCTGCTGTCAATCAGTTGAGTATCCTTCTTTCTTCACCCTCTTCTCGGCCTCCGATGGGCACCCCCTCACAGTAACATGGGTAATAGTGGTTGTGGGTCTTATAGGAGGGATCCAACTAAGAGCTATACAGGTGAGAAATTTCTGCTGGTAGTTGTATCCTTTAATCCTCATAATCTATTTCTCAGACTGTGGCTTCCTGCCTCCATTCCCTTCCGCACATCATGACACCGTTACATGCAGCACTGTGTTCACTAAGATAATCACATGACTCCCTCATCTGCTGCTCCTGGGAACATTGCAATAACCTGATTGGCTATAGATTATTCTATCCCCACCCACATCAAAACTATGGAGATCCCTGATGACCCTTGTCAACACCTTAAAAAGCTTTGCACAACATTGTAAGTGACCTAAATAACCTCAAAACTCGACGTAAATGTAGAAATGCCTTTTGCAGAATGCAGTTTTTACTTCAAAATCATATACAAATGTAATAAATCTCATTGTTCAAACTATAACACCCTACTTGCAGCAAATTATTGTTCTATATTTTGGTTTGTTTTGCTATATGCCTACAAGGGGTCAGCATGTAAAGACCACATAGGGTATTCTAAATAATGGAAATAAGTTGGTTTGCCCACAGCATCATTTCTTGCTCAGTCTCTGGCAGATGGCGGCTGCCCATGGGCTGGGAAATAATTTCATCAAATACATAACTCCAGCTTCCCAAAATAACAGAATGAAGAGGAGGGGGTTATTTTTCGCAGGTGCAAACCAAGCCCACCCAAGAGAAGCAAAACAAACTGTAGCTTTTACAAAACTTATATTTTTGGAACGTCTTCAAAAGAACTACTGACATGAACAGAAAACACATTGAAAACATTTCAGAGTTTGCATGGGTAAGTTTTTTTGGCCTTCAATATGGTTTAAACCTCATTTTTATAATATCCCTAGATCAAATAGTTTGGATTTCTCTGCCAGGCATAATTGCTGACATGCCTGAATGAATGGGAATTTTGTTGCACGGTTTTTCCTCACAAGGTAATAGCTGCCTAAGCATTTGGTGCTATCAATACATGTAGCATTGAATCAAAGTTTTAAGAAGTTGGATGTGTGAACTTTGTTGCATATAGGAATGTGTTTGACACCACAATCTTCCAGCACAGTTGTACAGGAGCCATATATTGTTACTCTGTGCTTTTGTTAATGGTTAGACATGTTTTGAATATCCAAGTATGGGAAATCAGGTCAAAATTAGGCCACTTCTCAATTTACATTAACTTAATAAAATGAATTCATAAAATGTCAAAAAATAAAAAAAAATGCAAGAAAAACAAACAAACAAGCGGTTAGTATTGCAACATTGTTTCATTGGGTTTTATATGGTACCAATCGGATTTTGTTTAAAAAATAAGCTCCTAACTTTTCATTGTGGGTTATCGAATCTCCAGCTGGTAGATTGAAAAATATCAATGGCAGTTTCAGCAAGCTAGGATAAACAGTGTTAGTTTTTAAATTGATAAAAGTTATCAGAATAGAAAAATGAGAACACCAAAAATAAGCATGACAAATACAGCACAGTGGCTTAGTGGTTAGCACTTCTGCCTCACAGCACTGGGGTCATGAGTTCGATTCCCGACCATGGCCTTATCTGTGTGGAGTTTGTATGTTCTCCTTGTGTTTGCGTGGGTTTCCTCCGGGGGCTCCGGTTACCTCCCCCACTCCAAAGACATACTGGTAGGTTAATTGGCTGCTAACAAATTGACCCAGTGTCTCTCTCTATGTCTGTCTGTGTGTGTTAGGGAATTTAGACTGTAAGCCCCAATGGGACAGGGACTGATGTGAATAAGTTCTCTGTACAGCGCTGCGGAATTAGTGGCGCTATATAAATAAATGGTGATGATGATGATGATGATCTATGGGTTTTGGAGCTTATTTGCAACTCATAATATAGTAAGTACCAGGAAAGCCACACAATATGGCGGTGTATATTTCATGTAAGCTTTTATTTTTCATGTTCTCATTTTTTTGTTGTAAACAACATACAGATAGACCAAGAGCCATTTTGACATTAGTGCATTTTATTGGCTAGCTTGCAAAGCAGGCCCTAAAGTCAAACAACATGGCGGATAATAGATAAGATTAGTATTGGACATTGCATTCAATTTGGGGCCACATGTGAAAATATTGGGCCAATTACCCAATATTGCCTGGGATATTAGTGTTGTGTGACCAGCAATAATTACAATGCCCCTCACATATTTCCCAGAACAATTCTACTTTTGTCCCCAAATTTCATGTGTAATGCTTTGTGGTGTTTCTACCAGTGTCTACTAAGCTGTACTTTGTCATTAGTTATATCTGAATATCTGTTGGAGTGTGCTGGCCATTTCAAATACTGCAACCTCCATTCCCTAGAAATAGAGAAGTAATAGCGGGGGCCTAATTCATCAAGGAACTGGGCCTGAGATATTACAGAGAGCAATGCAAAAAAAAAAAGGAGTAAGTTTGACCCTGGACAAAACCATGTTACAATGCAAGGGGTGCAAATTGGATTATTATTTTGCACATAAAGAAAATACTGACTTTTTTGTCATGTAGCACACAAATACTTGATAACTTTATTTTTACACTGAAATTTAAAGTTCATCTAGGATATGTCCTACCCCAACTATAAATCTGTCCCCACATTTTAAATTTACCTCCCCATCCAATGCAACATGGTTTTGCCGAGGTGCAAAGTGACTCATTTTCTTTACTTTGCTCTCATTAATGACTGAGCGCAACGTGCATTGTTTTAAAACATACGTAAGGCAGTACTGCGCTCAGCAGGGAATGGATCTGAAGATATGTGCGCTGATGATCAGCTGTAGGTCCACTGTGTTCTACTACCTGGGACACTGGAGGATACGCCTAATACCTATGTGGATTATAAATTCGCAAAAGAATGCACAGAAAAAAAATATTGAATTAATGTTACCTGTTAATAATATGGGCATTAATGATAAAACAAAAAAAAGTGTGGTTTTTTTAAAATATTTTTTCCCCCATGAAATACATTTATTAGGATGTTCTTAATGTCTACTGAACATAAAATAAATGTTTACAGTTGCTCCTGTTAGTAAACCACATGTTATAGTATGCATACGAACCTGCCATCACTACTGATCAGGACTTAGACTCACCCTGTAGCTGGAGCAGAAGATACGGCAGAAAAACAAGTAACTTTGCGATGCCCAGAGCTTGATTCGGACATGACTGCGAGCACTTGAGTTCGGCACGCCGCTATTGTATACTGACTATGGACGATCGCCCCTTCCCTGCCCTGTTCCCTCCCTGAAATCATAGGCTGTAGTAAGTGACCTTTGAGTACGAAGACAGAGCGGACAGGGATGCGTTCACCGGCATATGGTCCGGCTCTGGGAATACGCAGAGTGATTTTGCGGACGATAGACTCAAAATCAGCAGATACGTACCTTAATGAATCAGGCATATTCTTCTGAGTAGGTCGCATCTCCAGTTACACCCGTTTCCAGGTGGATCTTTAGTATGTACTCCACACCTAGTTAAAGATACATGTTAACGATCGTCAGTAAGGATCTTTGTTTTGCTAAAAAAGTGATAATAAATATATTTTAAAGATTTATGCATTTAAAATTAGAGTGCAATTTTAAAGCCCGCATTTTATGCATACGTTTGGGGTTCAAAATTGCGCTAAACTGTAAATGAAGACCTTAATATTTATTCAGTTAATCTGTTACTATTTTGTCAGTCAATTAGTTAGTTAGTTAGTAAGTCTAACAAAGAGACAGACAGGGCAAAAGAAACAAAATATAACAATGTTAGGAGAGAAGTAGGAAAATCAGAGCAGACATTCCGTCAGGGAAAGCGAAGCACAAACAGTTACAATGTAATATAGAGTGGAAAACCACCAGGGGGCCAACCAGGGACTCGTTTAAGTAAAATCAGATAATAGTAGGCAAGAATAGTAGGTAACGTTCATTTTATAGAGGAAGGCAGAGAGTATGGCACAACTTCAAACAGCACCAGTTGTTAGGATTACAGGGGAGTTTTTATTTATTTATCATTTTATTGTGCAGTAAATATAAAGTACAATAAACAAGCAAAAATGCAGATTAAATACAATTGTTACATTTTTTTATCATAAAAAAAAGTAAAAATAAAGTGAAAGAAGATTTAGAGAGGTAGACGCTATGTGCTGTCTCTGGACAGAGGTCAGATAACAGACATATTCTGCCTCTCTGTCTACCTAGAATGTTTATTGACCATGCGCTATGCTAGATTACTTACTGCTTTGAGTGTTGTAGTGCTGCCCGGACGGGCAGTACTTAGTCCTTTGAGAATCTTATTCCACAAACTGTTCACTATATCTATTACCTGTGTACCTGGTATTCAATAAACCAACGTTCTGGTTAAAAAGCAACGTGTGGATTAACCTCCTTTCACACATCTGCTGTCATCTGATACAATTCAACAGGCACCTGCCAATAGGTTATGGGGCCAGATCTACCAGTGTGAAGAGCATATTGAACAGGAGATACAATTTTAAATCAGAGGAAACTGCAAGTATAGCAAAAACCCTTTATTTTAATTAGCACTCCAGGTGCTTTGAGTCTCTGAGAACTGTTTTACAAGGAAATTTGCAAAGGCGATGCAGTTGAATCGTGAGAGGCTGTGGAAGGCCACAAGTGATATAAGAGACAACCCAAATTCTGATGATGTGAATAGGGCCACTGGAACCATTGGTTTAGCTGTGTAACAGCACGCCTACTCCATCATCAAAGAGAAGGCAAAAGACATGTGGATTGCCCTGCAGACAGCTTATGAGGATAAGAAGAATATACCTAAGGTACACTTTGTATGGAACCAAGTTAGGTGAGAGCAAAGGCAAGAACAAATACATCGATAAGATGCTATCACTTTTAAAGCAGTTCATGTCCATCGGAGACCAAGTGGATGACGAAGAGGTCGCAATGGTTATGTAACAGAGCCTGACCCCTGAATTCAATTATCTTGTAGTGGCATTGGAGTCATGTGCTACCAACTTAACTACAGAGGCCTTAATGGCGAAACTGTAACAATTCCAGGAACGGATACTTGTGGACACTACAGCTGAAAGCAACTGCTTTGCTCATTAAGGGAATTAAAATTGAAAGACTAAAATACCAGTATTTTATTTGTCACAAAATGTGACACAAGGCCTCAGAGTACAGACTGAAAGTTCAGAGTGGCGCAAAAAACATCCTTGATAAAAAAAAACGAGTCAGCTTTGAATGTTCTGGACAGCCATAGAAAGGACTGTTAGCACATGGATTCACGGGCAACTAGACACAGTCACTTGTAATCAGCACTTCATTGCCTGTGGGTGTGGTCCCAGAATGTTCAAGATACACAAGAATGAAACATCATATCTGAGCATGGAAAAACCATTCAGCAGAGTCACATTACAACTATTGGCCATTGTAGCAGCAATCTACCTACTGAAATGACATGCCCTCATGTGATTCAGTTGCTTGACTTATCCTTAAATGGCCAGATTGACTCAATTTGGACAATATTGCATATAGCCAAATTAGAAATATATCCTGTCACTTGAGTTGAGCTGCAGGACTGACCCATATGCGGCCATCATTAAAGACTTCCAGGTTAATTTAGGATTTTTCAGAACTTCAGAAATCAGCTGGTCGTGTTCACTAGTCACACTATAGCAGTGCGTGCTGAAGATGACATTATATATAATACTATTCTTTCCCTAGTGATGAAACTAGAAATTAGAGAAACATGGCTATCTTCCCTGTGTACAGTACTCTTAATCCAATCAATTGGAAGTTGCTGCATGAAATTCTAAATTAATGTTTGATAAGTGTCAGTGACTTAAATCCTCATATTTATTTGCTAGGAAAGAACAACCTAGGAATGTGCAGTCACAAATCTAATCAATGTATAATATATTATAAATGACACATAAACATAATATTAATAACTAGAGAATTAGCCAGACAGGACCAACATCACATCGTCATTGTTTTATTTGCTACTTAGAAAACCTGCAGCAACTAGATGCTTTTAGTAATATCTATATTTTATTATTTACTCATAAGCTTTAATCATTTGATTATTGTTGGTATTGCTTGAGTGTTTTGTGTGAGGCTATTCTCTCATAGTATGTGGTCTTATAGTCTCATATCTTACCTTATTTATTTTTGCATCTGTTTAGCAGTCATCCTATTCATTCATTAGTACTGAACATAACTCTTGATCGATGATTTTGTATTTTCCTTTTTTTAGTGCCAGACCCTTTTCTTTGCACCCCTAATTAGGGACCACTAAACACAAAATGCAATTTGCCTAATATAAAAGATCTATTCATAACATTCACAAATGTGCACTGAACTGACAGATTATTGGGCACACCAGACCTTCCCAGATAAAGCAGGTAGGTACCTTGCCCCTTTATGGGGTGCCAGGAAAAATGAGCTGAGATTTCTACCGTAATTGCCAGCAATGTGCCTCAGTACGATGTAAGACTATTGTTAGACATTGATTACATTGTTTGCACAATCAAAGCAAAATTAGTCACAGTAAAAACGTTCACATTGAATAAAAAAAATCTTGAGAAACACCAGAACATGCAAATCTCTGTGCCTTGCCTCAGACTCATGTCAGCAGAAATAATCATTTTTACTTGCTTTGACAGGACTGCATGACATGGATGCAAATTTATATATTTAATGGGAAATAGAGAAGCAGTTAGTTAATAAACAATTTAATAACCTGCTTCCCCAAGGTTGAATCGAAAACCCTTTCAAATACTAATCAACTTTCCATTAAATGCCATTTCTCTCTAGCTGTTTTCTCTACCCCATGCTGAATGTTAGCAAACCATATATCTAAGCCAATCTCTGTGAGATGCAAACCATTGTTTCTGAACAGCAGGCATCTCCCCTGTCCACCTGCGTGTGCCTAATCACTACACTCCCATTGCGTGATCCAAGCTTAGAGGTGGTGCTCACTTTTGGGACTGTGCATGGATCCAACTTAGCCAAAATCCCCATCTCCCGAAGCCTCACACAAACCCCACGTCCAAGAGTACAGCTGCCTCTTTATCTGAATAAAGCCTAAGTCAAGGGCATATTGTGTTGATCTTCTTTGATATTGCAAGTTGCTATGTTAGCTCCCTGTCCCCTACAGAATCCAGTTCAAACTCCTAACCCATAAGGCCCTCAACCAGGCACCCACCTATATCTCCAACCCATCTCCATCCACACTTCCTCTTGTCGTCTCTGCTCTGAAAACAATTGTCCTCTCACCTCCATATTGATTACCTCCTCACACTCCAGCTTCCTGCACTTCTCCTCACCTAGGGAACTTGCTCCTATGCCCTATTAGACTATCCACCAGTCTTCAAGGCTTCAAATACTCCCTAAAAAAGTAACTTTTCCTTAAATCCTACTAGTTTTTATCCTAGCTCATCCCCTACTGCCCCCCTCCCAACACCTACTAATCCACTCTGTGTCACTCTCTTTTGTGTCAGTCCCTCCCTCTTTAGATTGTAAGCTCTTAGGGCCATCTATCCTCTTCTTTTCCTGCCTACGCCTATGCACCTGCCCATTATCTCTTCAACAATTTTGCTCCTCAAAATTAAATTTTGTTTCTGCAATACTATGCAAAACAAGATGTCTTCGTGTGCCTAGACATTACTTAGCTAAAAAGTCACTTAATACAATTCTGCTTATCTCTTCATCTATGCCGATGCAAACTTCTGTTACTCCACAGATGCAGCCAACTTGCACTAGGACAACCGATGCGCAGGAGCACATCAGTTTGCACAAGGCAATTCCAAAGCCTAATTTTTGCTGTGGAGTTGGAATTTTCTTGCCATTCTAGACATTTTAAATGTTCCCCCCCAACTTATTTCTAATGGCATAATGAACTAATGAAGGATACTAGTGATGCCATGGTTTTCATTATAATGATATATTCATCAGTGTTGCAGATGTTTAATAAAATACCGCCTTTTACATTTTCTACAGTCTCTGATAACGAACTAAAATCTTCTTCAGCAGAAATTGTTCTTAGAATTCTTATACTTTTAATGAATTAATCTGCTGCAGCATAGATAGGAAACAACTAAACGAAACAAGCAGTCAACATTTATCTTTTGCTTTTGAAATGCAAATTACATGTCATTGATGGAGTTAATTAATTAGATTTAATTAACAGGCAATCTGCATGTAATGTTTTTCATTGGATAATCACTTTAATAGATTCAATTAATGTCAAAATTTTTATTTTTTTTGCTAAACCAATTTATTTCATATCTATTATTTCTTCTAATTTTTAAAAGTATACTCTTGTTTTTTTTTTGTGGTTTACAAACACTTGTTTGTTTTGCAAACATATAATTTTATGTTTTAGTAAGTAAAATGCACAGCTCAGTACAAGGGGTGCATTTTGTCAGTATACTGTAGATCAGATGCTGGGCATAAATGTATGGGGTAGGATATGGTAATATTTGTTTTCTAAAATACTGTCTGCTGCAGCCAAACTGAGTATTGGGAACAACCTAATGCTGAAAGAGTTGCTACAGCGCAAAGTGTAGAGTGATTATCCCCAATGTGTGGAGTGTCAGCTCTTGTGCGAAATCTGTTGGACACTGTCACTATTTATTAGCAGCTACTATGTTTTGGAGGTGTGCAATAAAGAAGTAGACATTATCGACAGATGGTCTGGCACCCATTCATTTTATCAACTGTGATATGTACTGTATTGTTACACCTGTGATGTTCGACAGCTAACTTGATTTTCAAAAACTCATGTGCAGAGACCCTTTCCATATTGCAGCCCATAGCTCTCAGGGATTTAAAGAGACTGAGCTAGCCTGGAAGAACCCTGAGTAGGAGGCATGAACTACTGTGAAAAGCCCAGATATTATATATACCTGTGGAAAGGTACTACACAAAAAAAGTTTACGCTGCAATACAAGGCTCCCCAAAACCCTTGTCGTAGTCCATATGGAAACCATTTCCTGACAACTCACCTTAGGATTTTTTCGTTTTTTTTTATTACCATTAGGAGAACAACCAAGATCAAGAAAGAAGAAAAGAAGATTTTATTTTATATTTAAGTCATGTGGTGAGCAAGGGTTTTGAAGAGTGTTTTTTATTCAATGGTTTTTCTTTTTTACATAATTGTGTATGTGGACCTCATTTAGAGATGTCTGTAAAGGTACATCAAGGACTCAAGCACAAGAATGTGTCTGCACACTTGCATTTTTCATGTGTGTTTTGAGTTGCACATATCTAACATAAGATACAACCTAAAATATAGCTAATGGAGGAGTCCAGAGCAAATATATATCTATATATCTATATATATATATATATATATATATATATATATATATATATATATATATCTATATCGTTATCTGGTCATCATCATCATCAATTGAAACAGCTTGGTCCAGGGAAGATGTTGATCATGATGACTGATATCTTATTATTATTTATTATTATTATTATTTTTATTATAATTATTATTATTATTATTATTATTATTATTATTATTATTATTATTATTATTATTATTTTCCTTGTTGTGCAGTGTCACTATATGAAGCAGCACTTTCCAAACAATATTTAATAATTCACATCAGTCATGCCCCATTGGAGCTTACAGTCTAAATGCTCTTGACACATTCATAAGCAAATCATACATTAATAATGATGACTGGCATATGTTGCATTCTTAAAAAAGAAATAAATGTTTTAAAAAAACAAAATAAAGCATGAACAGCCCCTTAAAATAAATAGCCAGGACAAGTGCTATAGAGCCTGGACCACTGGTGGATCCAGAGGTGGGTGATCGGGGCAACCCCCAACAGCAATCTTTATCCCTTAAAATTGATTCTGAGAGGACCGGTCATTGGGCAGGTGTAGGGGGTGGGGCCAATCATGACCAACCAATCAGTGTGAAGGAAGAGCATGACTATGCAAATCCCCCCTGCCCTGGCCTTGGCAGGTTTCTACAAATGCATGGGAACAATGTGTGTGGGGTCTCCTTACTAAAGTGCTAACCAGCACCAAGCCAAACAGGGTGGGATAGTCACACCATAGCAAGGAAGCCGATAGCATGAAGTCCCACTGTTATAATGTGAACCAGACCAAGCCTGTTAAACACAGGGTAGGAAGTTGCACTTTGATGTGATATTTACAGTACACCTCCTAAAGATTTTTCCACTTCCCACACATTGTGGTACAATTATAGCCTGCACAGAGAAGAGAAGTAGACCTCCATGTGTGTTGGGTGGACCATGGACGTGCATCTGAGGTACACCAAGGAGTTTTGCAGTGCATAATGCATTCATAAATGAGGTCCTGATTTATATATTATGCAATCCGACAATCTCAAAAAGACAGTTACTATAATTTGTTCTAAGAGACCACCCCAATAGAATAAAGCATTGTGATATAATACCAGTGGAAAGTTTAAATATATAAAGACTATTCTGTTGCAGATTCTTTTCTTATATACTATCCACCAAACTCACCAATCGGCTGTTCTGGGGATCTGTAGCAGGAGAGGAAAGGCGATTGGGTGAAGTTATGGTGAAAGGCTATGGAGTGGCAGGAATGGAAAGGTTTCCTGACCAAACCTAGCATTAGGATCTAGCAATATATACCACTATAGAGTCACACCTATTTATGCAACCATATACTCCATATGCCCTGTTCCATAAAAAAATATTTTAAAGTTTTCCCGTACTTGGAAATAAATTCTGTATGTGAACTGTGCAAAATATTCTGTTCTTATTGCTAAGACTACATGAATACTGTCACTGCCAATTAAGAGTGTGTGAGTGGGAAGTAATGAGTCCGCACTTTATTTTGGGACTACATTTGATTGACACTCAAAGAACAATTATCCAAAACTATAATTAATAGAACTTAGGTGTGCAGTACATTTAGAAATCTTTATGCATGTTTTTTTTTCTTCTCTTTTGCTTTGTGAAACCCTTCCTTTACATATATTCTTTGTATACAATAATTACACAGTTTTAATAAACCTTTTAAATTTTATTTTTATATTGTACATTTAAGTGGGAATATTAATAGCTGTACTGGCCAAATGCACAGTAATCACATTATTTTTGTTGTTCTTGTATAATATTATTCAAACAGTTGGGCAGCAATATTTAACAAACTTTTGTACTACTGAGTGGTGGTTAACAGTTACCTAATAAAACAAGCTAGATTTTTAGCAAGATTTAGGGGCATGTGCCCCACATCAATGTGCTGCTCTTCATATAGTAGTTGACAGTAATGCTAAAGATTATGTTGTTATACTTCTCTGATTGGCTATCCTGTGAATGTTGAAATTCCCCTTTTAGCTACAGGTTTCTAGCTCTGTCTACTATAAAGTTGTTTGCACACAGGCATTGCTGCAAAATAGGTATACAAAATGTACCTAGAAATCTTGTTTCCTTAATACCTCTTGAAAACTGCAGGGTATTATTTATAATGTCTTGTTAGAAGAGATGAAGACTAGACTCCCCAATTGCTGCGTTTCTGGGACATAAGGAGTTATAATAAAAATGCTTAAGAAACAATTTTCTATAAAACTTATGGTTACATATATGTAACTGTCACAAACACCCCAGCCTGTCTCAGATACAACAATCTGAACAACTGGTCGTGATTGGTGTCACCTTAGTTACTTAACAATGAATACACCTTTTCTGCCACCATGAAATATTTACTCTGGCGTCCTTACGTTCACCAACACCACTTATTAATGTTTCACACTTAAATCACATACACATGTAGCATGAGTCTCCTTGGGCTTCGTAAGTTCACAAAGAATCACGGAGAATACACTAGATTAAAATATATTTAATCTGAAAAATATTTCCAAGGCTTTAATTTACAAAAAGGTAATAAACAGATATACAATAAATCGCACAAATAAGTTTCAAGAAATACAATAGGAAATAAAAACCAGAGTCCCTACTTACAAGTTCAGGAATTGGCTTGTGAGGAGTACAAATTGAGAAGAATGGCACATTTCAGTCGTGATAGACCCCATCGAAAAAATGAACACTGTACTACTGATACAAGGGATTTTTAAACCATTTCTTGTTGGCTCTTCATCCCCCACCTTAGGAATTTATTTTCGCCTAAGTTAGATGGATGCCCAAAATGACACAGGGCTTTCAAAGTAAATTATGGATGTCCTAAGACCTGGCATTTCACAAGACCTGAGTTATCACCTCTGCTCGTTCAGCCTGGCTAAGTCTAATTCCTCTGCATACACAAACTGCTCTGAGATTTTATCCGTCTCTGGGCCTGGCTACTTTCAAGAGAACATTGACACTTGTCTAGGTCAGACTCAGTTCAGTTACCCAAATACACTTTGAAAGGTTACATAACATATTCACAGTGTTATACATAAATTAAACAGCAAATAACAATCAGTCATTAGATAAACTACATTTTTTCATAGTAACATGTTTCTATTTTGATGAGAAGTTAGTAAGAGTCCAAAATATGCAATTTTTTCCAAGAATCTATTTAACCGCAATGACATACTGTTCTTTGTCCAATTATTATACTTTAAGATTCTTTTGTTGCGATAATGTGTTTGTAAAATTGATGTCTGATTAAGAAAGAGACCTTGCTTGACTCTACAGGGTATACACTGTCATTGAAAATATCTCTCTCTTTGCATTTGCTGGTTTATAACAAAAATGTTTCCAACCAATTACCACATATCTGAAACTTATTTATAACTAGACAGAAATAGAAAGTAATGGTACAAGGAAAGGTGGCGTCTACGCTTATCACTGTAAACTCCAGATTTAGGTAATTTTTGATTATACAGGACACCAAATTCTCTAAAGCAGCCAAAATCTAGAATACATAATCTATGTAACGATATCAGTTTACCAGATTTGTGGCACAGGATTTATTAACTCAAACTTTCTCTGGATCCCATTTTGCCATGAATAAATTTGCAAAACTTGGTGCAAATTTGTGTTCCCATTGGTATATTTTTTGCTTGCCTATTCATCTTCCTATTCTTGGAGCAGCGCTGAACAATAAATATAGTTTTACAGTTTTTAGTTATTTTACAGATTTTTTTTATTGTTTTGGTTCATTATACCTGGTTTTATTCTTGATGGTATAGGTTGCCTGCATATCAAAGATTAACTCCCTGGTTAGTCATGGGCAATAGTTGGATGAGGCTTGAGGAAGTCCACAATCAGTGGACGAAACGCGTTGCCCTATATGCAGTCACCAGCTATTTGCTGTGAATTATCGTGACCAATTTCTACACTCACCAGCAAAATGGAGATCTAGTCCACATCATTGATGCGATTGTACCATCTATGGACTCACTAGAACCAATTTTGCGGTAGTGTTGTTTCCACGGATCTTTCACAGGTGCACACCTGTTTTTCCATTCTCACATCGGAGCTACACGCTGACACGCCGACAGCGCCAGCACGGAGGAGTTCAAATCGGGACTTATCTTTTCATCAGCGGATTTTACGGGGACTCGTAAGTGTGCATTGTTTACGCTTATCCCCAGTTCATCATACAGTCCCCAGATACTTTCTTCATTCCACCTCATCGGCATCCTTGCCGTTTGTTCAATCGATTTATTGTCTATGTTCAGCTATCAGATCATTTCCATTCAGGATTCATACCAGGGGCGGATCTAGAAAAATGCTGTACCCGGGGCGATTTAGGGGGGGGGGGGGATTTAGGCCCCGCCCCTTTCTAATATCTTAGGCTGCCGACGGCTGCACAGTATGTGCAGGTCTGTCCAGCCGTGACAGGCAGGGACAGTGTGCTGCCCGGCTGCTCTGATTGTGTTTTAAACACAATCCGGGGGGGGGGGCGATCACCCCCCCTGGATCCGCCACTGATTCATACTGGATTGAACATTCTCATTATACCTACCATCATGTATGATAAGGCAGTGCTATCTATTTCCCATCTTAAGTTGTGCACAATTTCATTTTTATGATCTATGTCAGTCCTCATGATATTTGAGTCTTACATGAATTATCGATTGTTTGCATTTTTATTAAATTATCCATGTTTTATCTGAGATATGGATATATGTGATTTTTTTTACATTGATTGATATTGCACTAATTGACACATATTTGGGATGAGTTTCTCCCAGCGCTGTATATATTCTTGCACGTTCAAATCTCCCTATAAATAGAAAGCAGTCACATATGAGTGAGATCCCTATGAAGAAGTCAGCAAATGACAAGACATGTTGGGATATAATTCTGACCCTCCAAGGCAACCATACATGAGATGGAAATTGAAAGTACCATACGTTTCAGATGTGTTTCACCTGGAATGCTGAGAATCTTGGAAGGTAATCTGCTTTAGTGTAAACACCAAACGTCATTCTAATTTTAGTGTGGATGAGAATAGCACTAAAGAAGATATGTAAATACCTTGATATGGATATTACAAGATTTTAAGTTCTGTGGACACTTATGGACCCACACTGACTGGATCATGATATTAGACTTTGTTAATAAGTTGTGCACCTCTAAGGACACTGGAATGAATGCAATACTCATATTATATTGGTTCTGAAAAAAGTGTATTTAATATTTATTATTTGTGTGTGATTTTTATTATTAACTAGAATTTTTTTTTCCCTGCAACAGCAAAAGGAGTTGTTGTCCATTTTAGGGACAAAACTAATGTTGGTTCTATTTGTCTCCAACAAGTTTGATAGATTGTCATTGTCTACAGAGGTGTTTTCTATTGATTAAGGTTGCTACACATAGGAATTGGTTTAAGTACATGATAGTTTGCTGCTGTAGCTTATTTATAGTGTGGAGATTATATAGGTGCTGAATAGATTTGTTTCATTATAACTAGATGTTCTTTGCTTAACTCTGCATTTCTGTTATACCTCCTTTATGTAGATGCACAATGGCTAAGTGGTTAGCACTTCTGCCTCACAGCACTGGGGTCATGAGTTCAATTCCCGACCATGGCCTTATCTGTGTGGAGTTTATATGTTCTCCCCGTGTTTGCGTGGGTTTCCTCTGGGTGATCTGGTTTTCTCCCACACTCCAAAAACATACTAGTAGTTTAATTGGCTGCTAGCAAAATTGACCCTAGTCTCTCTCTCTCTCTGTCTGTGTGTTAGGGAATTTAGACTGTAAGCTCCAATGGGGCAGGGACTGATGTGAATGAGTTCTCTGTGCAGCGCTGCGGAATCAGTGGCGCTATATAAATAAATGGTGATGATGATGATGAACCCAGCGATCATTTGCATATCAATGGCTAGGTTACTAAGTATTTATCATTTTACAAAACACTACATTACACAATTCAGATTTGATGTTTTATGTTGATGGATCTCAGAAATGAGCAAAAGAATTTGGTTTCAGGATTTACAGTATATTCTCAGTAAGAAGTTGGTAACTGACAGAATGTGCTAATCTTTGTATAACCACAATGATGTATTATTCTTTGTCCAATCATTAAACTTTAATACACTATCTATGTACTCGCACTGCACTGCAAAATGCTTTGGTTTTCCTGGACCCAGCACACATGTAGGCAGTGGCGTAACTATTATTCATGCGGCAGGTGCCATGCACAGGGGCCCATGGAGATAATGGGGCAGATGCAGCGGATCGGAGGCCCGGTTCACTCTTCCCTGTCTCCCTCCATCGGGACCCACAGCTTGCTAGTTCCACCTCTGCATGAAAGTGCATGTTTAGTCACCGATCTCGAGAAATGTCTTTGTAAACAAGAAGTGCGCACATAGTGTAGGGTAAGTTCCTCAGGAAAACACCAAATTTGCCCTACTGGACTTGTTGTAATGTTATATTACTTAATATAATAAGCGGTGGTAATCGTTTTGGAGAACTGACGGCCTCTGCTGCCTGACGTCATTGTGACGTCTGTCAAGCAAAATTTAAAGCAGCAATGTTCAGTTAAGTGTTTAACCACTTAACCTTAGGGGACCCCACATTGCCGCTTTAAATTTTGCTTGACAACACGTGGCGATGACGTCAGCCAGCAGAGGCCGTCGGTTCTCCAATCGGAAAGCCTCCCTGTCATTATGCTGCTGCCTTTGGGGATCTCCAGTGTCGTCTTGAAGGTAAGTCTAACTATTTTCAAGTCGATTTTCTATTCTTTCGGAGTAATTTTGGACAGATGTCGGAATGATGGTAATCGTAAAAACGTGAACCGGGCCTAATTATTTTCAAGTCGATTTTCTATTCTTTACGTTTTTTTTGAGAGGTGTCGGAATTACCAGCATAGTTTTATCGTACCCCACCCATAATAAGATCGACTTTTTTCTTTGAGTCTATTCAGTTTTATCGATTTACACATTTTGCAAAATATAATCATATATACAACAAATCTGAATTTCTTTCCTAAATGTGGTGTTTCCACATTCTTGTTATTTGCTGTAAAAGAATCTGACTTGTTTTTAAGCCCCAAATCATGAAAAACACCAGCTCACATAAAAACAGCTTTGTGCTTTATAGTCTTTAAAAAGGAGTAAATATTTCTATAGTCATATCGTCCTGTTTTCCAGTTTACTTTACAGGAAAAAGAAACTGTGGAAAATTCTAAACACACTCCATCCAACCAATTTGCTGTAAGTGAACTATTTACTGAAAGTGAACATTTCTAGCTGTGGACACAGCTTACGCATACTGTAAAACATACTTGTGAATTATATTTAGTCTTTGAATTATACAAAACATTAAACTCTTAAATTTATAAATGTATGTTTGCACTGCTAGTGGCACAACAATTAATGCTGCTTGTTTTTAAATTTATATAAGAAGTAAATAAATATTTAGAAAGAAATATATCAGAGGGGTAGTTTATGAATTTACATGTTTATGACTCCACTTTCCTTAACATCTGGTCTATTTAATGACTTAAACTAATTCAAGGCTATTCAAGTGGGGGGTTTTGGGGGCTGGATGCGGACATGGGAAGTTTTTACTGAGGACATCCAAAAGTTTATTCGTGTCTTAAGGTTTCTAGAGATTCTCTGTATGCTTTGTTATATGTACTTATTTTTGGTAGTATTTAGCCTAACAAAATATATTTTTAGTGTTATGTTATGTATGCACTTAACATTCTTTCACTCATGAGCTCTAATAAGGGTGAAATAGATGTCTGCAGGTTTGGATACATAACTCCATATATCCAGCGATGGTGCTAGGGTTCACGGCGCCCTAGGCAAAATTTCGCCGCTCCCCCCCCCCCCTCCCCGCCGCGAACACACAAAAAAAAAAGTAGATTTTACTTACCTTTTCTCTAGCTGATCCGCGCCTTCTTCACACAGGAGGCGGAGTGATGCATTCTGGAAGGGGAGGGGGGCGCCGGGAAAGAACTTTATTCACACTGTCTGTCTGACAGACAGTGTGATACTTCACCGATGCGCCGCGGACACTGAAAAACAGCGGCGGCACACCTCTCCTGAGCCGCTGACTAGATTAGAAAATCTAGTCAGCGGCGCCCTGCTGGTCCCGGCGCCCTAGGCAACTGCCTAAGGTTGCCTAATGGGAGCGCCGGGCCTGCATATATCTGGCTAAGGCTAGGGTATTAAAGCAGCAGTTCTTGGTGCATAGTTAGCCAATGGGACATATAAGACATACTTTTGCAGGCAGCTTTCCTGGAGGGGGTCCGTCGAGGGGGGTGTGGCCACGTGCGGGGCACCGTTAGGCTCCGTCCCTGTCAATCTCAGGCAATTTTAGCCAAACGCAGCAGGGGACGGGGCCACGATGACGCATTTAGCCCTGCCCACCGCCATCTTCAACAACACTGAAATCTGGATCCGGGATTTTTGCCTGCTCTCTCGGGAGTCCGGGAGAACTCCTAAAAATTCGGGAGTCTCCCGGACATTCCAGGAGAGTAGGCAACTATGATATAAGAAGCAATTTACATATTTTTTCCCATAATTCCTTAAATGAGTATTACATCATTTATGGCTTTGCGAGGCTATGTTATTTGCACACCAGGATGTACCTGATCCTGATAAGATGTGAATAAGAGCACCAGCTCTTAAAAAAAATATTCATACGGGGTGAACCATACTTGGTCCTGAAGGGATTAAGAAGGTTTTTATTGTATTTCATGTACAGTGAGGGATTATCTTGGCTCATTGTAGCCCATCTCACTCTCACCCTAATGGTTTCTGTGTATAAATATTTATATAGAAACACTCACCATGGACTAATAAAGGTAGGTACAGCTACTGTCAGTCCAACTTCCCA